>NC_081414.1:916014508-916344508 GCF_030272615.1 Cryptomeria japonica
TATTGGATATCTACTAGGTTGTTTGATTCTTGTGAGACATTTTATTGCAAGTTTTTTAATTGATTTTTTTAATTTTTTATTGTTTTTTAATTTTGCAGATTGATATTTTAATGTTTTTTTTAATTAATTTTTTCAAGACTTTATCTGAATGTTTTTGGTTGATTTTTTTTAGGATCACATATGGATGTTTTTGGTATTTTGTGTTTCGATGTTTTTGGATTTTTTCAAGACTTTATCTGATTTTTTATGATTTTTTCAGCTATGCCCCCAGTATGCAGACCTGTTACGATATGATGATCTAGGTGATGCATATGGAGACAATAAATTTTTGACATGATCTATGTTAATGCAACATGCATGATGAAGATGCATTTCCTATTTCGACAAGGATGACTATGTTTTTGTAGCATTTTGTAATACACCAATTGAATTAGAGGTACAAAACATTTCATAGATAAGTGGTCAATCAATCCTTGAGGTCTTTTGGAACATCCAAATTAACACACTTAGTGACTAGGATTTAGAAATGGAGACATGGAAAAATTCCCCATTTATTCTTGAAACTTTGATCTTCTTTTGCCCATGTGTGTGCAAATGAGTTAATTCCTGCTGTTGTGTTCACTAAAGATCCTTAGCATCCTATATGACTATCTATGTGGATTATTCTAACTTCAAAAGCATCCTGGATAAAGAATTGCTTCTAGCAAGACTTTAGAGCTCCGACAAGGTTATACATTGTAATCTCTCAAATATTGCTCCATTTCCAGTAGGCATTCATAGCCTTGATGGATTTATTTGCATGTTCCCATAATTGAGCTTTTTTTTGCACTTGTATGCATGATATTTTAGTTATATATCATTGCTCATTTGCCTTGAAATGGATATTTGGAATATTACTTTTTCTTTTTATTTTCTTTCCTTGACTTGTAAGCAATGAAACCTACTTGGGTGTGACAATTACAGCAGCACTGAAGAAGAACATTGGATTTTTCACTAGTCATATGATCAACTAGGTGTCTATAATGAATTAGGGATTTTATTAATGTGTTTGAGATATAGAAATTGATATATTTTGGGTTAACAAGTCTCAAATAGTGAAATCTCAACCCAATCATAAGTAAATCATCATCACAAGGTAATGTTGAAAATGAATGACCTTAGGATCTCAAAGACTTCATGTTCGAATATTAAAGAAAGGAGACTACCCTTATTTCTCTTGAATGCAAATGGATGATAAACTTGGACAGTTGCCTTGTTTTATTGATGTTGTTATATGCTAATGCAGGAATTTTGTGAATGTGATGCATTTGAAAAGAAACTATATGCAATGCAGTGCTTTTAAGAAAATGATATGCAATGCGAAAAGTAAAACCTAAACTAACCCATCCCTTATATGTAGTATCGTTTAAGGTGCATGTTGTTCATAGGTTTAGGAAGTGGATCTCCCTCCATAGTAGCCAAGTTATATGATTTGTTTCCTATGACCCTTGTTATGATAAAAGGACCTCGCCAGTTAGGTTCAAACTTTCCTGGATTTTCACGCTCTGCTAGGTTCCTTTGGTTCTCCTTGAGAAACAGATATCCTACTTTAAAATTCCTTGGTCTTACTTGTTTATTGTAACTCCTTCTCATTTTGTTTTGGTAGCCTTGCAAGTGATTTAAAGCAGTTTGTCACTTTTCATCAAGCATTTCAAGCTCTTTCAATCTTGCAACTCAATAGTCTTCCTCTGATATGATGCATTTTAGTGAGACTCTTAAAGATGGTAGTTCTATTTCAATAGGTAATATTTCTTATGTACCATAGACCAATGAATAAGGGGTTGGTCTCGTAGGTGTGCGTACCCCTATTATGTAAGACCAAAGAGCAAGATTTAAGGGGAGATGTCAATCTCGTCCTGCGTTAGTGATAACTTTCTTCAAGATCTTTGGTATTGTTTTGTTTTTTGTCTCTTCTTGTCCATTACTTTCTAGATAATAGGGTGTTGCAAATCTTTGTTGTATCTGGAATTTTTCACATAGTTCTCTCATTTCTTGATTCTTAAACGAACGTCCATTGTCAGTCACTATACACATTGGAATCTCGTATCGGCAGATGATATAGTTAAGCATGATTTTTTCTATCTACTTAACAATGGTATATGTTAAAGGGATTGCCCCGAACCATTTGGTAAAATACTCAGTAACCATTAACATGAATTTGTGCCCATTGGATGAAGTAGGATTAACCTTACCAACAAGATCTAAGCCCCGCTGTGAAAATGACCATGGTGATGTGATAGGTTGGAGATCCTATGCTTGTGCATGAATGGTGTCCCCATGCACTTGACATTGTCTACATTTCTATAAATATTTATAGGAATCCTTTTCCATAGTAGGCCAATAGTATCTAATTCTTAGTAACTTCTTTGATAGTGCAAGGCCACTTGGATGTGCACCACAAATTCCATCAAGTACCTCTTTTAAGGCAAGTTGCACTTCAAAATTAAGACATCGAAGAAGTGTTCCATATAAGCTCTTCCTATACAATGTGTCACCAATAATGGCATGCTTGGATGCTTGAGGAATAAGAGTATTCTTTTGATTCCTTGACAAATCAAGAGACATATACTGATTATGTATGTGTATATCTCGTTATACCATGGGGATTCATGACCCACAATGACACATACATATTCTAATGAGGGAATCTCATATGATGGTACCATCAACTATTCTACAATGAAATCAAACTGAGTTTCATTATTAGGTATATCTAGGAGAGACCCTATTGTAGCCATGGCATATGCTACCTTGTTCTGCATTCTTGGAATTTGCTCAAAAGTGATGTTACTAGAATGTTCTTTTGCAATCTTCTACCATTTGTTTATAAGGCATCATTTTATCATATTTTGTGTTATAGTCATCATTGAATTGATTGAAAATCAGTTGTGAGTCACCATACACTTGTAGTTCTTTTATCCTCCATTGTATAGCGGTATGAAGTCCTATGATGAAAGCTTGATATTCAACTATAATGTTTGTATAGGTAAGATTGATTATGGATGACTTCGGTATAGAATCGCCTTGAGGGGTGATGAAAAGAATCTTGGCTCCTACTCCATCATTTGTGTAAGAATCATCAAAGTACAATTTCCAAGTGGTGGATGTTGTCAATGTAAACATAGACTCATCAGGAAAATCCACTAGTAGCAGGTGACTATCTTGAAAGGGAGCTTCTGCTAATTGATCTGCTATAATCTACCTTTTAATTTCCATTATGTCTGTGTATTCTATATCAAACTCACTTCGAATTATGACCCACTTGGCCAGTCTTCCAGTTAATGTTGCTCTTCTCAATAGATACTTGAGAGGATCAAATTGTGCTATGAGTTGAACTTTGTGACTCAGCATATAGTGTCTAAGCTTTTGAGATGATAAGATCGCTGCTAGAAATGCTCATTCTATAGAAGTGTAATTAAACTCATATCAAATTAGGGTTATACTTATATAGTATATTTCCCTTTCATTTCCTTGATCATCATGATTTGCCAAAAGGGCTCCTAAAGATGAGTTTGTTGCTAATATATATAGAAATAAATTATTGCCTAGAGTAGGTGGAACTAATACTGGAGTATTTAGAAGATAATCTTTTAAATCTTGAAAAGATTCTTGGCATTGTTATGTCCAGTTTAAGGTGACTCCTTTTCTGAGTAAATGTTGAAATGGGTGACATTTATCTACTAGTTGTGTTGTAAACCTTCTTATAGATTGTAATATTCCTTGTAATCCCCTTAACTGCTTGATTGTTGATAGTGGTTACATATCAAGGATTTCTTTGACCTTTGCTAGATCTACCTCAATTCCTCTAATAGAAACAATAAAGCCTAGAATTTTTTCATCTATGACACCAAACACACACTTTGGATTTAATCTAACATTGTATTGTTCTAATCAATCAAATATCTTAGCAAGGACTTCTAGGTGACCTTCTCTTGTTTGTGATTTAGCCAATAGATCATCAACATATTCTTCCATGATATTGTGGATCATATCATGGAATAATGTTGTCATATCCCATTGATATGTTGCTCTAGCATTCTTAAGACCAAACGACATGACATTCCAGTAGTGTGTTTCCCGCGGACATATAAATGCAATCTTGTGTTGATCTTCTGGTGCAATCCTGATCTAGTTGTATCCTGAGAAACCATCCATTAGTGAAAGCATTTCATTTCCATTAGTTAGATCAACTATCATGTCTATGTTAGGTAATGGGAAATCATCCTTAGGACATGTCTTGTTTAGATCTCATAAATTTGTGCACATTCTTATGCCTTCAGTGGGTTTAGTCACAAGTACTAGACTGGATATCCACTCTGCATAGTCATTAGGTCTAATGAAACCCACATCTAGAAGTTTCTATAATTATACTTTTACTAGTAATGTAATCTGTGGATGCATCTTTCTAATTTTTTATTTGTATGGTTTGATTCCTGGTAACAATGACAAGTGATGCAATACCAATTTTGGATCTAGACCTGGCATATATGCATATCACCAAGCAAAATTTATCAAGCGTTGTTTGAAGAACTATATGAACTTGTCCTATTCTTCCCGATTTAATGAATCTGCTAAGTGGATATTGTGTATAACCTCTCCTTATGCTATATTGATTTCTTCATTCTTTTCCATGAGTAATGCCAAATTTTATTTTTTAATAGGGAGAGTTTCTAACTTTCTTTTACCATTATTATCACTATCACTTGCATCTTCTGACATAGAAGAACTTGCCTCTCCAAATTATGTTGTTCTATCCAAGCCTATAGCAAACCCTGCCTTATGATCACCATGGGGAAACCCTTCTCTGACACCAAGCAATTCTGCGATAGCTTCATCATTCTCAAACCAATCCAGACTTGGTGACTATTCTTGCCCCTAGTCAATTAAATGTGAATATACAAGGGGTAAATTATTTCTTTCCTCTACTAAAGAAGCCTCTGACATCATGCACACTTGGTTATCCTAAACATGTTTTACTAATCTTGGATGAACTGGTATATCCTCATAGGCAATGTCATCATTAATGATTGGTTGGTTGTCATATGTCATATCTATTTCTTGTGGGCTACTATTGTGGATAGATAGAAATTCATAGTCATGAGAATTTGTCACACTTTATAAATATGTTACAGTGTCTGATGTTGTGTCACTTATCTAATCTTGTTCTTTTTGTTCCTGACTTGTGGATCTCCTTTGTGTGGTGTGGACTCACCTCAATCCTAGTATAAGGCATTCCATCCTTTCTTCATCTGACTCATTTGGTAGAGCTAGGTCTATTTCCCTTGGTAAGAGCATTAGCAGAATCCAAGTATTAAACTCATTTTCAGGTGGAATCTAGTTTGTGTTGCCATATTTGCTTGTGAAGATCTTTCAAGTACCACATTGTTGGATGATGCCACATTAGTTTCTTGTAAAACACTCCTGAGATCTTCATCATTTGATTCCATACTAGGGTATGTTGTTCATTTTTCACTTCTATGACATGGAGGAAATACCTGTGTTGATAATTGATTTTGAGGTATATACTCTAATGATAGTCTAGGTTTATTCAATATGTTAAGTGTTCATTGTCTTACTTATGTTATCCTTGTGGCATGTTTATATCATAACCCTTGACTCTTTGGGTTATCTTGAGGTAAAAAAAGTTCTATTCTTCCTTGTTTCTGTAGTCCCAAGTATGTCATACCATCATACCCATGTTTGTAGCATTTCCATTGCCATACTGATCTAAAGGTAACTTGGGTATTGTCATGTCATCTTCTTCCTTATATAACCATTGACTAACATCTTCATCTAGGTATTCTTCATGTAAGTCTCCTCATCTAATGAATGATCATGAATCTGAGTATTTGGGTTTCTCCTTTCCTTTATCTTGTTTTATCAAAGTAGTCTAAGGTTTCCCAAAAGATCTAGGAGAAAGTGATAATTTCCTGACATTTGATGTACTTGAAATAGAATATTCCCCACAACCGACATCTTTAATTTGTAAAGAGTGTTTCGTAGGTGTTTCTTTCTATGTTTCTATGATTTTGAACGAGTCCATTTGTGTGATGAGTGAGGCTGCTTGATTGATAGGTACTCGGTTATCCACACTTGCCTTTAAGTGATTACAATGTTGAAATCGGTTTGGATCACCGTGGATGGTGATTTCAATGCCATTGTATGGAAACTTAACACATTGGTGGAATATTGAAGGTATGGCCTACATGGCATGAATCCATGGGCGACCTTATAGCATGGTATATCACAATTCTCTATCCAAGACTTGAAAGGTAACCTCCATTGTGGTAGGTCCTACTTGTACTAGTAGTGTAACCACACCTTTTGAAGGGTGTTCTTTATCATCGCATGCCTTGATTTTTATTCTCTTTGTAGGATTAATGTGAAGTTCAGAATAGCCCAAGGCCTTGACTAACTTTAGTGTAAAAATGTTAAGACTAGTCCCTCCATATATGAGTACTCTTCTAAGTTTCTTCTTATGTATATAAGCCTCTAGATGTAATGGATCATTGTGAAATGGTCTATCATTAGGAACAACCCATTCTGTGAAAGCAATATGGGTAGAAGCGGCTAGATTTCCTACCATGGATTGGAAAGTATTTTCATCTATATCCCTGGAAACCACTTAGTCCTTAAGTTCTTTATCTAGGATAGCCATGTGATTTGGTGATATGTGCAACAACTCAAAAAGGTATATCTGTGCTAGGATTTTCTTCAGTTGCTCAACAACATTATGGCTACCTACTGTTGGTGACTGATTTAATGGCACTCCTTGTAAGGTCAATTTTGATCTACGCATGATGATGGCACAATTTATGTCTTGGATTTACTGTGATAGTAGCCACTATATTATCTCTTGTGAGGGATCTTCCTTCTTCATAATATGTTGTGCTATCAAGGTTTATTTCATATCCAATCTTATAACAATCGTGTGGAATTTTGATGTTCATGAATTGTGTTATAACCTCATTTTCTTCAAACCATCCTGAATATGGTGGTTCTTCCTTCCCCCAATCCATAAGACAAAGGTTCCCATATTTATCATACCTTAGTGCTTCTGACATCATGCAAACCTGGTTATCACAATTTTTCTCATCATCATCAACATTTATTGTATCTCTTGAGCTAATAGTATGAATGGTATAGTCATATGACACCTTTGTATAGTTAGCATTGTTGTCTTCTAACCCTAATGTTGATGCCTTACCTTCGTCATGTTTGACAAAAGGGTCTTTAAATATGGTGTGATTTGTGTTTGACGAAGCTTTTTTGGTGTCCATTGTGATATCACCTTGATCTATCAGATCCTGAATTAGGTTCTTCAACTTATAGCAACTTGCAATCTTGTGACCTTTTGTACGATGATAGTCACAGAAATCATTATCATTCCACCAACTTGGTTTGAACGGACTCAGTTCATACACTCTAATCTTTGGAAAAGTGATCACATTGGTTTGTATCAATTTCTTTATCACTGATTCAATGGGCTCCATCAATGGTGTGTGGTTATTTCTTGGAGCATTCATTCTTGGGAATCTTGTGTTTGTAGCTTGTGCAGTGTTTGCATTTGTTGACAGTATGTTTTTTTTTGTATGCAGAATTTTACTCTGACTGGATGATTGAACTAGTCCTTGTAAAGATATAATTGGTTGAGTCATATTCTTTGTATGGACATCTACAACACTGTCATTGGTTACATTCCTTTTTCTTCACCAGAACTTGGATTTATCATTGTTTGCGTTGTTTGTAGAAGCTACATATTTTATGATACCTTGTTCTACAAGTCCTTTCTTGCATTTTAAAGCCTTTTCAGTGATATGGAGGATATGCAGGAGATCATGGTGCTGGAGATGATGATGGAGGAGATGATGATGAGGGGATGAGGGAGATGATGATGGGAGAGATGGTCAATTAGTGGTCATGGCAGTGGCAGGCACACCGGGAGCTAACAGTTCTAGATCTGCCAAAGATGTATATACAAATTGGATGGCTCGGGTGGTCAGATGCAGGAGATCAGGTCCAGGGGATCACGGGCATCAGGTCCCAGAGCAAGAGGTTCCCCAAGTTGAGTAGGTACCTATGATAGTATCACAGGCTGAGCAGCCACAGGCAAAGGCACCTCAGTGGATCCTCATAAGGATATCATCTCTTCAGTAGCAGGCTCAAATTATGAACTTACAGGCTCAGGTTTAGCAGCTAGAGAGTTGACTAGCAGAGAGGGACTCTTAGATGGCCTAGCTAGAGACTCAAATGGCTTCTCTCATAGTTGAGAGAGACGCAGCTAGGGATAGGTGTCGGCAGGCCAAGGCACAGTTATAGTTGTCAGGAGAGTCTATTTCAAGGAAGACTGCCCTGAAGATGATGCGCCAAGGGATCCAAGAGGCTAAGTATTACAAGACCTGATACTTTACTATTGTTCCTACTGATCAGAGGGCTCTAGGATTTTCATAGCTAAGCAAGAGATTGGGAAAGAGCCAGACTAAGAGTCAAGGAGTGACAGGGCCACTTCAGAGAGCTCCCCTAGGTGGGGACTCAGGTATAGGGGTAGCAGTTGGTGCTCCTATACCTACCACATCAGGACAAAGTTCCATCTTGCATCCTAGTGGTCACACTGATATAGGACATTGATCCATTCATGTACACACCTTTTTGTGATGAGATATTGATGATTCTCATGATGTATATTTGTTATGTATCTCATATATTTTGTGACATCATTGTACCTTGGACATTGATCTTGTGTTGATGATATAATATGCAGTCAATCCTATTCACTCTACATGACCTATGAGATGATGGATGCATTTTGTGCAGCAATTTTCATGATGTATGCTTGATGTATGCTTTAATTTCTATATGCTTATGAATTCTAGATGATGGATACATGATGATGCAGTATCTACATGATGTATGCAAATGCAAATATGTATGGTGATTCTTATAAGCGCTATGTGATGTATGTGCAATGTAATGTTATCTATGTTTATAATTACTTTTATGATTTTCTCATGCATGTTAATATGAGATGGATGCAATGCAATGCAATGGTTCTACTTTATATGATTTGAGATTAGATCAATGCCATGCAATGATCTAACTAAATGAATAAATGATTTGATGCTTTATATGAATGATGCCTTAGTATGCAATGGTTACATGAGATGAACTAACTTATCATGCAGGATGAATGAATTGATTACTTTTTCTATTGTCCAATGTACTCAATCATGTAATAAGAGAGATAACACCATGTTAGTCTTTGGCCTTGGAAAACATGAGCATTGTGATCCCATGCAAAATGAAATGCAAATCTACTTTAAAATGCAAATGCAAAAATGAAATGAAATGTAGTGATCGGACCAATCATGGAGTCATTGCTTTGTTTCATCATTGAGCCTTTAAAATGTGAGAAGTAAGTGCAAACATCAATGGTATAATTGAACCATGATAACCTGAGCGCTACTTTCTTGGGTTTTGATATTGCAAGTTAGCACAAACATCGAGGTATAATTGAACCAAGATGACCTGAGTGTTGCTTGCATAAAATAGGTAGTATTAACCATTTCTATATGCAAGTTCGAAATGTCTTCCATGATACTCCGATGATCATGTCCTGAGACAAATTTGCACATATTAATGATTATTTTACAAATAGTAGACAAGAAAAATATCATGTTCCTTCCCCGTTCCTCTAGTCAAAGACATCCTGGAGTTACTCAGAAATCATGATAGTGAAAATCAAAATAGAATAGTTGAACCATTATTGCCAAAGTGTTAAAATTATGAGTCAAGATATATCATCCATTGATATGTGTTTTGTCATGTTTAGATTGATATGTGATAGTTAATGGTTGACAATGTGATCTTATGTTCAACATTGGATATGTCTCAATTTTTCGCTTGACAAGCATTGTCTAATTGTTGTTCTACCTGTTTGATTAAGCTCAAAATGATCAAAAAATTTTGCCCCCAGACTAGAAAAACAAACCTTTATTATAATATATACAATGATCCAAACCATGACGAGAAATCACCTAGGATGCCTATGTATGTACAAAGGCTTTATGATGGATATGAACAATGCTTGAAGGAAAAGAATGCAAGCGAAAGAATGCATGAACCAATAGATGACCGAGCTAGCTGACAGATAGCACCTATTTGCTAGGTTTTCACCATCTGTTTTTATTGCACTTTTTCTCATATTTGATTTTTATTTTTATTTTTTCATTGTTTTTCACTGTTTTTGTATTTTCTGCTTTTTCACTGTTTTTGGATTTTCTGCTTTTTCACTATTTTTGGATTTTCCTACTTTTTCAAACATAAAAATTCTTTAGATGCATGCTATTGATGGGTTCCTTGAGTTGATCCCCATCTTGTGTTGATAGTTGATATGCTCCTGACCCAAATACTATTGTGACCACAAACGGACCTAACTAGTTTGCTTCAAATTTTCCTTTCTTTTCTCGATCTAACTGGTTTTGTGGATTTTCCTTTAGTACTAGTTCCCCAACTTGAAAGACTCATGCTTTGACCCTATGATTATAACTCTGACACATTCTTTGTTGATATACCTTTAAATAATCAAAGGCATTTTGTCTTCGTTCATGGATCAATTCTAACACTTGCAGCCTAGATACTCATTGTTCTTCATCTGGGATAAGACCTTTTAATGATACTCATAGAGAAGGTATCTCTACTTCTATTGGTAGTATTGCTTCTAATACATAAACAAGAGAGAAAGGTGTGGCACCTATTGGCGTGTGAATAATGGTATAGAATGCCCATAGAGTAGGGTTTAATTAAATATGCCAATCTCTTCCAGCATCATTCACTGTCTTTTTGAGGAATTTCAAAATAGTTTTGTTGGATGCTTCTTCTTGCCCATTCCCTTGTGGATAGTAGGGTGTGGAAAATATGTGTTGGATCTTGAATTTCTCACATAGCTCTTATACATCTTGATTCTTGAACGGTCGCCCTTTATCGGTGATAATGGTCATGGGTATTCCATAGCGACATATGATGTAGTTCAAGATAAATGCAACAATTTTTTTTCCTGTTATATTTGTGAGAGGTACTGCCTCAATCCATTTTGTGAAATATTTTGTAGCTACAAGGATGAATTTGTGACCATTGGACCAAGAAGGATTTATCTTTCCTACTAGATCAAGACCCCATTGGCAGAAAGGCCAAGATGTTGCCAAAGCATGAAGTTCTTGTGCTAGTGCATGAATCAAATTCCCATGGATCTGACATTGTTTGCATGTTCTAGCTATCTCAAAAGAATCTCGTTCCATAGTTGGCCAATAATAGCCCAAGCGTATGAGTTTTTTCAAAATAGTAAGACCCCCTGAATGAGTGCCAAAAATGTCATTATGGACTTCATTTAAGGCCTTCTCAGATTCTTCTTGTTCGAGACATCTTAAAAGAGTACCATCCAGACCTCATTTAAATAGGGTTTTTGTGACAAGAGTAAAATGGGAGGATTGGTGAATAAAGTTCCTCTTTTGGTTCTTTGATAAATTGGGAGGTAGGGTGTTGTCTTTTAGGTTGTGTAAGGTTGGCCATAGCGGGAGAAATTATGCCCAACAAGGTGACAGATAGTTTGGGAATCAAGACAATTATGAGCAATGTAAAACAACTCTTCCACCAGGAATTCATAATGCTCTTGATTTTCTTGTGTCTGAAGTAGAGAAGCAAGTATTGCCATGGCATCTGCTGCTTTGTTGTCATTCCTTGGAATTTGCTCAAAAGTTATTTCTACAAAATACTTCTTGAAATCATCTACCATTTTTTTTTAAGGCTTTAATTTGTCATCCTTTGTTTGGTAATTCTCATTAATTTGATTGATGATGAGCTGAGAGTCCCCAAAGACTTGAATTTGTGTAATGTTCCATTCTACAGCCATTTTGATACCTGTAACCAAAGCTTCATATTCTACTGTGTTGTTGGTGCACGGGAAGCTTAATTTTTATGCTTTCGGAATTGTATGACCTTGTGGTGTGATGAATATAATACCTACTCCTAATCCATGTTGTGTATATGAACCATCAAAATATAATTGCCATGTTTTTGTGGTGACTGTTAGGATATTAGCATCGGGAAATTCAATTTGCAAAGGATGATCATCTTGAAGCGGTGCCTCAGCTAGTTGGTCTATAATGACTTGTCCTTTGATAGCTTTTCTATCTACATGCTCAACATCAAACTCACCTAGAATTATGATCCATTTTGCTAGTCGTCCTGTCAATTTTGCCTTGCTGAGCAAATACTTCAATGGATTGATTTTAGTTATCAACTTGATGGAGTGAGATAGTAGATAGTGTCTTAATTTTTGAGAAGCAAAAACTACCACCAAGCATGCTTTTTCTATTGGGGAATAGTTGAGCTCGTATCCCACTAGTGTTCTGCTGATGTAGTATATGGCCCGCTCTTTTGCTTCATTATCATGTTGTGTGAGCAGAACTCCTAATGATACTTCAGTGGTTGATACATAGAGTAATAACAGCTTTCCTAGAATTGGTGACATTACAATGGGTGGTTGCATGAGATATGCCTTGATCTTGTTGAATGCATCCTCACATTGATGGTCCCACTTGAAATGAACATTTTATGCAATAGATGAGTAAATGGTTGACATTTATTTGCTAATTGAGCAACAACTCTTTTGATTGACTAGAGTCTTCCTTGGAGTGATTTGAGTTGACTTATATTCTTGGGAGATGCCATTTCCATGATTGCTTTGACCTTAGCTGGATCTACTTCGATACCTCTAGCTGAAACAATGTATCCCAATAGCTTTCCTGAAGTGACACCAAAGGCACATTTCTTAGGATTTAGCCGTAGCTTGCACTATTCTAACCAGTCAAAGATCTTTACCAGTATCTCTATATGTTCTTCTCTATTGTATGATTTGGCCAAGATGTCATCCACATAGTCTTCCATGAATGTATGCATCATGTCATGGAATATCGTTGTCATAGCTCTCTGATATGTGGCACATGCGTTCTTTAGTCCAAAAGGCATGACATTCCAGTAGAAAGTACCCCACGGACATGTGAAAGTTGTCTTTTCTTGATCTTTAGGTGCTATTTTAATCTGATTGTATCTGGAGAAACCATCCATTAGAGAAAACATGGAGTGTCTAGCTGTTAAATCTACAATGATGTCAATGTTAGGCAAAGGAAAGTCATCCTTTGGACATGCATTATTAAGATCTCTGAAGTCTGTGCATACTCTGATACTTTTGTCTGGTTTTGAAATAGGAATGATGTTTGATACCCATTGAGGATATGCTATAGGTCTGATGAATCCTACATCTAGTAATTTCTTTAGTTTTGCTTTGACCAAGAGAGAGATATGTGGATGCATCTTTCTTAATTTATGTTTGACTGGTTTGGCTCCTAGACTGACATTTAAGTGATGCATAATAAGCTCTAGATCCAATCTTGGCATGTCTGCATATGACCAAGAAAAATTGATTTGTCATCGTTTGAAGAATTCCATATATTGTTTCCTTTCTTCTTCTGATAGAGAAGTTGTTGGATGTAGGATCTTTGGTTGCTCTGTTGTCCCAATGTTAACTACCTCTGTTGGTTCGATCAAAATTGATGACCTTTCTTGATAGTACTAAGGTAAAGTGTCAAATCTCCCATCTTCCGGTGCCTCGAGGAGGTTTTCACCACTAGATGTGTCCTTTCTTTTTACTTTTTCCTGATCTAATGTTGCCAAGAAATGGTTTTCAACATTGGACTTGATATTTTTTTCTTTATTTTCCTTTTTGTGACTAGGAGATTTGGCACCCACTTGACTGGAAGATGCGTTGCTGAAATTCCTAGTGGAAGTTGTTGTGGGTTTGATTGCATTAAGATATACGGATATGGAATGGTCATTCGGAAAGGTATCAATGGCAGTATGTCCTTCATTTTCCCAATCAATAAGTTTGGGGTGGATTAGAGGTAGGGGGTCATCAGATTAAGATGTTTTGAGAGTATTTAGGGTCATGATTGAGCCATCACAGTTTTTGATATGTATGTCAATGTCTAGAATGGTACCCTCATCAGAATGACATTGCACAACAAGTTCTTGATCGTCCTCAATTAAGTTCAAGTCAACTGAATGTGATTCTAATTCAAGTGAACTAGTTCCTAACGTTTGCCCTGCATACGTGTGAACTACATCAACTCCTACATCTTCTTCAAAGCAATTTTCTTTAGCTAATTCTTCAAAATGATAGGAATCCCATTCCGTCAGAATTTGTCTCACTTGTAGCTTGCAATCTACAAATTTGTTCTTATAGCTTTTAATGTGTTTCTTTTGTTTGTCTTTCTATATCTTTTCTTCTTTCATATTCAACTTCTTCTGGGCTGAGATTGAGTTATGTCAACTTTGCTATCAGCTCTCCTTGACTTGTATTAGCTTCTTTCTTGTTTTGATTGAGAGTTAATGCTTCTTGGAAGGTATCGTTGGTTTGTTTCTCTTGTTGATTATGAGATATCTTCTTTTGCCATTTCATGTTTGTTTGTGCTTGTTACTTGGCAGATGCTTCTTCCCTTTCAATTGCAAGTTGTTCTTGTCTATTTTCATATTATTCTTGTTGTTGGTTAGAAAATGTATCTTCTAGTAGAGTAACTTGTCCATACCCTAAGCCTGCTTTATCTGTGGCCTACTGGGTATGAGGTTGGATAGTTTTTTCTTTTTCCTATAGGACCTATTCCAGTCTATCCCATTTTTTGCAGAATGTTAAATCCTTTTCCATGCTTTTCAGTGGGTATTCTGACATTGTTGATCTTTGTTTGGACTTCTTCATCTTTGTATAGCCACTGTAGCACATCTTTGTCTTTTATTTCCTCCAATAAGGTTCCAACACTAACAAATGCTCTATCAAATATTGGAAGATGTTTCACAATTGGTTGTTGTTTAGAGTTTGATGGTTTTCCATAGGATTTAGGAGAAAGTGGTATTTGGGATATTGAATATTCTCCATTCCCTCGATCTCTTAGCTACATTTTTTCCATACTTGACAAAGTTGAGGCAAATGATTTTTCTTTGATTTGTGTATTTGAAGATGATGCCTCCCTGTTATGAGGAACAATGACTTCTTGAGCTAGTTTGAGATTAGTACAATGCTGAAATGGATTTGAATCTACCGAGATCAAGATTTCCTGCCCATTGTAGGGAAACTTTAGGCATTATTGATATGTGGATGGAATAGCTTGTATGTCATGTATCTAGGGTCTTCCCAGGAGTATGTTATATGATAAGTCCAAGTCTAGAACTTGGCATGTTGTATCTTTCTACAAAGGTCCCACTCTGATGGGTAATATCACAATTACTTTAGAGGAACATTCCTCTTCATCATATGCTTTGATGGTGATCTTTTTCTAGGGATCAACTGCATCTTATGAATAACTTAGAGAATGGACAAGACTCAATGAGAAAATATTTAAGCCAACTCCACCATCTATTAGGACACGTTTAATGTGCGTCTTGTGAATGAGGACTTCAATATGAAAGGGAGTGTTATGGGGATGTTGCAAGGACATGTCATCTTCTTCGGTAAATGATAAGCGGTGAGGGGTTGTGAGATGTCCCACCATGGTTTGGAATTGATATATATCAAAATCTTTAGATACTATTGTATCAATTAATGCTCTTTCTATAATTTATTTGTGTGCAGGTGAAATCTTTAAAAGTTCCAAGATGGATATTTGTGTGGGTGTTTTGTATAATTGATCCACTAGATTGTATTGTTTGGTAGTGGATGGTGTTGGCATTATGTGAACTGGTATGAGGACATGATGACATTGTATGTTGTCATTGATGTCAATATGATGAAGAGGAGAGAACAAGTATATGTGAGAACTGGTATAACACTGTGAACTGACATTTATGCCAAAGTGAAGCAGTGTGTTTGTTCAAGGTGAACCGGCATGTGGTTATGGGAACCGGTACATAGAAGCTTTGTATGAATATCGGTTGGTAGTCTCAACATCAGGGTTTCTAGTTGAAGTGCTTCAAGCCTGTATGACTCAACTGGTGACTTTGTGTGATGAGTTAGCATTGTAATGAAGAACAAATCATGTTACCACATCAGCCTTATGCACGTGAAGGATCTTGCATGAAGGAGATTGTTCCTATCTACCTCGGGAATGTGAGAAGTTTGTAAATAGTGATAACGTGTGATGGGTTATCAACTGCCATGAAATCGGTGGAAATCGAATGATGAAGAATGTCTTGAGATTGGATCAAGACTGTTGCATTTAATGCAGTGTGCTCAACGGTCAGGATTGAACCATTTGAATTACTTAACCTAACAGGTTTAGGGTTTAGGGTTTATGCTACTGACCTATATATTTCCTATAAGGTCGATGTTGTGTTTCATTCTAAAGTTGTTGGAAAAAGTTGTGTGTGTATATCCAAGTGAAGTGATACGTGATTCTTTCCATACCGGATGAGATAAGAGGATTGATTCCTGCATTGTGTGTGTGCAGAAGAAAGGAACTTAAGCGGATCTGCATTGGCATTGAGTGCTATTACCAGATCATTGTAATACCTGTTGATCTCTAACCACTTCAACAGTTTGGAAATCCCCTAACAGGGTAGCTTTAACCAGCTTACTGTAAATCCTTTAACAGGGTGACTCAAAACCATTGAGTTCTTGAAATCCTCTAACAAGGTAACCTTTGACATGGTTTAACCCTTAACCAAGTGATCCCTAATAGGATCGGTTCCTAACAGAACCTATTGTATTAGTCTTTAACCGAACAAGGCTCCTAATAGAGCGAACTTCTAAAGAGTTCAAAAACAGCTTGTGGGTATTCATCCCCATCGTGGTTTTTCCCAGTTGGGTTTCCACATGAAAAAATCTGTGTGTCATGTGTGGTGATATTCTTGTGATGGTTTGAGTGATTTGTGTCTAAAGGTAAATCATGTCGATCTAGCTATTTATATATTTTTTTATGATAGATTACCTGTTCATGCACTAGGGTGAAATGGAAATGAAGTATTAGAATGTATTAAAAGATAAGTGTCAACCGGTTTATGCTTGTCTCAGTTATTCTAGGTTTTGTCGGTTGTACTTTGTTTAAGACCGGTGTTACTATTTGTTTGTCAATGCACAGTGTCTGCTGACAAACTGGTTTAGGATTGTGTTTTTGTCTGTACTGATTCACCCCCCCCCCCCTCTCAGTATTGATTTGGTACTATCCATTTATCATTGAGTTATCAATTGGTATCAGAGCCTCCTCTAGGTCCTCTGTGTTATAAGCTTAACTGCTTGAGGTAAAGATCCTAGTCTAATGATGAAGAGAGAAGGTCCAAAGTTCAACAGAGAAAATTTCAGTATATGGAAAGATAGAATGAAGATATACATCAGAAGCATGGGTGCTCAACACTGGAGCTATGTTGAGAATGCCTATGTTTCCCCTACCGGTACTCTCATTGATGACCAAAAGAGAGAGATGCAGGAGAATGGGAAAGTCATGGAAGCCCTAATTAGTGGTTTATCTAACATTGAGTTTATTAATGTCCAAGATAAGGTAAATCCCAAAGAGGTATGGGATACTATTGAAAATATCTATGGCGGTGATGAGCATGTAAAACAAGCTAAGGAAGAAAGCCTTAGAGGGAAGTTTGAAGACATGCGGATGGTTGAAGGTGAGACCATTCAACAGTATGGAATAAGAATCAAAACTATTGTCAGAGATATCAAGAGTGCAGGTGGTAAAATGGAAGATTCCACTGTGGTAAGAAAAGTCTTGAGATCCTTATTACCATTCTATGCAATAAGGGTTACTGCTATTCAGGAGTTGAGATCAATAGACAAGACTAAGGTATCCCTAGACTCCATTGCAAAGTTGACAGCCTATGAGCTAAATAGTTTTGATGGCAGTGTTCAAAAGACTAAATCGGCTTTTAAAGCTTCTGTTGTACCATCCAAAAAAGGAAAAGAAGCTAGCACTACTAGTGAACCAAGACAGAGCAGAGAAATGGATGATGAGGAGATTCTAATGGGATTTGAAGCTCTTCTTGCCAAAAAACTTCCTAAAGGAACCAGCAAATATAGAGGTAAGCTCCCTTTGAAATGATTTTCTTGTAACTGGATAGGAAATATTGCTATAAACTGTCCTAATGGTGACAACAAGGACAAACCGGAAAGGTTCAAAAAATTCAAAGGAGGAAACCAGAGAAACTGTTTTATGGCAGTTGATGAAGGTGTCACCGATGAGGAATCAGAAGATGAAGAGAATGAAGGCATTGTGTTTGTTGCAGTAAAGGAAGATGTGTCAGACAAGAAGGCTCTTGTCTCCCACTTTGATAATTCCAATGAGTGGATTATTGATAGTGGTTGTTCTCACTATATGACTGGTGATCGGAGCAAGTTTCTATCCTTGGAAGAGTATGATGGTGGTGTGGTTTGCTTTGGTAATGATGCACCATGTATGGTCAAAGGTAGAGGGTCCATCTCTCTGAATGGAAAAAGCAGTGCTAACAATGTGTATTGGGTGGAAGGTCTCAGACATAATCTATTGAGTGTTGCCCAGCTGAATGATAGTGGACTCACTCTGAAATTCAAGAATGGAGTTTGCAAAATCAAAGGAAAGAGTGGTGAATTGGTGGCCACTGGTATGCAGACCAAAGGTAACCTATTTCAGCTGAATGCAAATATAAGTACATGTCTTATGGCTAAATTTGATAATAGCTGGATATGGCGTAGGAGACTTTGCTATGTAAACTTTGATAACATTGTGGAGGCCAGTAAGATCAAGGCAGTTAGAAGGTTGTCGGTGCTAAGAAAACTGGAAAATACCTTGTGTAGAGAGTGTCAAATGGGGAAAATGTCTTCCTCAACCTTTAAAGGTAAACCTTTCACTGCTGACAATTTGCTTGATCTTGTGCATATTGATTTGTGTGGTCCTATGAAAACTAGGAGTGTGTAGGGTGATAGGTATTTTATGATTCTCACTAATGACTGCTCAAGAATGATGTGGGTCACATTCTTGAAAGATAAGTCTGAAGCTTTTGTAAAGTTCAAAGCTTTCAAAGCATTAGTGGAGAAGGAAAGCGGCAAAAGGATCAAGTGCTTGAGAACTGATCAAGGAGGGGAATTCACTTCCGGTGAATTCAACAAGTACTATGAAGAACATGGCATCAAGAGGCAACTGTCTGTCCCCCGAACTCCATAGCAGAATGGCCTAGCAGAGAGGAATAACTGAACTATGGTTGAAGTAGCTAGAACTATGTTGATTCAAGGAGAAGTTGCTCACACCTTTTGGAGAGAAGCGGTGAGCACTGCAGTCTACACAATGAACTGGGTACTCATCAAGAAAGGTAAGGATAAAACTCCTTATGAGTATTGGACCGGTAAGACACATGTGGTTAGCTATTTTAGAGTGTTTGGTAGCAAATGTTACATCAAGAGGAGCAAACACCAAAGAAAATTTGATGCGAAATGTGATGAGGGAATATTCCTAGGGTATTCACCAAGAGAAAAGCTCTCAAGTGTTTCAATAATAGAACTCAAAGAATTATGGAAAGCATCAATGTAAGAGTTGATGAAACCTCTGAGAAAACTGAGGAAACCGACAATGACCAAGGGGTAAATGAATCAGTTGTAACCTTCTGGGAACCAGTTACCAGTCAACCAAGTACCAGTAACACTATTCCTACACCGGTAGATGTAGATGTTGATACTGATGGAGATGAGGATGAAGAATAAAAGCAAGAGGAATCTATTAAGACCATTCCTCAGTATGTCAAGCTGAATCATGATCCTAAGCAGATCATAGGAGATAAGGATGCAAGAATCCTTACAAGAAGAAAGGTCAGAGAAAACTCATGTATGATCTCTGAATTTGAGCCTAAATCATTCAAAGAGGCACATAAAGATGAAGACTGGTTCAAGGCAATGGAAGAGGAACTTGACCAGATAGAGAGAAATAGTACATGGTCTTTGGTACCCAGACCGGAGCATAAAAATGTCATTGGTACCAAATGGGTTTTCAGAAATAAGCTGAATGAGGATGGCACAGTGATTAGAAACAAAGCCAGACTGGTGTGTAAAGGATATGCCCAAGAAAAAGGAGAAGACTATGGAGAAACCTTTGCTCCTATAGCCAGATTGGAAGGAGTTCGTATGCTTCTTGCATATGTAGCTTTTAAAGGATTCAAAGTATATTAAATGGATGTAAAATTTGCATTCCTAAATGGTGTACTTGGAGAGGAAGTGTATATAGAGAAACCAGATGGGTTTGCCCTATCTAAAGACAGTGACATGGTGTGTAGGCTACATAAAGTCGTATATTGTCTAAAGCAGGCACCTAGAGCATGGTATGAATGCCTACATTCCCATCTTGTGAAGATTGGATTTGAGAGAACAAGCGAAGATAGCAATATCTACTTGAAGTCTGAAGGAGATCATATCCTGATCTCTGAGGTATTTGTTGATGATATTATCTTTGGTGGAGATGATAAGATGAGTCATGAGTTTGCAAATGAGATGAAGAAAGAGTATGAGATGTCACTCATAGGGGAGATTAAGTTCTTCATTGGACTACAGATCTAGCAGATGAAAGATGAAATCTTTATCACTCAGTCCAAGTATGTCAAAGAGGTGTTGAAGACCTTTGGCATGGAAGATAGCAAACCGGTTGATACATTGATGGTGACCGGTTGTAAACTATCCAAAGAGGATGACTCAGCATTGGTTGATGAGAAGGAATACTGATCAATGATTGGTAAGTTGCATTATGTAGTGCATAGCAGACCAGATGTTTCCCATGCAGTTGGCATTACTACAAGGTTCCAAAAAAGTCCAAGAGAATCCCACTTGGTTGCAGTCAAGCAAATTCCCAAGTATCTGAAGGGAACTATTGACTATAGGTTATGGTATCCATACAATAATGATTTTAACCTAAAAGTGTTCATAGATGCTGATTGGGCTGGTAATGTAGATGACCGGAAGAGCACAACCGGTGGTTCATTCTTTCTCGGTGGTAGACGGGTCTCATGGATGAGTAAGAAGCAGATTTGTATCTCTCAGTCTACAATGGAAACAGAGTATGTTGCAGCTTTCATGAACTGCACTCAAACAATTTGGATGAAGCATGTATTAAATGGCTTCAAAGTTCCTGTATCTGAACTGGTAAGCATATTTTGTGATAACACAAGTGCTATCAATATTTCAAAGAATCTAGTTTTACATTCTAGAACCAAGTACTTTGAGCTTAAGTATCATTTCTTGAGGGAAAAGGTTCAAAACAAAGAGATTGCACTGGAACATGTTTCCAGTAAGAAGCAGTTAGCAGACATATTCACAAAGCCTCTCCCAAAGGCTACATTTATGTACTTAAGAGGTGAATTAGGGGTGGTGCCCCTTCAAGAGGTAAACTAAAAGTATATGATCCACATCAGTCAAGTATTGCATAGTCAAATTTTTCTTCAGGATTGATGTGTTGAAGGATGCTACTCCTCAGGGGGAGCAACATAATGGAATAGGGAAGCTTATGACCCCACTTTGGCATTGTTGTCAAAGGGGGAGAAGAAGAGAAGGGAAGAAGATATCTGCAAAAATTGGGGGAGAAGATGTGAAGCGGAGAGATATCTTTGTATATTGTCATCAATGCCAAAGGGGGAGATTGTTGGCATTATGTGAACCGGTATGAGGACATGATGACATTGTATGTTGTCATTGATGTTAATATGATGAGGAGAGAACAGGTATATTTAAGAACCGGTATAACACTGTAAACTGGCATTTGTGCCAAAGTGAAGCGGTGTGTTTGTTCAAGGTGAACTGGCATGTGGTTATGGGAACTAGTACATAGAAGCTTTGTATGACTACCGGTTGGTAGTCTCAACTTCAGGGTTTTCGGTTGAAGTGCTTCAACTTATATGACTCAACTGGTGACTTTATGTGATGAGTTACCATTGTAACAAAGAACAAATCTTGTTGCCACGTCAGCCTTGTGCGCATGAAGGATCTTGCATGAAGGAGATTGTTCCTATCTATCTCAGGAATGTGTGAAGTCTGTAAACGGTGATAACACGTGATGGGTTATTAGCCACCATGAAATCGGTGGAAATCAAACGATAAAGAACGTATTGAGATTGGATCAAGACAATTGTATTTAATGCAGTGTGCTCAATGGTCAGGATTGAACTGTTTGAATTGCTTAACCTAACAAGTTTAGGGTTTATGCTACTGACCTATTTGTTTCCTATAAGGTCGATGTTGTGTTTCATTCTAAAGTTGTTGGCAAAAGTTGTGTTTGTGTATCCAAGTGAAGTGATACATGATTCTTTCCAGACCATATGAGATAAGAGGATTGATTCCTGCATTGTGTGTGTGCAGAAGAAAGGGACTTAAGCAGATCTGCATTGGCATTGAGTGTTGTTACCAGATCATTGTAACACTTGTTGATCTCTAACCACTTCAACAGTTTGGAAATCCCCTAACAGGGTAGCTTTAACAGGCTTACTGTAAATCCTTTAACAGGGTGACTCAAAACCATTGAGTTCTTGAAATCCTCTAACAAAGTAACCTTTGATAGGGTTTAGCCCTTAACCGAGTATTCTAGCCATCCCTTAACTGAGTGATCCCTAACAGGATTGGTTCCTAACAGAACCTATTGTATTAATCTTTAACCAGATAAGGCTCCTAACAGAGAAAACTTCTAAAGAGTTCAAAAATAGCTTGTGGGTATTCATCCCCACCATGGTTTTTCCCAGTTGGGTTTCCATGTGAAAAAATTTGTGTCATGTGTGGTGATATTCTTATGATGGTTTGAGTGACTTGTGTCTTAAGGTAAATAATGTCGATCTAGTTGTTTATATATCTTTTGATGATAGATTACCTGTTCGTGCACTAGGGTGAAATGGAAATGAAGTATTAGAATGTATGAAAAGTTAAGTGTCAATCAGTTTATGCTTGTCTCAGTTATTCTGGGTTTTGTCGGTTGTACTCTGTTTAAGATCAGTGTTACTGTTTGTCTATCAATGCACAATGTCTGCTAACAAACTGGTTTAGGATTGTGTTTTTGTCTGTACTGATTTACCCCCCCTCTCAGTACCGGTTTGGTACTATCCATTCATCATTGAGTTATCAGATGGCATGTTAGTTGTAGGACCTGACAAGACCACTTTAGCTTTTCTTCGTGTGATAACATGAGCGGGTTCTTGATGTTGTTGCTCTTTAACCACGATCACATTTACCACATTGTCATATGTGTGAGAATAGTTTACCTTTGCTTTACCTTTACCATTCTACCCTGTTGATGATTCACCCTTCTCATAGTTAGGAAGCGAAGTTTTGAAAGTTGTGTGAGATTCATTTGTTGTATGTCCATCCACAATTATTACTCCATTATCAATTAAATCTTAGATGACATGTTTTAATCGTTGACAAGCATTTGTTTGGTGTCCTTTGTTTGGATAGAAATCACAACAATGGTTGTCATTCCACCAAGCAGGTTTCACCTTGGGTTCAATTTTTTTTTCTTCTGGTAAAGTAATCAAATTGTTTGCAATAAGAATTTTTAATGTGGATCCAAGGGGTTCACCAATATTTGTAAATTGTCTTCGAAAGAAATTTTTGATAGCTTCTTTTTGGTAATTGTTGTTTTACTGAGTTGTTGTTGAGTGATTGGATAAATTAAAAACCGATTTCTTTGGTTTCACATTGTTGTTATCCACTATCCCATCATTGACAAAATTATGATTTCTATTCCAAAACTTTGGCTTATCATTGTGATTGTTGTTGTTAGTGTTGTTAGGAGGGTGAACTCCTTCTTTTAATATTTTCAACTCACCTTTCTTTATCATGGCTTCCTCCATTCTGATTCCATTATCAATCATTTTTCCAAAACTTTGATTTCCTTGCATTTTTAAGTAATAACTCATTTGATCATTTAAGTTATTGATGAATATGTCCATTTTTTCATACTTTGGCACTATACAAAGATATCGTGAAGCTAACCATCTCCATCGTTGTAAAAATGTCATGAAAGGTTCTCCACTCTTTTGTTTGGTGTTACATAGGTCTAGCATTGTTACTTCATGTTGTATGTTGTAAGAGTATTGTGAAACAAACATATCCACCAATTCTAAGAATGATTTGATTCCAGGTGTAAGTTTGGAGAACCATTCCATAGCTAGTCCAATTAAGCTTTTTGGAAATAATCTCATCAAGTAGGTATCCTCATGTGCAAACTCCATACTCATTGTGCAAAAATCTCGTATATGATCTTGGGGGTCAGTGCTTCCATCATATTTTTTGTATCTAGGAGTTTCAACACCTATAGGAAACGGTCTCATGTTTATATTCCCATCGAATGGATAAGGACAGATTTCTTGAAGTGAGTATCTTCTAACATTTGCTCTCTACATATCTTGAATTTGTGTTTGTAGTGTTTATATTTGTTGTGTGAGAGTAGTAATAGGATTATCAACATGGATTGTTCTTACATAACCATGATTTTGCATTCTAGGAGGATCTTGATCTCTTCCGGTATCATCTCTACCCCTTCTTGTATCCTCATTGGATTGAGCATTATTGAGAATTTCTACTTCATCCCTTGTGGGAATGTAAGTTTCCTCATTGGTTCTAGTGTTACTAGGAAATGATGTGTCATTGAGTTTGAGACCAAAAATATCCTCATATTGTTCGTTATTAAGGGGGGGTCACTTCTCATTTGTGTCAATTTGTTCACATCAAAATCTTGGGGAAGTTTAGCACCAAATTTTGCTAACATTAGGAAATATTTCTCTTTTTCTTCCTCCAATATTTTCTACATAAATTTATCGAATTGAGGATCTTTTTTGATGTCTCTGACATGTTGTTCTGTTATTTCCTCTTCAACTTGTATTTCATCTCTGTGTTCCATGTTTCTATAGTCTTCAGTTATTTCAAACGTTTATGTTTCTATTTCTGCAATCTTTTGTCTTATTGCCTTGGTTAGAACGGGCATACACGTGTTTTGAATGTTTTTGCAAGATTTAAATCTTGCATAATGTGTCGCAATAAGTGATCAATTGTTGGGGAAATGATCTTTTCAAGTATTTGTTTGTTTGCAAGTTTTTCGATCTTAGTTTTAGAGTGTAGATTTTGTGATTTTTGATATGACCAAGTTCAATAAGAATGATATATCCTATGATAAAGAATGAGGTTATTCTGATCAAGCGTTGTAGTTTCATGATTAAAGGATGATAGATCCTAATGAGAAACTATGTTTGAGCGATCAGTTTATCAAAGAAAATGTGATGTTGCACTTTAAGGTGTTAGATCTTTAAACTTGTTTGAGGTGAATACTTGAGACATTTGTGTGTCTTTCTCTTGAATCTATTTTGATAGAAGATAACCTAATTGAATGACCCAAGAAGATGACCTAGTCTCTATGTTTGATTGTTTGAGAAATGAGTTGTTTTTGTTTTCTGATTTTGATGTAGTTTACCAGAAACACTGACAAAATGACCAAGAACTCTGCTATAGTGACCAGAAACACTGACAAACTTACCAAAAACATTGCTATACTGACCAGAAATGCTGACAGGTAGACCAGAAATGCTGAGAAACAAACCAAAAATGCTGACAAATAGACCAGAAATGTCGAGAAACAGACCAAAAACGTTGACAGACAACCCAGAAACTCTGATAGAATAACCAGGAACTCTATTATGCAATACAATGACTCTAAAGTTCAAGTAATGATGTGTAGACTTAGAAAATTAAGTGTTTGAACTTAGGAGATTACAATTTTGACCCAACTTTGTGATTTTCAAACTCAAAGCACAGATATTTAGACCTAACAAGTACAAACTAGGAGATCTAATGTTGCAACGTGAGCAATTTGACATGCAACTCACAAGAGTTGTTGATTAGACCAAGGGAGCTAACCTTTAGACTAAGAGCGCTACTGTTTAGACTAAGAACTCTACTATTTAGACTAGAAACTTTGTTGTTTAGACCAGAAACTCTCATGTGCTCAACCTTGGAGAGTTAATGTTGGAATATGAGAAAGTTAACATTCACACCAAGAGAGTTGACGTTTGGACTGAAAATGCGACTGTTGGACCGTAGGTGTGACTATTTGGACTAATAGAGATAATGTTTGGACCAAAAGAGCTAATTTTTGGATTGTGAATGCCACTGTTTGGATCGTAAGTGAGACTGTTTCGATTGAAAGAGCTAATCCGTTGTGAAACTTGTGCATTTGACAATTTGAAGTTTGAGTTTTCAATGTTTGTTGTTGTAGACACCTAAAATTGTCTAGTCTAATTAAATAAATATCTTTATTTATTTAATTATTTTAGCCTAATTCTTCTATTAATTAAATAAATCTTTATTTATTTAATTAATTCATTTATCCTCTTCTAGCCTTATTTCTCATTTAAATAAATACCTTTATTTATTTAAATTATACTTTTCCTAAATTAAATAAATATCTTATTTATTTAATTGATCCCACTTCTTCTATTAATTAAATAAATCTTTATTTATTTAATTAATTCATTAACCTTTTCTACCCATGACACATGTCATTCATCTCTTAATTCATACACTACCCATCCTCATTATTTTATTATTTCTTTTACCTACCCTCTAATCATAGCCAACCATTTATCTTTTACACCTCTCAATCTTATCCCTCCATTTCTTATTGTGTATTCTATATAAGGAGATGCTTTCTTCATTATCAAACCCCCAACTATGCACGCTGACTACTGGATCAATTGACTACACTACGCTTTGCACTCCCATATGCGATCCTACTTGCAACCACATTTCCGTTCTTTATTGAGATCTTGTGCATATAAAATCTGAGAGCAAATATATCAAGCAAGATCAATGGAGATAGGAAGAATGGAGATCCAAAGCCTATTGGACATGTGATGGTATAATCTTTGTGATTTCATTTGATTTGCATTGTCTTAGGTAATCTTCATATGTTATGGTGGATCTTTGTTGTTGTTAGGCTAGGGTTTTTGTGGTTGAATTCATTTAGTCTTTCAACATTGTTGTTATCCACTTTCACCATATACATTTTGGCATGCCCGGTGAGACTCTTGTCCCTTTTGCATTTAACATCTTTTGTTGCAGATTTTGTTTTGAGGTTGCAGATCTGACATTTCTGACAACATTTTGATATTTCACATGTGCGCACTTTCGGATCGTGTTTTTGATTTTCTGTCGCGTCTGTGACATTTGGAACCGCGTCTGTGTATTTGACAATATTTTTATTTTTTGCAGATTTTGAGAAACGTGTTTGTATTCCATAGTCACATCTGTGAGGTCTTTAGGCATGTCTGTGTTAGGGAAACACATCTACATTTGGGAGTTGCATCTATGTTAGATCTAGGCACGTCTGTGTGTTCTGGCAACGTCTGTGTCTGTGGCAACTGCATTTGTGTTCGGTTGTTGTGTTTTTTTGTTTTTTTTGTTTCATTGATTCAGTTTTTCATCATTCAGATTTCATATCTGGTTTATTTTGAGCTAACATTTTCAAATCTAGCTAACAAAACTGGTACAACTTGTCTTGGAAGCAAAATCGCTTTGTTGAAGACCCTATTTCACAATGTCCTTTGGATCTAAAATTTACCTAACTTGTGTGCTTGTAGGAAGGGGTGATTATTTCAAACAATCCAAACTATTAATAGATCTTTGTTGCAAGATCTTGGCAAAGGTTTTTTTTTTATCTTTTATTGTGTGTCTTGTTTTCATAGACTAGCAAACACTTCAATTGGTGCACTAAAATTGAACCATTGTCTTTTGTGTCTTGAGAAATAGGCTCTTTTTGTTTAATCTTTAGAGGGCCTGTCTCCCCATGTGGTCATTAGGACTACCAGTGAAAAGAGAACGACCCAAGTAGTAGCAAAAGAAAAGCCATCTTCTTCCAAACCACTATAAATAACTCTATTCATAGTGAAAGCTATGGATAATGTGTGCTGATTAGTTCATATCGACATTATGTCTCCCCATAAACCCGTTTGATCAAATTTATTTGATCATTTGTGGGGCATGACCCCTACCGACTAGGAGCCTTTTTTATTTACAGAACTGAAAGTGTGGCATGTATGGCCACACAAGCAGATGCCCTTACTAGCACCTTTTTGTTTTAGAAGCCAAAATCCTTCTAGTTGTTGGGGCAGGGGGTCGGACCTCTGGTCGCGGCCCACACACATATAGTTCTTAGTAGAGATACAAAGTTCACCACGGGGAGTTTTTGTGGGGACTGATGCTTGGCTTCCCCAAGAAGTGAGTACCGAGGGTGGAGCCAGTGGGGTCAAGCATCTAATTATCTGCTCTGAATAGTGTAGCCTCCAGGGAAACCCCATGTGGGATCAACAACTATTGTCTTGGCCAACCATAAGAATTGTGCTTGACTTATTTTGAACATTCAAACATTCAAGACCAAACATTAAAACATTGTGTCTTTTGTGTCTTCAAGTGTATGCAAAACAATTTCACATCAAACAACACACTTGTCTTTGAGTCATTTTGGGAAGTCTAAACACTTGCAAACATTTTGAGTCCTCATCAACGTTGTGTCCTCTTGCCACGAAAAATAGTCAAACATTCAGATTTGGTCACAATAAGCAACTTCATAGATTGGAAAAATTGCACAAATTTTGTAGAAACACATATTTGTCTGACAGAACCACGTCTGTTGCATCTAAACGTGCCTATCAAGGGCAGAAATGCGTCTGTGTCTTTTGAGCAACATTGCATTTGCAACATCTCAGAAACACATCTGTGTCTGACAGAACCACGTATGTGTCATTTAAGAGCATCTGTGTCTAACAGAATAGCGTTTGTGTCCTTTAAGCACATCTGTGAAGTATACATGCACGTCTGTATTCAGGATTGAAAACTTTCATAATTCAACAAACAAGAATAGTCAGTTTTAGACTTATTGAGCTTCCTAGGTCATCTCTCTGGGGTTTTCATCTAGCATTCAACCTATCTTTGGGTCTCACAAAGTCCATCATTGCTTTACACCTTACATTACATTCACATTTGTCTAAACTTGAGTCAAAAGGTTGCTTGTACTCATCATACTTTGTCAACACACTACATACAACAACATTTTTCTAAGCGGTCCCTCATCAAGGTCTATCACCTTTGGGTCTCATTTGGTCTTACTTAGAGTCAAGGTCAACTTACCTCATCAAGAGAAACTATCATCTCTTTGGAAGTCACACCTACTCTACTACATACATACTTGGTCTTACACTTTGGACATTGCAAGTATACTTCAGATTCATTTACATTCCATCCAACTCTTGGTCTTCCATACTCTTTCCATTTTCATCTAGTCTCACACATCTTGGTCAATACCTAGTTCATGGTTGAAACCCATTTACAAAAATATAGGAGAGAAGCTAAAGAGGCTCAAGAATCCACAAACATGAGTTCTTATGAGTATGACAATGATATCTTTTGTAATTCTGATCATACTACATTACCTGACATGGATGCCTATAGAAACATTCCAATTGTTGAGAACATGGACACTACAAACAACAATGATACACACAATGACAATATGGACAACTTCTCCATACATTCAGCAGAAGTGGAAGACACCATTATGAATCCTCATTTCAATCGATTGGTTGAGGAAATAATGAGGAGAGATAGACAGTATTTTCTACAAGTGATGGCACAAAGTGGAACCAAGATCCCTCATGATTTTAACATGTCTCAAATAATGAAAAATCGACCTTTGCAACAACCTCACTCCAACATGGATCAAAGGAGGCCTAATAGTGGAGGCAATAGAGGACCGCATATGGTACCTGAATCACCATCATCTTTGTTTCAAAAACTAGAGGTCCTTTACACACATGGTCAAGCATATGATACTCACCTTCGCAGACCATTATGGAGGTCTTATGCAGAAAAATATGCTCAATCACATACCAATGCTAAGGATCAACCACCAAAGCAATTGGATATTCAAAGGCATGCTCAAAATTTGGACACAAGGAAACCCCGCGTCAAATTTGGGGGCAACACACTAGAACAAACTCACGACATGCCTATAGAGTATGGTATACATGGACAAAGCAGACATTACATTCCTTATCATGACTCTATACCAAGTGGTCCTTATATGCAGCATCATTATAGACCTCCTCCATATGAACATGTGTATGATCAATATCATCCATATATGCAACATGCTTCTCCTCCACTCGGTGGTTCAGGCATGGGGTATGGTCCAAGAAGTCGGTCTCCACCGAAGAACAATTTGGAGCAATAAATCAGGGACTTACAAAAGAAAATGGAGGACATAAATTCACTGAAGCCAGCTTACACAATGAGAGACATATGTCCTTATCCATTTGACAAGAGCATTCCAATGCCTCTGTTTCCTACACACTTTGTGACGCCTAAGTTTGATAAGTATAGAGGAAAAGGGGATCCTAAGGCATACATAAGACAATTTTTCACAGCTTGCGTTGAGGTAGCAGCAAAAGAGACATATTTGATGAGATTATTCCCACAAAGCTTAGGTGATCAAGATATGGAATGGTCCTCTCAGCTCCCACTTGGAATTAAGTCATGGGGTGATCTAGCAGAGGCATTTATCCAACATTTCTCATACAACATAGAGAAAGACATATCAGTCACTACTTTGTGCAACACCAAACAAAAGGATGGAGAATCTTTTTCATCATTTTTACAAAGATGGAGAAATCTAGCTAGCAGATGCTCTTGTGAAATTCCACAAAAACAAATGGTAGAGATGTTCACCCAGAATGTTAACAAAGACATTGGTTATGACCTAACAAAATCTTGTTTGTCCACTTTCAAGGATGTCATTAAAAAAGGATTAGCGATAGAAAAGGTCCTAATTGAACAAGGAGTCATTAAGATATTCAAGGAAAACAAAGATGACTTTAAAGCAAAAGATAAGCCAAGATTTTGGAACAAAAACAAGAACGCAATCAATGATGGTGTTGTTGATGCCAATACAGTGCGACCCAAAATCATTTTTTTAGGATCAAGCTCTACAAACAATCAAGTGAATACTCAAACAACTTCCAGATCATGAAGGAAGTACACCCCATCAGGAGAACCACTTGAGTCAATTTTCAAGAAGCTAGTGGCAAACAAAGTAATCACAATTCCAGATTTTCCTCCATATGAGCCAAAGGTCAAACCAAATTGGTGGAATGATGATGAGTATTGCGAATTCCATAAGAGCAAGGGTCATAAGATAGGAAATTGTCATCGACTGAAGAACATCATACAAGATCTCATTGATAGAGGTGACATTGAGATCGAGGGACACTCATCCAATCAAGAACATGAGATGTTTAAGGAACCATTCCCAAAGCATGACAAGGGAAAAGTTGCAGCCACAGATGACCAAACCAACTATACCAGAGCATCCTATAACTATGATTCAACTGTCAATCACATTTTAATGGACAATTATGTCTCTACCATTATCATCAAGGACAAAACACCTAAAAATTCTACCCAAAGACCCAAGATTGTCCTAAAAGGCATTGGATCTTCTTTTGAACCTACCTTTGAATGTAATGTCACAATTTATCGAGGTAAATTCACTTTGCAAGGTGCCCTAGCTAAAAACACCACTTCCTCATCAACCAAGCCTGAGTATGACCTTGTAGAATAGTTAGGGAAGACACCTGCACTTATTTCAATCCTTGAGCTCTTACGCATATCCCCCGCACATAAAGCCATTCTTGACAAAATCTTGAGAGACACTGTCATTCCTACTGATCTGAACGTGGACCAATTTCAAGCCATGGTGGGATACCTTTCCATTCCACATTCCCTTACATTCACAGAAGTTGATGACGCCTCCATAAGTCAACCACATAATGCACCACTACACATTGAAGCCTTCATACACAAACATCAAATAAAACGAGTCCTGATAGATGGAGGAGCAGGTCTAAACATTTGTACATTGAGCACTATTAAACAATTGGGATATTCTGATAAAGTTGTGAATTCTACAAACAAAATTACCATCAAGGCATATGATGATGAAGAGCATTCATCCAAGGGCACAGTCACCTTACCTCTCAGAGTTGGGCCAGTTACAAAGGATGTGGTTTGTCAAGTCCTAGACCTAGATCTCACATACAATATATTACTAGGACGTCCTTGGATTCATGAAATGAGGGCAGTCTCATCTACATATCACCAATGCATCAATTTTCCTCACAATGGAGTTGAAATAACAGTTAATGGAGATCCTAATCCATTCATATACTGCAATAACTTGAGACCAAAAACTGAAACAATCATCCCAAGTAATAGGGAAGTTGTTCCTTCTTCTACATACATTGATCCTGAGTCATTAAAACCTTCAACATCAAAACAAGGTGAGCTTAAAGGGAAATTCTAGGACAAGGGTATGGATGAATACACCTTGAATCAAACCATGTACTTACAACAAGTCATGAGTTCACCAAAAGAATATGGAAGACCACATCCTAATAAGAAGGTATCTATCATTATACTCAAATGGGACCCTACTATCTTTCAAAGATGGGGTGAATTGGAAGAGGAAGACTTATACAAAATGCTTTACAAAGACCTTGAAAATGATACACAAGATCACATCAGCATACCATGTGAGAAGTATGGCAAAGGGTTCAAGATCCTACAAAAAATTGGGTATGATGGCAAAAGCCCTCTTGGCTTAAGAAAGGAAGGCATCATTGAACCTTTACAACCTAAATTGACATTCAAAAAGGAACGCTCGAAGGGACTTGGTTTCATGACTTCCAAGGTCCACACTCAAAGGAAAAAAGAAGTATTACAAATCAAAGCTACCAAAATTCAACAAGAAAATCACTATTCCACAGACTCCAATGAATGGGAATGGGGTTCAGACAAATCCTCCAGTGACTACGAACTCACCGAGATGTTCAGAGAGCCAGATGAACCCACAGAAGAAGAGGAATTTTATGAAAATTTCAAAGTTGGTCAAGAAACAACCTTGAAGGATCCCATACAGTCCTTGCCTCTAGGTCCTAGGTTGAAATCACATAGAATGAGAACACATGTCCCAGAATGTGCTACTAATGATGATAATTTGGATTCGTTCACGATCGAGACTGATGAGGAGAGTGCCAACGATGACCTTGATAACTACCTTGACATACCTGAATATAACCACATCTTCACTCTTAGTCCCACTAACTTCGAATACATCAAAGGCCTTCCACTTGTTCACCACCAGCTCATTGACTAGGATCATGAAGGACTTGCACAGTTTGACACATTCCAAAATGATGAAGCTTTTATTGACTATCTTGGCATACAAGATGATCTTCCCCTTGGGGACCATAAAGTGGGATACACTATAGAACTCAATAGCGCGACATATTTCGGTGAGGGTGTCGGGCCTTCTAGTCGCAAAAATATAAAAATAAAAACAAACTAAGGGTCTTATGGCGAAAACCACACTATGGTGCTGTCTGACCCCAAAAAAGTAAAAAGAAAGGACGTATCTGAGGGCGAAAACCTCTCTGAGGCACCCGAAGATGGAAGGCTCGACATTCTCCCAGCATCATATGAGGAAAAGTCGTCCATGTTGGTAGAGGAGACTATAAAAACAAACATTGGTATAGAAGAGGTTCCACACAACATATTGCTGGCTCAATCTTTGACAGAGTCAGAAAGGTCAAAATTCATAAGTTTCTTCACAGAATGACAAATCAACTTTGCATGGTCATACGCTAATATGCCTAGATTGGATCCGGATTTGATAATGCACCATTTGACAGTTAAACCAGGGGCAAAACCAATGAAACAGAAATTAAGAAAGATGCATCCACAAGTCGCATTATTAGTCAAAGCAGAGCTTGAGAAATTATTGGATGTCGGATTCATATGTCCAATTGATTATCCTGAATGGATCTCCAACTTAGTGCCTATCAGTAAACCAAATTGTAGTATCAGAATATGTACAAATTTCAGAGACATCAACAAAGCTTGTCCTAAGGATGACTTTCCATTACCAAATATTGACTTGATTGTTGATCTCACAGCAGGTCATGCGATGTTATCTTTGATGGATGGATTCTCTGGTTACAATCAAATAAAAATTGCATCTGAGGATCAGCACAAAACTGCATTCACTTGTCCTTGGGGAACTTTCTGCTGGAATGTTATGCTCTTTGGGCTAAAAACTGCAGGCGCTGCATATCAAAGAGCCATGACTACTATCTTTCATGATCTCATGCACGTAACTGTGGAAGATTATGTTGATGACCTCTTGGGTAAATCAATAGATAGAGATACACATTTGGACATACTTTTAGTCATCTTTGATCGGTTGGAAAAGTATAAAGTAAGATTAAACCCCAAGAAATGTGTCTTTGGAGTAACCTTCGGGAAGCTCCTAGGATTCATTGTATCAAAAAGAGGAATCGAAGTCGATCCAGCAAAAGTCAAGGCCATCCTAGAGATGCAACCACCATGAAATATTGGTCAACTTTGATCTTTGCAAGGGAGACTCTAGTCCATACGAAGGTTCATAGCACAACTTGCAGATAAGTGTAATCCCTTTCAGCACTTGCTACATAAAAACATCAAATTCAAATGGGATGATAACTATCAATAGGCTTTCCAGATACTCAAAGATTATCTTCTAAATCTGCCAGTTTTGATGCCACCAGTTCTAGATCAACCTCTATTACTATACATATCAGCTACTTCAATAGCACTGGGGGCACTGGTGTTGTTGAGGGCAAAGAAAAGGTAGTATACTATATCAGTCACACGTTGGTGGGATATGAGATAAACTACACACCAATTGAACATGCATGTCTCGCTATGGTCTTTTCTTTGCAGAAATTATGACATTACATGCTAACTCATAAGACTAAGTTGGTTGCAAGGATTGATCCATTGAAATACCTTCTCAATAAAGCAACACTTACTGGGCGACTAGCCAAATGGGTGATGATCCTGAGTGAATTTGACATCGAGTATGTGGACAGAAAAGCAATAAAAGGACAAGCTATCACAGATCAGTTAGCAGATGCTCCCATGATAGATGATGTTCCTCTAGTTTCAGAATTTCCAAATGAATCCATTTTAACAGTGTCGCATGCAAAGCCTTGGCAACTATACTTTGACGGCTCATACACATAGCATGAGGTAGGAGCTGGTATCCTCTTCATAACTCCTCAAGGGGATTCTATACCAAAATCATATCGATTATCATTTCCTTGCACTAATAACATAGCGGAATATGAGGCATTAACAACTGGATTACGGATTGCAGTTCAGTGGAAGATCCAGGAACTTCATGTTTTTGGGGACTCTCAACTTGTAATTCATTAGGCAACTAATGACTACCAAACAAAGGATGAGAAATTAATGCCCTATAAAAGAATGGTGGATGACTTGAAACAACAGTTCACGAAGATAGACTTTGAGTAGATGCCCAAAGAGTAGAATAGAGTCGCGGATGCCATGGCTACAATTACTTCACTAATTGATCTACCTCCGAATGAGACCCACTATGAGTTCTTGGTGGATAACCTTTTGGTTCCCTCATATGAAATAACTCCTACTGAGATGATATGTGTTGTTGGTCCTGAGTCCTAGTTATACGGTTCCATTTTCGCATACCTTCGTGACAATACCCTACCTCTTGATCTATCCAATAACCAATGTCGCACTTTCATTTGTCAATCTTCTCGATACGTCATTTTAGCTGATATCTTGTATTTTCAAGGTCTAGATGGCACTCTTCTTAGATGTTGAGAAAGCGACAAAGCTCAGATTACGTTACGTGAAGTACATGAAGGGATATGTGGTCCACATTCTAGTGGTCCTACCTTAGCTAAGAAACTCATCAAGACTGGATATTACTGGCCCAATATGGAAAAAGATTCATATCAGTTTGTCAAGAAATGTAAGCAGTGTCAACATTATGGAGACCTCATCCATGTGCGAGCACAAGAACTTCAACCAATTGCGACTCCTTGGCCCTTTTGTCAGTGGGGACTCGATCTCATAGGCAAGATTCACCCTCCATCTTCCAACAGTCATAAATTCATCATCACTACCATAGAGTATTTCACAAAATGGATCGACATCGTGCCTCTCACACAAGTCACTAGAAAAAAAATTGCTACATTCATTCTCAACTATATCATTTGTCGATACAATATTCCTATTTCCATCATCACTGATAACGGGCATCCATTCAAAAATCAGGATGTTCGTGAACTCTATGACCGCTTCCATATTACCCATCATTTTTCCACTCCTTATTATCCCCAAGGTAACGGTCAAGCTGAGGCGTCTAATAAAATAATCCTTAAAATTCTAAAAAAGACAGTCGACGACGCTGGCCATAATTGGCATATCCAACTTAATCTCACACTTTGGGCTTACCACACAAGCGTCTGCACACCTACAGGAGCTACACCCTATTCACTTGTCTAGGGAACTGAAGCTATCTTTCCTATTGAGGTCGAGTTACCCTCTTTACGCATCTCTTTGCAAAACATTATCAGTGATGAAGACTACAGGGTCTCTCGCTTACAAGAACTTGAACTATTAGATGAACGAAGACAAACTGCTTTTAATCATCTCAAGGCTTATCAACAATGAATGAGTTGTAGCTACAATCATAAAGTCAAGCCTTGCACATTTGAGGTAGGTGACTTGGTTCTCAAAGAAAATCCTAAAAATCAGCAAGACAAAGAGAAGAAAGGCAAGTTTGAACCAAACTGGCTTGGTCCTTACATCATCATAGCAGCATATGGATCTGGAGCATATCAACTCTCAACCAAAGAGGGTGAACCTTTGGAGGATCCTATCAACAGCATGCACCTTCGTATGTTTTACACATAGCTCTTCAGAGTATCCCAAATTCAAAAATACAAAAAAAATACAAAAAAATCAAAAATACAAAAAAATCATTACTTGGTGAAAACCTAGCAAACAAGCGCCTTGTGACACAAAAAAATTGAAAAACAGAAAAAACATTCCATCCAACGATGAAAACCACTTTGGTGGTGCCCTGGGCAAGTACCATGGTGAAAACTGGGTCACCAGCGCCATATGTAGAGACATTGCTCCTCCCTCCTTCAGGATTCCATTTCATCCTTCACTTTGCACACACTCACAGCCTATTCATCCACAATAAACTTACCCATTCCCATCATGGCTTGTTATTGATCTACCTAAGATTGGTTAGCCATTCATAATAAACCTCCCTTTTCAACCTTTCCATTCATAATAAATCAGCTCCTATCTGTGGCTAAGGCAAATCCTACGTCTAGTGATGGGTGTGGAAGTAAGAGAATCGCACATTTTGAGGAGTACACTTTATTCCAGTTTTCTTCAGTCTATATGTGCACAATCCACAATAAAGCAACATCTGCATCGCCAATCCACAATAAAGTTTCCTCTTCTCCACAATACGGTATCAGTTGCATGGATTCAGTCAGTTTCAGATGAGACACAACAGCAACAATGAGCTTCAACAAATCAAATCTTTCAACAGACTCAAACAACATATGGCTCAGTGCTATCTATCCTTTTGTGAAAGTAAGCATTGTGACCACAACCAAATAAGACTTATACAAGTGACAAGAGACACTAAAAATTTAGGACTACAGGGGATGTTGGTGTCAAGTCTTGGTTTTCTTTTTTGAATTTATCTTTTGGTGACATGTCTTTTAGCTTTTCCAAGATGTCTTTGACTAGAGATTCTATCTCCAGGATGTCTTTGACTAGAAAAGCGAGGATGGGGTATCGTCACCTATTTTTCTTTTGTTTTCTGTGGATTGTCTCTTAGTAATGTTATGACTTGTCCAAGGATATGAGGACACTGTGAGTCTATTATGAACTAGGGCATTCCTTGTTTGCAACTATCTTATCTCCATGCAAATAGGTACAATGACTTTCTGGGTCGAACATATGCCTCGATTGTCATAACCTACTAGCCATAATAAAGCTCAATGATGATAACACACAAGAAGCTCTTTCACTTTCATATCTTCTATCTTTCATCCCCATTTCTTGATTGACCTCCATCGTCCTTCTTGAGTCTATGTAGCCTGCTATCACATGACTGGGTATAATGACACACCAAAAATATTTGCATCTCATGTAGTTGCACCTGCATTATCACATATAAGCATTTCATACATACATATAGAAATCACAATTGCATCACATCCTACACACAACACATACAATCACATTTTACATTTGCATTATCATATCTATTTGCATTTCATACATTCATATTTGCATTGGCATAACATTTAAAAACATAAAAGAACAAAAATATTGCATTTCATCATATACATATTTGCATCCATATCATAACCATCACATAGAAACATACATCACATAGGTACACATACATATAGCTGCCACAAAGATGAATCATCTCATATATATAAATCATAAGTGTCATGATACAATGATGTCAAAATACATATGGCTACAAAATCACCCGAAGGTGTCTACATCATAATACAAAAATGGTACAGAACTGATACATAGGGAGCCCTCTATGGCTATGATGAACTCCCTCCCTCAAAGCCGCCTAGCCTCGACGGAGTCTGAGCCCTAGAAGGACCCACCCCAAGATCATCTTTCCTACCCCCTCTATCTAGTGGTGGTGGAGGACCCATAACCCCACCGCTAGATGCCTATCTCCTCTGGCTCCCTCTCGTAGCCATCGCTATCTGTGATGGTCTGTGGAAGCTCCTTGCCCACTGCTCTGGTGGCACTACCCCATAGTATAGGTCTCGCCAGTAACCTATCTCCTCCCCTGCCCATAGAACATAGGCATATCTAGCCCCTGTGTCCTCTCCTACCTCCCAGCCCTCAATGTTGTCTCAGCCTCAGTATAGCGCTGGATAGCCTAATCCCGCTCATGCTATGTATCCCTCAGTCACCTCCTGAGCCTAGCTGTCTCCCTCTCTGGGTCCTGGATCTCATCTGCCTATCCCTGACAGATCTCCCTCAGCTCAAGTAGCTCATCCTCCTCCTCCTCGGCCCCCTGTGCCTCTTCCTGTGGCTCTACCTATGGCTCCCCTTGTACCTGTGCCTCTGCCTATACCTACCTCTACCCCTGCCCCTGCACCTGTCTAGGACCCTGTGCTACTAGCACCTCTAGTGGCAATCCACCGCGACCTCTCACCACCCAAGCCTGTCTCTCCTCCCCACCCTCTCTCTGTGGAGCCACCCTCCTCTCTCCAATTGCACCTTGCCTCCTCCATTGGCCTCTCCCCCCACCATCTCCATCATCATCCCCATCCCCACCACCATCTCCATCTAGAGGCTCCCCTGGGTCTATTAGTCATGGAAAGGGATGCTCAACCCAATACGTCGTATACTCTGCATCCATCCCTGCATCCTCAATCTTCGGCCACATATCCCATGACATGGGCACCATCTCTACCAGCTGCATCACAGTCTGATCATATGACAATAGTGGCCCAAAGTGTGCCTGGTCTCGCACTATCCGCGCATACATACCGAAACCCCGTGGCATCCACTGGATCCTGCCAAACTGCCTGCATACCCTGTCCACTAATTGCCTCTCTAGTACATAGGGAATCCAACCAATCAGATATCTGCTCCTAAAATTATAGGGTAGCTCCACTGCATCATCCTCCCACTTCTCACACTCTTGATATGGCCTCCATATCACAGTGTCGATCTCATCTAGGACTCTATGCCAATGCTCCAACCTGCCAATCCATGGTTGTGATATAATCATATCGTACAAGTGAACAAAGTTGTGTCCATGACCCCTGCCCCTGAAATGTATCAGTTGGGTAACTGGCAGATGCTCATATGCCCACACCTGTAGCAATGTAACTCTGTAGCCCAATCCTATGGATCCATGATACACAAACTGATGCAGCACATAGTATAAGTGTGCCAGCACGCATGGTCCCTAGGCATATCTAGTGTACTGTGTAACCAGTGTCTCCAAGGTGCTCCCCCAGCCCACAGCCAACCCCCATGTCGCCCTGTCTAGACATAGGAACCCACTGATCACTCCTCCTAACACTGTCGGTAGTGCTAGTCTTGTCGCTGTCATGGTATCCCATGCCCCATGTCCAGCTCTCATCTCTAGTCTGGGATCCTGGAACACTCATCTCAGGGCCTCCCTATCTCCATCTCAATCGTAGGGTATTAGCTCCCCATCGATTGGTATCCACAGTATCCTGTAAACATCCTCCAAGGTGACTGTCATCTCACCCATCTGCAAATGAAATGTACAAGTCTCAGAGTGCCATCTCTCAGCCAGCGCAGTCAGCAACCCCATGTTCACCCAAAACTCAGGCACATATAGAATGTACCATAGACCCATACCCTCAATAGCAGCTTGATCCTTGAATGTGTTACCTTGTCATTTGTCCCTCATAACAAAAGTGAGTCACCTTGCAAAAATTTTAGTTGAGTCTTTGTCTTATCAAAAATTTGTTGGTTCAATCCCTAATCCTCCTGTAAATCATTTCTAAGTCCTTAGCATTACATTTCAATGGTCTGTTGAACCTCTTGAACCCCTTGAACCATCTTGAACAAAGTTCGTAGTGTTCATTTAGGTACTGCAGGTTCTAAGTTGTGTCTAAGACATTTTCGGGCTAACGTTCACTTAAGTGTTGTGCAAGTGATATGTCATATACTGTTCAAACAGTTCATTCAGTTCGAGCGGGTTCATACAGTTCAAATAGTTCATTCAGTTCGAGTAGGTTCATACAGTTCAAACAGTTCAGGGAGGTTCAAACAGTTCATTCAGTTCGAGCAGGTTCATACAGTTCAAACAGTTCAGGGATGTTCAAACAGTTCAGGGATGTTCAACATGTTCAATGAAGTTCAAAGGTTCAATGCACAACCAAAATGGAGAGACAAAGAAATCAGTGGACAAATTTGGTCAACCAACAAAAGTTTGGAAGAGGAATTTGATTCACCATTTACTTAGGCAGAAATTGATTATTTTTCCTAGAGGATTGTGAAAGAATTAGCACGAAGAATGTTTATAAATTTCAATGTAGCCTGTAAATACAAATTTTCTGAGATAGCAAAATCAGTCTCTGTGCAGGGGGTATATCTCTCACTTCAATTATTGGATCAAGCTGGATTTTGGATATGTTTTATGAAACCTATTTTTATAAATTCTCACCAAAGGAATTGTGGAAATTCAATTTGGTTTGCAAGATACACTTGACAGAATACAAGTGTAGAACAAAGAACATGTTCTGATTTTTGTGATAGAAAAACCGTCATGTTGTGGGGGGCATATCTTTTGATTCCACCGTTGGAGTTTTCTCATTTTTTGATATGTTGTGCACAGACAAGTTGCACACGTTTCCACTAGATTGATTAACCGAATTATTTTTATTTCAAAAGTTATGGTGGACTGAGCGCGGGTCTATCCAAATTAACCAACAACAACCAAGTTTACTGTTTTCAAATATTAACTAGGCACGACTTATATTTGTAACGGTGGAGCCCATAGTTAATTCCTAAATATTATGTATTTTGAGTTATAATGTTTTCATATTAAAACATTATGATTAAATATTTAAATTGAAGCCAACAAAGTGTTGAAGGAATGAAGACAGTTATTTATATCCAGCTGTCAGCATATGATATGCCAGGATTCAGTTTTTGGAACTGAAAGTGTCTCACTGAGAGGAAAAGAAGGATAAATATGCAAAAGAAAGGGGAAAAGGGAGTTCTTTTCTGGCGGTCTAGGTGCTACAGGAAAGGGCAATAATTTCTGAGTGTTTTTTTTTAATTGTAGCAGGAAGCATGTTTTTTTTTCCTACAATTGTAATGTACAGAGCCTGAGTCTTTGAACTCATTTTGATATTGAAGGAATGAAGAAGGCATTCAGGAATCTTTGAACTCTTTACTGTTCTCTTCAAATTTTATTGAGCTTTGTCTCGTTAATATTATTATTCAGTACCATTCTTGTCATGACAAGCTATAGATGTGATTAATTCTGGAATTTTGTTTTCAGATTAAGTTACCTCTTGGGAAGGATATGTGCTCCTACCTCTTTAGTTATTTTCTATGAGTGTTGGGACTATGAACTGTGTTTTCTTTTTCCTGCATTCACTTTATTTAGTATTCAGTCATCTTCACATTTACTTCACGGTTATGAGTAGGTGTTGGTGCCTTTAGTTGCTTTCCGGTTAAAAGAAAATGTGTGGTTTAAAACCAATTAATTTATTGAATATCTGACCAGGGAGCTGTACCCTGTAAAATTCAGAGGAAGATTATCAATCTCATGATAATCGATCCAACTGTTAGTGCTTTTTGTTTTTCATTCTGGGCATTGGAAGTTAATTTGCATATTCATTTTTGAAGGACAAATCTGTTCACTAACAGAATGTCAGCTTTGGTCATAATCTCTACATCGATGGGAATCTCTCTCGGGACTCTAGCATAGGCAAATACTCCTACAGTCAAGCAAAACAATCATGTCAATCCAAGTGACACTCACTGTTCATCACAAAGTGTTGCTATTTTTTCCCAGCAACACTCACTGTTCATCACAAAGTGTTGCTATCTATCCTAGTGACACTCACTGTTCATCACAAAGTGTTGCTTTTGCTCCTAGTGGTACTCCCTATTCATCACAAAGTACTACGTGTCTTGCACTCCCTGTTCATCACAAAGTGCTGCTCATATTTGCACTCCTTGTTCATCACAAAGTGTTGCTCCTATTGGTACTCCCTACTCATCACAAAGTGCCTTGACCTATCCTATCCTAGGGTCTCTGCTTGAGTGTATCCTCTTGAGTAGTTTCCTAATTGGTAACGTATGTTCTATCACAGAATTGTCAAACCTAGCCCTATCTGCTATTCTAGTCTTCCCTAGAGGACCTGCTTGAGTGTATCCTCTTAGCGGCTTATCCAATCGACAACGTATGTTCATCACAGAACTGCCGATTTGACCTTGAAGACATAAACACACCTTCATGACATAAACGCGCTTATAGACTGCACAGATGCACCTACTCTACATAGACGTGCCTGAAATACACAAACGTGCCTATGCTCTGCACAGACGCGCCTGTCCTACACAAATGTGCCCACATTGCACAAACATGTCTGCACAACATAGACGCATTCGCATATGACATAGACGTTGCTGAATTCATAGACGCGCCTGGCACAAACGTAGACGCGCCTGGCACCAATGCAAACGCGCCTACACGTCTTTGACATTTTTTGACATTATCCTAAAGTGAATTTATTGCACTACCTAAGATGAATTAATGACAAAATTTATTGCGACAAAGTACAAGGAGGTTTTGTGGTACTCACCGGCTCTCCTGCATCTACTGGCCTCTGAAATCGACAAACGCGATCGAATCTGTGAACCAATGCCATCGCTACTGACTGCTACTACCCTATTCTCTCTCTGCACTCTGATCTCTTGGATGTGTGGATGACAATGAGGATGTTTTCCCCTTGTGGTCTATCTTATAGACTTCCCTAGCCCTAGCCCTCGTTTCCCGAGTCAGTCTTCTTTATCCCATGACTCTGTCACTTTATCCGGTCAGTCCATTCTAGCCTTTCTTTCTTATCGAGAGATTGTCTGTGATCTTTTCAGACATTTTCATCCAATCTCTCGAGGGGGCATATCATTCCCATCTTGGGGAAACTTTGTATCAGTTCATCTTATCTTCTTTGAAACAACGCGACAAGCTGCATTGTCTCAAAGAGAGGCAAAATGTAGACACCTAAAATTGTCCAGTCTAATTAAATAAATATCTTTATTTATTTAATTATTTTAGCCTAATTCTTCTATTAATTAAATAAATCTTTATTTATTTAATTAATTCACTTATCCTCTTCTAGCCTTATTTCTCATTTAAATAAATACCTTTATTTATTTAAATTATCCTTTTCCTAAATTAAATAAATATCTTATTTATTTAATTGATCCCACTTCTTCTATTAATTAAATAAATCTTTATTTATTTAATTAATTCATTAACCTTTTCTACCCATGACACATGTCATTCATCTCTTAATTCATACACTACCCACCCTCTCATTATTTTATTATTTCTTTTACCTACCCTCTAATCATAGCCGACCATTTATCTTTTACACCTCTAAATCTTATCCCTCCATTTCTTATTGTGTCTTCTATATAAGGAGATGCTTTCTTCATTATCAAACCCCCACCTATGCACCCTGACTACTGGATCAATTGACTACACTACGCTTTGCACTCTCATATGTGATCCTACTTGCAACCACATTTCCGTTCTTTGTTGAGCTCTTGTGCATATAAAATTTGAGAGCAAATATATCAAGCAAGATCAATGGAGATAGGAAGAATGGAGATCCAAACCCTATTGGACATGTGATGGTATAATCTTTGTGATTTCATTTGATTTGCATTGTCTTAGGTAATCTTCATATGTTATGGTGGATCTTTGTTGTTGTTAGGCTAGGGTTTTTGTGGTTGAATTCATTTAGTCTTTCAACATTGTTGTTATCCATTTTCACCATATACAGTTGTATTTCAATGGATGAGATCTTGGCTTGACTTACAAAAATAGAAATCAGATTGTATTTTTGTCCCAAATGACACATAAAGTGTATGTTCAAGAAGCTTTAAAGAAAGCCTAAGTTTTCACTAGTTTTGAACAATTGAAAACACATCAATCAGTCTATTCTAAGGAGATTGGCTTCATTATTAGTTCTTAGCCCACAACTTGGTACCCTATCAGCTCACATAGCCTTGTCACCCCCTAAAGGGTGCCCATGTTTTTTCCTTTGCGAGAGCTAGTGGAGTCCCATTATGAGCCTAGCAATAAGGTCTCAAAAGGGGAGTTCACACATACGCTCAAGAGGGACATATGGTGAGTATCTTAAGGAGAGATTCTTCCCCCTCCATGCACTAAGAATTTAATAATGTTCAGAGGTAAACGGGGTAGCTTCTAATTTAATTGGAACTAGTAAGGGATCCATTCACCACATTGGGGTATAAAATCAATGAAGAGATCTCCCATCCTTGCAAACCAAGGTTTGATATACCCAAAGGTATGGAGGAGAGATATTCCCGAGCACTGTCATTGACTTAATTTTCATCAAATCACATTTATTTTATAGTGGGTTGGAGTACTTGGTGTTAGTCGTTCCCACTTGGGTCGTTCCCCTCTCACCGGCCTTAATGGCTTAGAGTTATTAGCTCCTCGAGAGGGCAGGCCCGCTAAAGATATGCACTATTGAAAGCAAAGGATGAGTCTAACTTTTTGATCATCTAAGAAAGGTGAGAGCATACTCGTCTATCATCAAAACATATAAGACATATTTGTTCATTTCCATTGTAATTAGTCTATGTGCCTAATTTATCAAAAATAAGTGCAAAATCTTGCAGCTACAAACAAAGTTAGTAGTTTATATTGCATTCTTTGATGGCAAAATAGTTTATGACTCTAGTCTTTCACAGCAAAATAAGCACCTACAAAACCAACAATCTGCAAATTAGGTTCGGGAAAGTGATAGTCTAGAAGCAGAAATGAGGAATGCAACATACAATATTTGCAAAATCAATAAAAAATTAAAAACGCCATCAAATTGACCAAGAACGCCATCATATGTGCCAAGAACGCTGCCAAATGGACCCAAAATGATACTCTGCACACCAGGAATGCTGCTCTCAACACTAGAAACATTGTTCTGCACACCAGAAACACTGTCAAACAGACTGAAAATGCTAACAAATGTGTCAAAAATGCCACAATACATACCAAAAATGCTAAAGTACAAACTGAAAGTGCTAAAGCATAGAAAAACATAAAAACAGAGTTGAGGAATCTCCCATAAATGCCATTTGAGGTGCCAGAATGCCACAATAGAGGCCAAGAACTCGATTCGGGAGCCCAAGAGAGCTAATCAACCTATCAATGAAATTTCCTACAAGCAAACTTGTTAAAGATCAAAGGGAGCAGGTCCCACGGTGGGCGCCAATTAATGTGATGCTAAAAATGTGGTAAATAGAAGGCATATGCATATAATGAGATAATAAAATATAATTGAAAAGCTTAATTAAAAACTATATTAGAAATGCAAACCATAAACCTTCCTTGAAATGTCCCATTTTCCTCTATTCTTGAGGACCTTGAAGGTGTTGGATTGATGGGCTCTCAGCGGAGCAATGACCTCCAAAGTGGTAACTCAAGAGTTGAGTAGCTATTTGATCATGATTGACTATGGAGATGATATGAAATGCATGATTTAAGAAACTAGATTAACATGCTATGATTAATCCAAAATGCTAATTACTAGATGATTGAAATAAAAATTTCCTATAGTAATTATGCTAAAGCAATGAATGCAAGGGATCCTTATTGCTCCAAAATGGGGGATATTTATAGGAATTCCAAGGCCAAAGCTGAGGTGGCACGAATCGACGGTCCAGATCTGATCTGAAGATATCAAGGGCCAAGACTGAGGAAGTTAAAGAAGAGGTTGGAGGAAGGTACACTTGTCATCTCTGTGGTGACAAGTGTCAAGGAGCCTTTCTCATGAGAGGGCAAGTGTCCATGGGAGGAGACATGTGGCAAAAGTGCCATGTGTCTCAAGGAGGGAATATCCACACCATGGGAGGTTAGGATAAGGAGGTTAGAATGTCCAAGATAGGATAGGGTGAGTTAGACCTAGGATTAGGTGAAATGGGTTAGGTTAGGGGATGGTTTGGTTAGGTGGTAAAAGTTAGGAGCCATGTGCTCATTTGAATTTAGAAATTCAAATAATTGGAAAATGATAATTAATCTCAACAAACTTGAGTTTGTTAATCTTAATTGGGGATTAGAAGAATTGATTTATATGGGGGGACATTAATTAATTTAGAATTAATTAATCAAAGGGGGATATGAAATGAACTATATAAATAAATCATGTAGATTTTTTTACTAGTAGATGAATAGAGAAATTAATTAAATTGCTTGTGAATTCAATTAATTGGGAAGGGGAATTAGTCAAATAACTACGTATTTAATTAACTATCTTCAGACCATTTTTAGGTGTATACAAGGTCAAACAATGCATTTGTATTGGGTACTTAATATTTGGAATTAAGTTCTCTGAAAACATGTCAACTTGCTCATTTTTGGGAATATTACTCTTGCTTCATCGATGGAGAGATCTTTATCTTTGTAAGAAGGATGTGAATGTTTCATTGTCATTTTGTTTTGTAGCACATAGATCCATCAATGTAATTGGGGTATCAATGTTACGTGAGAAATTTGCAACGAATTGTTCAGCTAGTTCACCCCATCATGTGATCATTGGTGGGAGGTGTGAAAACCACTCCAAAGCGGGACCTCCGAGACTTTTTGGAAACAATCTCACTAGATAGGTGTCCTCAAGTGCAACCTCTATACATGTAATGAAAAATTCTCTAATGTGATCTCTAGGATCACCTTTCCCTCGGTATTTGTCGAATTTTGGTGTTTCAAAATGTGGAGTGAAAGCAGGCATGTATATTGTATGATCAAAGGGATAAGGACATAAGTCCTGTATTGCATAATGTTTTTTGTCATTACCAGTTTGCATAGTTGTCACATGTTGTTGGAGATTCTGACCATGTTGCATTAAAATTTATGTTTGAGTCAATGATACATTTTGCGCATGTATGTTTCCTACAAAAGGATTTGTGGTAGTGTAAATAGGAGCTTGTTGAAAAGTACCATTACAATAATTATGTGTGTTGTGGCTTCCGTTAAGTATTGTGAAATAAGAAAATTGTGATCCCATGTTTGGTTGGGTTGTACTCATTGTATTAGCGGAACCTGGATTTATGTTCTGATGACTTTATGTGGAACCTATTGAGTGAGACACTAGAGGTTGTGTTGCACTTGTCATATGGGAAACATGTGAGGCTTGTGTTTGAATTGGTGCTGAAACACTTGACATTGCTAGTGTAGTTTAAGAGGCTATAATAGCTTGCGTTTGTGTGCTAACATTCATTGTTGAGGATGATGCACTTGCTTGAGAACTTGTGCTTGACACCAAAGTTGCTTGAGTTGACGATGTTGATGCATTTTGGGAGAAACTTGAATTCATAGCTTGTGTTTGTGTTGCATTAGGTACTTGACTACTATTTTGACCTAAGGTAATTCCTGGTGGTAAGATCATTGTGACATCAAAACCTTGAGACAATTTGGTACCATTTTATAATAACAAAGAAAGATATCTATCTTTGTCATTTATTATAAGGGAATTTAGAATCATAAGAACATGTGGGTCCCGTTGAGATGACTCAATTTCTACACGTGTTAAGTTTTGTTTTATTTTTTGTATTGTTGGCATTCCATAGGGATTTGATTGTTGATAGTTTTGGTTGTTTGATATACCCATGTTCCAAGTAGGGTTAATCGATGGGTCATTGTTTGGATCCATTTTACTCTTTGCCTTTTGTGACCTTGTGACAGACATTTAAGACTTCTATATGAGGACACTTATGGCCTAATGAAAGATGATGATAGACCTTGGGTATGAATTCAAGACTCTAGATCAAAAAGTAATGTATGCAAAACTAGACCTAACTCTCTATTGGGGATTAGGATGTGGAACCTGTTGAGTGCTTTGTTGAGATTTTTGTAATGCAAGTTTTTCAAGTTCTGGTCTAAGGAGTTCTGCTACAATTTCTCTATCAATTATGTGGGCAATCTTATACTCTCTATCTAGTTCAATCCTGCCTCCTATATACTGAGGTGAAGTTGTCTTTAATTTCCAAGTCAATTTATCTAAGTCGTCAATGATTTCTCATTTATCATCATTCGGCACTAGATTAGGTTGCTTGAAGGGGAGAAAACCATCACCTGGTAGACCCATTAAGACACATGCTATGATTTTCTAGGATAATTATGCAAATGATGACAAACTATGACAGACGTATATGGAGTCTAAACAAGGACTAAAATGAAGATTACGATGACACTAGAATGGACTAGGATGCTAATGGGACACAAATAATGACTTTCTAAGAACTATGTAAAACTTATGCAAGGACTTATGCAAAGATTACGATGACGTATATGGGAACTTTATGAGGATAATAATGAGGATGATGCAAGGACTTATGCAAAGTAAGGACGTAAATCAGGACTATGATAGTAAGGATGATGTAAGGACTTATACAAAGTAAGGACATAAATGAGGACTATAATGAGGATGATGCAAGGACTTAAGCAAAGTAAGGATGTAAATGAGGACTATAATGAGGATGATGTAGGGACTTATGCAAAGTAAGGATGTAAATAAGGACTATAATGAGGACAATAAAGAGGACGATGCAAGGACTTATGCAAAGTAAGGATGTAAATGAGGACTATAATGAGGATGATAATGAGGACTATAATGAGAACAATAATGAGGATGATAATAAGGACTATAATGAGGATGAGGTAAGGACTTATGAAAGGTAAGGACGTAAATGAGTACCATAATAAGGACGATAATGAGGACGATGCAAGGACTTATGCAAAGTAAGGATGTAAATGAGGACTATAATGAGGACAATAATGAGGAGTATGCAAACCCTAAGGACTCTAAGGACCTAAGGTCACAAGTATGTAAAATTTTGGACTTTGTTGGAATGTCTGATGTTTCAAGATAGACTTTGTTTCAAGTAACTCTATTTGTAGGACAAGTCTTTTTTCAATTCTAAGAGCACTATTTGAAGATAAGTATAGCTAGATGAACTGTGTTTTGACAAACTTTGAGAATTCAAAGCTACATAAGGTAAGGCCTAAAATAGCCCAAATACTAACTCAATACTGGTTCAACACATCGATACATACAAAAACATAGAAAACAATCGTAGGCTAGATAGTGGAAACCGTTCAATGGGGCCCCCACAACAAAACACCGAAACAAGATGAACAGATAAAGAGTTTGGTAGCACCAGCTCCACTCCACGACACACACTTCTCGGGCATGCCATTCTCTCTTACCCTGAAGATCCAAAGATCTTATCACCAAGGATTTTCTATCTCATCATGCAAGGTACATGGAGGGTATCTATGGGGTACAATCCGCACACCCGGAACCAATAGTAGGATTTGGGCTGCTAAGTTGGTTCTTATTGTAAGTTTTGAGGTATCCTGATCCAATGACGGATTCTCAAAGCAAGCCACTTAAGGCTTTAGTTAAGCTTATCAATGCAGGGAAGGCCCCCACATATGTCAAATTCACTCAACACTCTAGCCTCCTAATCAGTATATTTATATAGAGGCTCAAAAAACCCGCTCGAGAGTATGCTAGGAGAGATGATATCCCCAATGCATCCCAATTTGAAGTACCTTTGTGGGGTGATGAAATCCCCAGTCAAAGATACCCCTTACTACTAAAAAGAAAAGTGGGTGTTGTTATCACCTTTCCCTCTCTCCCAAGACCCTAAAGGTGGTTGGAAAGATACTTAATGCAACAAAAGGTCCACCCAAGACACAAACAAGTTCTTTTTCCCTTATATATTGCAATGTGTGATTTATTATATTCATAAGGAAGATTCATGTCAAATTTAAAGCCCAAACTGAGGTGTGAGATATGCATGTGCATGTCTATTTTAAACACAAAAGTGAAGTGTGAGATCATGCATGTCAATTTTAATCCCAAGATTTATTTTAAGCACCATGATGAAGTGTGAGATCATGCATGTGAATTTTAATCCCAAGATTTATTTTAAGCACCAAGATGAAGTGTGAGATCATGCATGTCAAGTTTAAACCCAAAATCCAAAAGTGAGTTAACCCTAAAGGATCCTGCAATCAAATTGTTAGTGGTTTCCAAAATAATCTAGGATGATCAAGCCTTCTCTATAATTTCACCACACGTTGCAAATAGGGAATCAATAACTAGAAAAACACATAGAAAACCAAAAAATAGAAAGTCAAACTATCTATTAAATGAATACGTGATAATATTTGAACGAATGCATAATAATAACTGCATGAATGTGTAATGATGACTAGATGAATGAGTGAATCTGATAGGGCAAATGTGTGAAACTGATAGGATGAATGCATGACAGATAAACAGAAAATTAAAAAACCCTACCAAAAGTATAAACTTCACTAGAAACCTACAAAACAAAATGTCAGACCCTAGTCATATCTCTCATCAACCATTCTATATTAACCAAGTCATATTTCACTGTGTATGATAGAACAAGGCTGTTGTATCTATCAATAGCTTCTTGGTCCTCTAGGTCTTGTATTCTCTCTTCTACCTTTAGGATTTGCTAGTAATTTTCGGCTTGCCTCCTTTGTTCAATTGTTCTTTGAGTACTTGAAATCTTAAACTTTACCTTATGTGCTATGAGATATTATATAAAAAGAATCATATAAGAAAAAAAATGTTTGAATTTGTAGAATTTAATGCATAATTTAGAAAAGACAGAGAATTAAAAATTAAAAAACAAAAAAAATAGAATGCTTAAATATGAATAACGAATGCGTAATGATGTCAAGACGAATGCGTGATAGGATCTACATGAATGTGTAACCCTGACTGCATGAATGTGTGAGGTTGTCTATGCAATTAAGTGATCCTATCTGAATGAATGCGTGAGGTGGAACTGAATAGATTGAATAGATAATTGAGCTAACTGATTGAGAAAAAAGTTGATTGAAAGATGAAAAAGAATGATTGGAGGAGAATTAAAGAATGATACAATTAATCAATTAATTGAATTGATCAATTAAAATAGATGGAATAGTTAACTGATTGAAATTTTTTTGGAAAAAAGCAAAGTGGAAGATACAAATAGAGATTGGAAAGATAATGATTTAATTAATTAATTAATTAATTTAACATGTGCTTGCACTTTGACTTTGATTTTCAATTTAACCTTTGCATGAGATTTAATTCAAATATTGAATTTATTTTAATTCAATTTGTTACTTGAATATATTTAGAACTTGACTTTGATTTTTGATTTGATTTTTGAAATTGTGCACATGTATTTGAAATTACAAGAAATTACAAGAACATGAATTTGAATTTGAATTAGAAGAATTAATGAAATTAAATGAAATTAGAATTTGGGAATTAAATGAAATTAGAATTTGGGAATTAAATGAAATTAGAAGAATAAATTAGTTAATTAAATAATTTAAAGAAATTATTTAATTATTTAGAAATTTAATTTAATTAAATAATAAATATTATTTAAATTAAAGGATTAAAATCACAATTAATTAAATAGTAAATATTAATTAATATTTTAGAAAAGGGTTAATCATTAAATGATTAGAAATAGAAATAGAATAATTAGTAAGATGATGAAGAAATGTGAATTTAGAAGAATAAGATTAATTAACTTAATAATTAAAGAATTATTTAATCAATTATAGGAATAATTAGTACATGATAAATGAGACATTTTTAGGCGTCTACAGGTCCAAGCAGTTCTGGTCTTCTAAGCCAGAAAACTGTCTCAAAATCTAGAAGCAATAACTTATCGGAAAATGATCTAAACATGTCACGGTTCAGGAATAAGGAAGATAATCATGATTACAAGAAAAATCCAGCTCCACAAGATCGGATGAGCAAATGCAAGAAAATGCAGAAAGAAATGCTAAAACTGCAAAACATAAAACAAACTAAAAAGAAATGTTTTTTTTTTGTTGATGCAAGATTGCCAAGAACCGAGGACGCTCCTGCATCACCCCTTTGTGTCATACAACTCTGACACCTTTCGCAAGCTTACGATCCCTAAATTGACACTTAGACCAAGTTGAAATCTTTCTTATTCTTTATCCCATTTTTAGCCTATCATTTTGGCATCGTTGTCGGGGAAAGGTGTCAAAGGCTTGTTAGCATGATGAGTTGAGTTAGGACCAATGCATTAGGAAGAAATCTCGTGCAATAGTCCTAGTTTGTGTTGTTTATATCATATAGATGCATTGCTTTACTTTGTAGGTAGATCTTAGAAGACAACTCACCATTTATATATATCATCACTAGTTGTTGTGAGTCATTGGTAAGAAAGAAGTAATTTTGAGGAAACAATACAAAAATGTTGCATTCTCAAGGGAGTTCAAACATGTTAATTTTGGGAGGAAAATGCTTTAGAAATTAAGAATCCAAAGGACACGCAAGAGGGAAAATGTGCTTGGCAACGAGGGTGATTCCCCTCGACCCCACCCTATATTGCGACAGGGAGCATGCCCTAGGAACTACCCCAAGATGCCACAAGGGGCATTACCCCTTGACCCCACTGGGGGCTATCACCCCCAAACCCCCACTTTTAAATTTAAAAACCAAAAAGGAAATTGGTGGGGAACTTGCATCAAACCAAGGTGATGATTTTCTACCCCCTTTATCTAATGAATGCAACATAAATTATCCAGATCTTCCATTACCATTGTCTCATACATCTACAAATTTTATTTCTATAGATGAAGAAGAACATATAATTAATAAATTTTTAGGAAAATGGAATTTTGAAAATGAATATTTAACCATGTGTTGATCTAATTGTTGCAAGGAGGAAGCTAAGAGCACATGCCAAGTTGGTCAAGAGAACGTGCTAAAGGACATACATGCTAAACGTGAGCCTCATCAAAATAAAGGTGAATGTGAGCCAGTATCATTTATGATTCATGGAAAACTTCATGCATCAAATTGGCAAGATCAAGGTATGCTTGATGATGTTAACATCTCTTATCATTTTATTGGATTATACATGCAATGTGTTTCTTCAATAAATGCTTCTTCACCTACTAAGTGTAGTGAATGGAAAAATGCATGCTCACAACAACTGCAATATCCATCACTACCATCTCCATCATATCCATATCATCTATTACCACCCATTCTATCTCCACAATAATTATTACCATTTTCATTATCCCATTCATATCATATGCTATCCACTTCACCATATCCATGAATGGAACCTACAATTCCTAATAAACAATTACATAATAAGGTGGTTGAAACTGCATATAATAATGACATTTCAATGGTTCCTTCATATTCTACTAATGTGATTGAAATTGGTGAATTACAATTGAAATTCATCTCTATAAGTAAACGATGTGATATTGGTTTAATTGAGTTAGAAGAGGAACATGATCTATTGAAGGGTGCTCCATTTATCTCTTCTTTTTTACTTGGCTAGTAAAGGATATTCACACATATAAAGAAGCATTTCAATTTTAATATATTTCGATCATTGAACTAATAAGTGTGTGTTCTATTTTGGTCATTGAACTAATAAGTGTGTGTGCTGAAATTTATCATACACTAAAAAGAGTTATAGTGGATATATTAATCATTCAAGAAATGTTTGATCAAACCTTCCAAGATCTATCTTTTAATATTTTTATACTCAAATATCTGGATTTTCGAGGCCTATGGCCAAAATGTGTATTCCTCACACACTTATTGATTTAGGCCCACCAATAATTGATTTTATGATTATCCATAATTAGATGGGCTTGAATGCATTAATAACCATACTAAAATACATGCTTTTGAGGATGACCATTTATCACACAAGGATCAAGGTATTAATATATATCCTTGTCAGTATTTATTGTTTATCATATGATGACTACTCATTGAGCAAGCTCAAGGTATTATTTATATTTCTTGATTCCTTTGATTTTCCTAATGCCCTCGTGTTCTTGTAGTATGAAATTAAGTTGGGGGGCGAAGGGGGGAGGAAATCCCTTGAATTTTGGAAATCATTGATAGCTTCTTGATAATTCTTCATTAATTGGTGCCTCTGATGAAATCTCATGTGTGAACTTTGGACTAAATCAAGGTATGCATTCTTGTGTTAGTAAACATTGAATTTATATTATGTTTACAAAATAATTAATGGAAATTCATCCATTTTATTATTATCAAGTATTTATCCATATTAATCACTCTACCCTTCATTTCAACAAATGAATAAACTACTTATTAATGGTAGAGTTATTAAATGGATAAATATTGGACATTACTATACTTGATATGCTTGGTCATGAGAATATGGTTACAGGTTTCTTATGGTGGTTACTTGACACTTTTTCACTAATTGATGATGCTTCTCTTCATGAGCTCTTGGATAATTTTGTTAGCCTTGCTAACTAAATGATGAAGTTTCTTTTGTGCTTCACTTTTGGAGAATTTTTGTGCCAAATGTTCAACACTTATATGGGCATAAATTCTATTTTTCACCACCCTCGATGCTTCAACATGTGTAGGATAAAATGCAAATTGATGAATCTTGCATCACCATTTTCTTGGCTAATTCTTCACAAGCCACACATCCAGAGACGACTTGAAGATATATGGAGGCCTTACAAGGAGCTTGCATAGATCTGTACACTTCATATGAATTGCTTCATCTACCTATCTAAAGCTATATGGATCAATTGAGAGACTACCATTGGTCTCTCACTACATTGCCTTCTCTTTGGAAAATTGCTTCTCTTGTGAGTAATTCTTTCTACCAAGCAATTGGGCATGTATTCCAAATTCTATAGTCAGCTTTCAGATATAGTGGCATGCACTTAATGGGATCATATTATGCAATCCTGTTATACACATATACATGGTCACTCTTCATGAGGTATATTTATTGTGGCCATTGGTCATCCTTTCAAGTTCTACATGCAAACAGTTTTAGCAGTGACATTCATTGAAGGGATTCTGACGAAACTTTATGCTTTGGATGGTATCATTTTCATCATCCATATAAGAGTTTAATATTCTATGGTCATTATATGCATTTTTTCAAAAGAACAAAAAACAATGAAAAAAATTTTTAAAAATTAAAAATGATGAAAAAATGCAATGCTTTCTAATAGTGAAAACCTTCTGGCGTTGTTGGACAACTACAATTTCAAAACCAGTTTCTAGCAGGTTGTGGTTGAAATAAATTCTTAGTGGTGAAAACTATTGTTACAACACCACTAAGCGGTGAGTGACTAAAAACTGGTTTACCAGCGGTCACTTCTCGTTATCAAAAATGAAAAAGATGAAAAAAAGTTATAAAAAATGCAATAATTGGTGTTCTTCCCCTAGATTCATAATTTTGTTGGTACACTCAGATGCTTCTATGTATTTTCACTCTTTGGGTGTTTCTAGCATCTCGTGTTGCTCACTTGTGCAGCTATGCTCCAATTTGTTGTGGTCACCAAGACTTTGATCACCTATGGCAAGTTCTACACATTCAGTTGAGGTGTTATAGAAAGTGGATTCAACTCCCATTGGTTTGATCTATAAAGCTTCAATCAGATGGAGATCCTTCATGAATTTGCAGTCTCAGTCGTAATTTTTGGTTCCTTCCTTGCTTGAGATTCACAATTGTTGCATTCTTTTGGCTACCAAACCTTGGCATGAATGGACATGCAAGTTGGTAAAATAGTCAATTTTATTTTTCATTGTTTTAACTCTTAACTTTATTAATATTTCTTATTATATTGACCATATATGCAACATCCATGCCTATCCTCTCCTTGTTTCCCGAGGATGGTCAACCCTTTAAGTTGGGGGGAGGTATACCATCCTTATCACCTATCTTTTCACCCATCATTTCACTTTATCCTTAATCATCCCTTCATACTTCACCATGCATGATCATTTCATATTACTTATCATTTTGTCCTTCATATTCCTTATTATTTCATCCTTCATGTTTCCTATCATTTCACCCATTTCACATAGCTAGAAGTGGAGATAATTTTCCATGATACCTCCTATATACAACATTTAAAACAATTGATGTTGTGCAAAAAACAAAATAAAAAAAATATTGAAAAGTAAAAAAATAAAGACAAATTGAAAATAAAAGAGAAAAAATGGAGGAAAAAAAATGAAACATGAAGCTTGTTATAAAGAGATGGTGAAAACTAATTGAAAAGAGGAGAAATTGAAACATGAAAATAAAATAAAAATTAAAAAATGGATCTTAACTGATTGAAAGTAAATCAACAAGGCTTTCTATGAAGAGGAATTGATTAAAAAAAATGTGATGGGGTATAATAGTCAAGGGTGAAGGAGAAGGCCAAAGCTATCAATCCAAAATGCCACAAGTTCAAATCAAAGACCTCTTGATCATAATGATTGCATGGGGACATGCAATATGCTAAGTAGGGGGGAATGATGAGAGCTATCTTTGTCTCATTTTATGCTACATTTTATGCCATTTTTACCAATCCATTTCTATATTCCATTCCATTTTCATATCATTCTAGCATTTATGTTGCATATGATTAAATATAAATATGTGATATTTAATTTAGTTTTGAGATTAAATTATGGAAATTAATTATTGATTGTCTTTATTAATGAGCTTTGTTATTTTATGCCTTCGAAAGTATATCTTACAGCATGCTTTTGTCATATTTTGTGTAGGAACCTTCTTGTCACTCATTATTGCCACATGGACTCTTGTCACATCAATTTGGAGCATTATTTATTCCAATGATATTGACCAATGCATATTCAAGAGGCACCAAATATGCTTACATGGCTATACACGTCAACATTTGGTTGATATTTTAAATGTCGATTCTCACCTCAATATTCGCCATTGAAAGAAGACACCTCCTACTCCCAACTGTTTATCCCACTAAAATATGATATGTCTACCAATAACTACTACCACGTCAACAATATTGATATGATTAAGGAGAACCCGTGGTTTATTTTCTAGTTGTTTAGTGGAAACAAAAATCTACCCGTTTCCTATTTTCCTCTGTTGTTATAACAAAATTGTTTTAACTTGTAGCTGATAGAAAAAGTGTTATGTGAATTATTCTATTATCTGGTTGGTTGTAAACATTCTATTTATGTGCACATTTGTTATATGACTGCACATATATAAGAAGCATAGTAAAAGCTACAAGGAGATAGAATTTCTAGTAGGAGAAGATTACTATATAGACATTTGTATCAACAATATTATTTTCTGATAAATAAAATATTTGTTGCATGATCACTCTTATGTAATGCTTCTTGTATTCCATCATCCAGTTGACTAAGGAGGCAGAGCCCAATTCTTAGGACATTGGTGATTTTTGTCTAGCTTAGGCATTTGTTTATTTTTGTTTATTTATGTTCCTAATTGAATGTTGTTTTTGTGTTAATTGTAAGCATGGTTCATGGTTTATTTGAATTCTATACTCATTATAATTTCTTCATGTTTTTATTACCAAGAAGTGACAGTCCCTGTCACCAGAGTTGTTTTGATTTGTTGTGGGTTTTTTTTCATAGTTGCATTCATCCCCACTCATCTCACAGCTTTCACCCCTTTGTGGCATACAACTTTGACACCTTTTGCAAGCTTACGTTCCTCGGATTGACACTTAGACCAAGCTGAAATCTTTCTTATTCTTTATCCCAGTTCTGGCTTATCAGGATCAATTAAATAAATTAAATATTTATTTAATTTAGGGAAAGGATAATATAATAAATAAAAATATTTATTTAAATAGGGAAGGACTAGAAGACGATAAATGAATTAATTAAATAAATAAAAATTTATTTAATTAATAAAAGGCTTAGGATAAAATAATTAAATAAATAAATGACAGGACAATTTTAGGTGTCACATTTTGCCCCACTTTGAGACAATGCAACTTGTCGCATTGTTTCAAAGAAGATAAGATTAATTAATACAAAGTTACCCTAGGATGGGAGTGTTATGCCCCCTCGACAAATTGGATGAATTTTTTTGAAAAAGTACATACAATATCTCAATAAGAAAGAACGGCTAGAAGGGACAAGGATAAAAGGTAAAACTGTGTATATGCAGTGATGTCATGCATAGGCCTTGCCTTAGAGCGTTTGTGTCTAAGTAGGGTAAAATCAACAGATATGTGATAGCGTATGTTGTCAATTGGATAAACTGTCGAGATGATAAACTCAGATAGGTGCCCCAACTAGGATAGGATAAAATTGCTAAGAAGGTCTAGGATAAGCCATCGAATTGATAAAATCTAGTGAGTGCTCTAGCAAAATAGGATAAAGATTAAGTGCAATGTGATAAGAATATTCACTGATATGATGAGTGTCAAGTGATAGACATAAACACTATTATGATAGAGACTAATGAGTAGCACCACATGATAAACATAAGCACCACTAGGCTAGGGTAGGATAAGTAGCACTATGTAATAGACATGAGTACTATTAGGACTAATGCGATTGATTTGGTATGATTGCATGAGTATCTAGCTCCATTGGAGTCATGGGAGAGATTCCCTATGATGCAGCGGTTACAGTCACAACTTATAAATGATGACCAAGCAACAATAGAGGATAGGCGAAGGGCTTCTAGCGATGGAGTGATGGGGCCACCGCCACCAGCAGGATTAGCAAGAGGGGGTTGACGAGATGATCCAAGGGTTGGGCCTTTAGAAGCTCAGATTTATTCGAGGCCTACCGACTTTGAGGGAGGGAGTTCATCATAGCTCTCTCTAGTCCATTTTGTATCAGTTTTGTATGATGATGTAGACACCTTCGGGTGATTTTGGAGTCATATGATTTTTAACACATTATTATTTTTGAAATATATATGAGAGATGACTTATTTTGGCGGTGACTATGTACATGCAATCATATGTAATGCATTTACTATGATGATGTTATATTTATGATGTGATGATTCTTATGAGATGTTGTATGATGCATGTGAGATGTGATGCAATATGTACGAGATGCATTTTTTTATGTTTATGTTATGCATGATGATGATGTAATGCAAATGATCTATGCTTATATATGATGTACTAATAAATGGTGTGTGTAGGATGTGATGTCATTATTGATATGTATGATGCTTAGTAACATGTGATGATGTAGATGAACACTACATGAGATGCAGATATTTTTGGCGTGTCATTATACTCAATCATGTGATTCAGGACTTCATGAGCATGGGAAAGATAATGGAGGACAAACGAGAAAGGGGGATGGAAGGTAGAAGATATGGAGGTGAAATGAGCTTCTTGTGTGTTATCATCATTGAGCTTTATTGTGGAAAATAGGTTATGACCATCCAAATAAGGTTCGGCCTAGATAATCATTGTACCCTTTGCATGGAGACCAGATAGTCACAAACAAGGAATTTCCCAGTTCACAGTAGACTCACAATGTCCTCATATCCTTGGATGAGACATAGTATTACTAAAAGACAATCCACAAATAGCAAATAGGTGAACATACCCCATACTTGCCTTTCTAGTCAAAGACATCCTGGAGATTAAATCCCTAGTCAGAGACATCCCAAAAAGGCTAAAAGAGATATCACAACAAAAGATAAAATTAAAAGAAAATCAAAGACTTGACACCAACATACAATGAAATCCTCAATTTATAAGTGTATCTTACCACACGTTAACATATTTGATTTGGTCACAATGTTGTCATCTTGATGAAGGACAGATAATGCTGAAAAATCTTTATTGTAGTCAAAGTCTACCGAAAGATTAATTTGGTGAAGGCTCGCTGCTACTTATGTCTCATCTGAAACTAACATTATCCCATGAAATTGATACTTTCTTGCATAGAAGAGTGAAAAATTTATTGTAGATTGGCGATGCAAGTGATCTTTTATTGCAGATTGTGCGTGAAAAGATGGAAGTAATAAAAAGGCGTTGCTCCTCATAACATGCAATGCCAAGGTTCCATTTCCATCACTAGGTTTGGGATCTACCCCCAGTTATAGATAGGACCTGATTTATTATGGGTGAAAGGAAGAGGATGGAAAGGAGGTGTATAATGGAGGACAAACCAATCTTAGGCAGATCAATAACAAACCATGATGGGAATGGTCAAGTTTATTATGGAATAATAGGTTGTGAGTGTGTGCAAAGTGAAAGGGTGAAACTAAATCCTAAAAGAGGGAAGAGAAAAAGTCTCTACACATGGTGTTGGTAACCCAGTTTTCACCACGACACTTGCCTAAGGCGCCGCCGAAGTGGTTTTTACCATTGGACGAAGTTATTTCTCTTTACTTTTTAAAAAAAATTCAACATTTTTGTGTCACAAGGCAAGTATTTGCCATGTTTTCACCAAAGTGACGATTTTTTATTTTGTTTGTATTTTTGATATTTTTATTTTATTTTTATTTTTATATTTTTTTAATTTCTTTGTATTTTTTATTAGGATACTTTGAAAAGCTATGTGTAAAACCTGCAAAGGTGCAAGTTGTTGATAGGGTCATCCAATGGTTCTCCTTGTAGTGTTGATAACTAATATGCACTTGATCCATATATTGTTGTGATGACATAAGGCCCAAGCCAATTTGGTTCAAACTTGCCCCTTTTCTCTTTGTCCTACTGATTTTCAGGGTTTTCTCTTAGTACCAAGTCACCCACCTCAAATATGCAAGGTTTTACCTTGTGATTGTAGATGCGACTTATATGTTGTTGACATGCTTTGAGATGATTGAATGTAGTTTGTCGATGCTCATCTAATAATTCTAAGTCTTGCAAGTAGGAAACAATGTTCTGGAACTTACATATCATTGCTCGATCTTTGAAATCTTTAATTTGTGAGATGAGGGTATCATGGCCAAAAGCAATTTGGAGCCCAGATTCTGCTTCGGCTTTGCCCATATTTTTTGCTTGTGTAGCTTTGTTTTTCGGTGGAGAGCCTTTAGGTACCTATATTTGTTTATTTCATTTTGTGATCCGATTCTTTGTAGATCTAGGAGCATTCTTCCTCTCAAATCCAAATGCTTTATTCTTCCTTTCTAGTGCATTTGGCTTGTTTCCCTATAGGAAAATAGCATCATGATTTACTATTCCCATGATACACTTTTGGATTGAAGGGAGGCCCATGCCTATTTTGTTATCAATGAGGAAAGAAAATAGGACCTTTATTTTATGAGAAAACCCTGTTATCATTAGAGTACTTATCACGGATATGGATCTGGATTTCATCATGAGAAGAATATTCTTTAGGCCAAATGATTTGGAGTGCCAATGTTTTTTAGGGATCAGTGGGTTGAAAGGTGAACTCCTAGGGTAAGGGCATAAAATTGAAATGGAGTTAGGAAAATATGTGGGGCATCTTCATGTAGGGCCAACTACTTGGTCATGACTTTGGTGACGCCAGTTCTGAGTCAACCCAAAATATTATGCAGGATGCTGCCAAACTTTGCCTCTCATTTCGAGAAGAAAGTAAACAATCTACAAATCGAGGATTTGAAAATCACCCGTTGCTATTCTCCCGCTCGCTCTACATCTCCCCTCCAAGTCCCTATTCAATTTGGTATTATTAAGAGATTTTCATATTTAAATATTATTGATCAATTAACATTATTAGATTTTCATAACCTATTAAAATTATTTATTTTAAAAAATAAATTAGAACAACTTTGACATTAAATTTTGTATACAATTTTTTTCTAAAACTTAAATGTTTTTTATAATTGATCACGTTACCAATAACAACTTTCTTTGTTATTAAAATTTTTCGAATATTTTATTAATTTTAATTTTTAAGGATCTGAAAGTAAAGATTAAAAGAATATTTATTCAAGTTGGTATCAATAATAGACCTCCAAAATTTGGTATAATTGATGAAGTTACTGATACCAAACATATATTTATTCAAGGTCTAATGTCCCATCGATTTCAGAGATAATAACTTTCTCGTGTATAAAAAACGATGCAAGACATCCATTCAAGAAGTTAATATTAGAACCCATAAGTTAACCCATACCTAACTTAAATTCAGAAATGCACTGTCGTTACCATCTCAGTCACATTTCAGGGGAATAAAAAATTCCTTTCACTATCCTCCCTCCATAAGGGCTTTGGTGGTCCTGCTCCGAAGGCATGTCCAGCTCCACAGCAATCTATTCAGCCCATGGAAAGTGCCAATAGGAAGACAACACACAATGGTAAGTACTTGGAGAAAGTGGGTTTCCTCCAAAAATGTACTCTCACCAGCTGGATAAGTTTTTTTTATTCAATTTCCCTGAGAATTGCTGCACATAAATTTATGGGCCTGTCAAATATCATCTTTAGCGTGATAGAGTTGCCATTCACATCTGGTGGGGATTGTAAAGGCATTTGCAGAAAATAAATTAATTTTCATTACTAAATCTTGAACAAGTGGCAACCCCATAGTTTCCCAATAGATGCATTGGGCTCAGTAGAATGTCATGCTTAGATTTTTTAATCTATTTCTAAAAAGTTTTTACAACTCTCATAAAATATAAAATATGGGTCAATGAATTTGACTTGAAAACTACACAGTTGAATTCTGATAGCAATATCATAATTCGTTTCATTCCAACCAAAAGACTAATGATAATTTTGTGTTCCTGTCAATTATAATAATTAAATCTCTGAGGTGGCATTGTACTCACTTTTGCATTCTCTTCATTCATATCAAAATCAATCAGCCCTTATGTAGTTTACCTGATTCAACTGCTTCGAAAGACATCCACTTTTTTTAAATACAGAGCAATCAACTGGAATTCCTGCACCGACGTGCCGTCTGGCCTAACTCATTACCATGATGATCATCAACACATATTGTCATGATTGTTTTCTGAAAACAAAATCACCTCTGCACTCTTTATTTTTCTATTATCTTAAATTCTTGACAAACCACTAAATCACTTGCTTCCACGTAAGTTGTCCATACATTAAGGACCACTTCATCCAATATCTTTACTTCTTATATTAGGTCAGAATAGTATATACTCATGTGAAGGGGATAATGGGAGTCTTAGAGTGGGTGGCAAGGTATTTTTAAAGTACTCATTAATTAGAGCAAAGTTATTCAGTCATCCTTTTATGTTCCATCTACAACTGTCCCAATTTGTGTTTGAATGGCATTATTTCTGTTTTCTGAAAAAAGTTGAGCCCTTTGAATTTTGGTCAGCGATGGAATTGACTTTAGTTGTGTCTTATCTTCTGAGTAATTATACAAGTCCTGTTGATTTCAGTCGTTTCTTATCTTCTATGTAATTCTACATTCAAGTAGAGCCTACCTAATAAGTGTATTCCTCTGAGAACAGTAGGAAGTTAGGAACAATGCAAGAAATGAAATATGATGCCAAGACACCTGGAGGCTTAAACCCATATTCATTATTTTTTCATTTCTGCTTATTATACTTTCTCTCAAGTTTGGGCAATCCGACAGGACAGATCCAATCTACTATGATGGTTTCATTGTATCATGATCATGTTTTCTTTTAGAATGCCTTTTTGACAAAGCTGCATAGGCATAGACGGCAACACTAAGGGTTTGGATTCTAGGGTTTTGTATTTGTCTAAGTAACCCCAACTTACCGCTAGCCAAAAGCCCTTTGTGGTAGCATGTTCATTTCTTTTAGAATGCCTTTTTTCAAAGCTACATACGCAAAGACGGCAACACTAAGAGTTTGGATCTTAGGGTTTTGTACTTCTAAGCAAACCCAACTTACAGCTAGCCAAAAGCCCTTTGGATAATGGTAACATGTTCATTTCTTTTAGAATGCCTTTTTGACAAAGCTTCATAGGCAAAGAGGGCAAAGCGAAGGGTTTTTGACCCTAGGGTTTTGTACTTGTAAGCAACCCCAACTTACAGCTAGCCAAAAGCCCTATGGATAATGGTAACATGTTCATTTCTTTTGGATTGCCTTTTTGACAAAGCTGCATAGGCAAAGATGGCAACGCTAAGGGTTTGGATCCTAGGGTTTTGTACTTGTAAGCAACCCCAACTTACTGGTAGTCAAAAGCCCTTTGGATAATGGTAACATGTTCATTTCTTTTAGAATGCCTTTTTGACAAAGCTGGCAAAGACGGCAACACTAAGGGTTTGGATCCTAGGGTTTTGTACTTGTAAGCAACCCAAACTTACTGCTAGCCAAAAGTCCTTTCGATAATGATAACATGTTCGTGTCTTTTAGAGTGCCTGTCTGAGAAAGCTGCATAGGCAAAGATGGCAATGCTAAGAGTTTGGATCGTAGGGTTTTGTAACTATAAGCAACAACTTACCGCTAGATCATAGGGTTTTGTAACTATAAGCAACAACTTACAGCTAGCCAAAAGCCCTTTGGATAATGGTAACATGTTCATCTAATCGAGTGGGTATTTGATCCTAGGGTTTTGCGCTTGTAAGCAAACCCAACTTTCCGCTTGCCAAAGCCCTTTGGAAAATGGTAACATGTTCATCTAATCAAGTTGGCTGTCTATCGTCTATCTCATAAAAATCATGCTTAAACATTATAAGATAGCTCTCCCAACGGAGACTCTGTAACAGAGAAATTGTAGGTACTGAAAATATTTGCAGAGCTTTGAGTTTGAGCAACCCTTGGAGAGCAACACTTTACTGTGTTCTGATCCTGTAGTTAAGATGTATACATATTTATTGCAAAATTCTGTTCAACTGTAATCTGTTTTTTCTCATCAATAAGGAGCATCCCTGACGCATTAACGCATAGTTTCTTATTTTTCTTCAAACAGATGAATAAAACTTCACTACTAGTAAGCTACATGCAGGCTTAAAGAGTCATTTACTTGTTAGGGGATTAACTCTGAAATGACTCATCACTACAGATTCAATATTAAAGAAGCTCAAAGGAACTGTGGGAAAAATTAACATGGTCAAAATATGTAATTGCTGTGCTTAAAATGATAGCTTTCATGCTATTCTTGAAGTTTAATTTAGATATTAATGAGCCTTTAATTTAGATCTTAATGAGCTAGTGGTATTGCCTTCTCAATCTTTTCAGTTCTTGCCCAGGTTTGTTTTAACTTTTACCCCAGAGCTATTGGCAAGAAGAAAGTCATCACCCCAAAAAGGGAATATAAAGAACAACTCATTGATATAATATGAAGTATTTACAAGGCTGTTGAATAATCCATTCAAGATAAAAGCTTCAATTCAATATGTTATACCGGGTATATCTCCAAATTGACACATCACTGCATATTCATAATCAAGAATCAAATAAAAGCCCGAGTCTTATATCTTGTAGCTGTTGTGCTTAAAGTCATGGTTGTTATGTTAATAATTTCGAAAGATCAATTGACATTCCCACTTTTAATATCTGCTTTCATTTACATTCTTGATCAAGATTGTGTGTTCCACAGAGCCATTGACACTGAGGAAGAGTTATTATCTCAAAGAGGGAACTTGAAGAATGGAAAGCACTCATTTATTGGACCAATAATTTAGAATTGGTTTGCTCATGTGAACAATACTTGGTAACTTCATTTATGAAGGAACTTGAGTTATAATCATGAGAAAACAACCATGAATAGCCTTGCTTGTTGGACTTACATCAATAATTCCTAAATCTTAAATCATCTATGGAGGAAAGAAATGTACATTTGCAGAGATCAGTCTTGTTTCAAAATAAGCGCAAGTACAGTTGCCTTCCTTTACTGTAGACACTGTCCAAACCTGGTATACAGAAATATCTTCAACTAAGCTATTCTCTAGTCATACATACTAATATGCAGGGGAAACTGGATGAATGCCTATTGCAATATGTCTTTTGGTAGCATTTCTTGGCAATTCCGCCTACATAAGTCCAGAACAAAAGAAAATTTCTAGCTCCTCCTTATAAAAAGAGCTACATTTGAGATACCAGAGAAGCGTCAGTAGTGTCTGCCCAATAGATTGACAAACAATCAGAAAATTGGTCTCAAAAGACTTATTCTGAGTAGAGTTGGTCTGCAACTGGCACTGAGTGTCTTACATCGTGATAATTTTCTTATAAAGACAATTTCACCTGACAAATAATAAAAACTACGAAGAATGAAAGTTCATCTTTCCTTGCATGCATGGAACTATTATTTCCATGAAGAGACTGAAACAATAGAAGTATCTTGCCAAGCAAGAGTTAAAGTAAACCCATCTTGATGGAGCTTGAATGAATCATTTGAATACAAACCCAACAAGAGATTAGCTTGACATTGGCTGTAATGGCTGAGGGGAGAATCCTTAAAGCCTGAATGACGAAGAAACTTTCGCCAACTATCAATGCAGGCACATCTAAACGAATTTTCCTTATCATCCACAAGAACACTAGAGATATTGGGTGCAATGTAAACTCTTTCTATCAGAAGTCTTTCAGCATTATTTCTTTCCACGGAGGCTTCAATGGAGTGAAACACAGCCGTAAGGAAACTAAGACACTGCAGGAACCGGGCCACAGGTGAGGGCATGTTTTGATTGCTTTCAATTTCCATTACGGTAAGGATTACAGGGTTTACCCTTCTCAACAACGCCAAGAGCCTATGGATTTTACCTGTTCTGCAGAGCATTCTGTTGAGAACTACAGAGCAATTTACAGCTACAGTCTCATTAGCTTCTATATTGAAGGCAGATTCATCCAGTTCTTCCATGTCTGCAATCAGTGGTCGAAAGACGAATTCGATTCCTACTGATTGAGCGAACTCGAGCAGACGCCTCCCTGTCTGGTTCAATCTCCGCTCGTCATTTCCTATAGCTGTAATCTTGAGCAACGTCGGGAGGCCTCCAGGCCTGAGGGACAGGGATTGCATGAAGCTGGGCCACTGTAAGCCCTGTCTGATCTCTAGATCAATGATATGAACTTGTGAGGCACCCTCGACAGCTTCAAGTATTGCCTGGTTGCTAGTGAAGTGGAGAAATTTGTGATATGGAAGAAGCTGGTAAAAGGCTTGGTAAGCTAAATCATACTCCAGGCAAGGTTTCTCATTAGTTTTCTCCTCGGTTCTTCCTTGTTTGAAGCTGTGCTTCTTCAGAGCCTCGCTCGCATAGAAGGATAACCTTTGTAGGGGATCTCCAAATGGAGAAGAGAACTCTTGGAGCTTGGCAAGAAGAGAGTGCAGGATATCATGGTGTCCTTCTGTGCAGGCCTGTGCACATTTGATAAGGATTTGTACAGGATCCTCTTGGGCTACTGGGGGCTCTGGCAGACCTAAAGTGGGCTGAAACTCAGATGGGCATTCTCTAAACTTGCTGCTAATTTGGTCCAAAGGCGAATGCAAGCTAACAGAACTGCTGGATCCGACAACATCTGAATGGTCAGAAGGGCTGTAGCTAGCTTGAGCAGTGACTAAAACGGAGATATCATCCACACCAGCTTCGAAAAAAGGAGGGATTGGCACCTCATCAAAGGCCTCGCTTGGGACAATCCCTTCTACTGCATCAAATCCCTGATACAAACCATCAGGAACGCATGTTTCTTCTGTGACAGTGGACATAGATGCGAAACCATCACTATATGAACACCCCATGCTCTTGTTTTCGAAGCAGTATAGCTCACTAGCCCTTAAAATTGCAGGGCCGATAGGTTGCTGCTTGGGGTAAAAATTTCCAGAGTCCCAAACTGCTGTGTATTGGCTTCTAGGTAATGTTGTAAAGAGATCGATTTTCTCAGGTACAAGGTGGGAAGAGCTATCCAAGCCAACAAAAATACTGGGTTCCCATAAAGGCAGCCGTTGCTGCTGCTGCTGCTGCTGATGGGCTCGCACATCCAGAGCTGAATTGTGCAGAAGCCAATCAGAGCCAGGACAAGAAGAAGGACGAACATTGTATGACATTGTTAAATTGTACTAAAAAGTTTGTCTCCTGCCAATACTCTTTTGTGTTAGAGAGGATTGATAATGAATCATAAGTTTGACACATGCGCCTATGCCTTTCTTGTTGCAGTAACTCCAGCCTATATAAAGGCCTAAGACATATAGATATGAATGGCAGATGATTGATGGAGGTGATGTGAGGAACGCAGTAGTACTTCAATTATCAACCTGCCTTGGCCTGGGCCTTGTGTTGTATTGCTTTCATTTACCTTACAAGACAAGGGAGCATGCCCTCCCTTACCATCTTAAAACACTCTTCCTCTCTCTGTCAGACAATACAGCTGTGTGTCATCCAATTACATACGTATAACTAAATGTACTTGTACCTTCCCCAAGCAATCCGGTTTCCTTAGTCCCCTCTCATCTCCTACACCAGGGGGGCACTCTGACATTGAGCTTCCTACTAAAATTTTGTGCCTGCAAGATTGTTATCATTACCTACCACATACAGTAGACTTGTCAATTATTTTTACCTATGTCATGAACTGTATTTGATAACTACAATACAGATATGCCCAAATTGTCAAACTCATATTTAATTCACTGTACAACCTAGTTTACTTATTGTCAACATCACACCAAAATCATAAAACTAGGCTATGTTTTAATAATGACACAGATAGTGTTGTTCATCTATATATCTTTTATTTTTAGGTTTTCTTCCCTTTATGATGTAATGAATCAAATAATTGCTCTCTTACTACTAGAAGAAAATTATATAAAAGTACAAAGGTTAGAGAGGTCCCTCCAAGAAAATGACTTCCACTTGGTAATGATGTAGGTCTTCCCATACTTGGCAGATTCTCAAATTTCAAATCAAACCTGTTTTTCATAAACAGTTGAAAAATACCACCAAGAACGCACCTATCGTAGAGTTTCAAAGGCACTAGTAAGAACTCTGTATATTGACCAAATTAAGACTATATCAATGTTAAAGGAATTTATAAAACCATGGGAGAGCTCTCGAGAAAAAAAATTATTAGTTTTTTCAGCTACCTAGTTCCTTCAACTAATGTTTAAGTTGTTAGTTTGAACTGTAGGAGAATGGAAGTGCAGGAGAATGGCTCTTAAAAGTATTATTATTATTGGAAGTATATATGAAAAGTGTTCTATAAGCTATCTTTTTTTTAAACTATTAAGATGTGGTTTTGTGTCTTTCAAAATTTGATAGTATTAAGTTTTTACTTTAATTTGTCAATTTGTCAAGAGAATCCCTTTTAAAAGTTTAAACCTCTCTATTTGAGCTACTATCAATGAGTCGGATGCAATACAAAATTAAAAGACTCAAATAACAAAGCACACTTATGATAGAGCAATAATGGAGGCTAGGAACAAACAATGCAAAGCAATAACAAAACACATGCATCGAACCTCCATTATGATCATGGATGTTCTCTAAATGTGGTAGTATGTGGATGCTCTTAGTTAGTAGTTGTTTATTTTGACAATATAAGGTTAGCATGTAGATGAGTTGATGAAATGAGGGTGGCAAACCACTCTTAAATAGATTGTTCTAATGGAAAATAGAGGGCTAGGATGAAAGGATATAACCAATAGTCTTGATTTAGTTGCATGGATGGGATTCACAACCTTTCGATGGTGTCAAAAGAAGGAGCAAGGCCCTTGATCATTGGAGGAGATTTGGTCAACTTATGAGATGGAATAAGGTGAGAGTAAGTGTAAGCGGATTAGATGATGAGATGGGGAGCTAAGCATACTCATATGTGTGAAAAGCATGCTTACACATATGAAGAGCATGGTCACACATGAGAATTAGAGTGGAGATGAGTCAAGATTAAGATATGAGATGGAGGGATAAGGTTTCTCTAAGTTAGCATGCTCACACATATTTGAGCAAGGAGTGGTATAGGGAACACATGTGAGAAGGTGAATGGTTACTACTTTGATTCATGGCTTAGCATTCAAGGATTGAGATCAAAATGACAATGTTATTTGTCCACTATTGTTGATGTTGAATAAATATTAGAAGAAATACTAAGAGATGGTTAATTAGCCCAATAAATTAATCAAGCATGATATTAATTAATTGATTAGTTGGCAAAATTGGGAGCTAAGATTAATTGATCAAACTAATTTAACTAATTGACCTTAGTGGAACAAAGGGGATTAATTGATGAATAATTGTGGGGATAAATAATTAAGTAATTGGCTTATTTAATTCATTTATGATAAAGTAGAATGAAAAATTAAGAAGTGAATCTGGGATTTCTATTGAAAGTAGTTTTGGGAATAGGCTTTAACAAATCTTGGGCCTGTGGACTCAATTTGATGGCATCTAAAATTGCACTAATATATTTTTTCTTAATAGGTTTGTAAGAATAAGCTATGCTAAATCATTCTCAAACATGGCCCTTGTTATGTGAGTAGTTAATTACTATTTTCATAACCTAGATCAATGATTATGTCATCCCCAAGGGGAAGGCTCTAGTATGATTTGGATTCCTTGGTCTACCATGGCTTTTTTTATTGCATCATTGCCTCTTTAGGCCACATTGCTTGTGTTGAGTATGAGAAGTTCTATTTAGAACATCCCCAAAAACGTGTTTGTGCCAATATAGATATATCTGAAGGCCTAGAAGAATCAGTTGAAATTCAAATTCACCAAATATGTCATAGTCAAGGAGTCATATATCTCAACCTTCATAACACTTGTGTACATATACTATTTTTTCAATAACTTTATTTTTATGGACGAGAAGGCAATTCCCAATGTTTCCTGTGATCAAAGAGTGTAGATGCATCCCCCCTTCCCCATGTGTCTATTAGGTTCAAAATTTTCTAAGGTCCCAAAAATTTTCTATTTCTACAAATTATCAAAGCATAAGACTTTCCCTTCTTGACATCCTCTCCTTCAACCCCCACTCATTTTCTTACCTTATTAGAGACTTTGAATCCCTCATATTGATATGCCTCATGTCTAAACCCTAATCCCCAATGATTAGTAAGAATTAAGTGGTATTTTTTACTTCTAAATTTTAAGGTTTTACCTTTTTACATTGTTCATCCATACACACCCTTACATTATTACAATTTTTGACTTAGTGGCACACTAGAGAGTATTCTCCCACCCAAGAACATGGGTCAAATCTCAAGGGCACAAACTAACACACATTATCAAGTGAAGCACATGAATGATGTTATTCAATCAAACCAATTCAAGTAGGAGGAAAAGGGGAGTCATTTGTTGGAATACCATAATAAGTTAGCTACTCCTTTGACACCATTAATGTAGTGGCTGTATCCATGGCTACCCATGATTTCTGAACAAATTTGAGAAAACCTTTTGTAAACCTCTCTCGTTACTTCAAATTTTGAAGGATATAACAAGGAGGGATGCATTTAGATTAAAAACCATTGCCTATTCTCTCAAAATTGAAACCCTAGCCACCATCATTTTAAGAACCAATGTTTAGATAGTTAGATATGAGAATGAACACCCTTATATTCACAAGAAGCTAGAGGATGAAAATGCTTTTGATTTCACAAGGTAGAGGATAAAACCTCTTTGCTTGATTACACATTTTTACCATAGGTTGTAATTAAGCTCCCATGGTCATGTGGACTATAACTTTATTAACTTTGTATGGTATGTTGTTGCTAAAGGATTGAGAATGAAGGTATATGTTGTGCACTTTCTATTATTTTTGCTTCTTACAATGGTATTAGGCATGTTATTTATGTGGAACTTATCATAGAGATTTATAATGTATTCTTGACCTGTTTGATTTAGGGTTTGTGGACTCTATTTCTAGTCAAGATTGATATTGTAGCAATGGTTTGTAATAGGTTTAGGATTTATTTGATATAGGTTTTTAAGCACTATATTTATAGGCTATGGTTACTATGATATGTGTTTGTTGGGTACTCAAAATTAATCTAATAAAAGATCATGTAGCTCACTTTAACGGTTTAGCATTATTCTTTTTAACACATTATTGTTGAAGCTGAAATGATCATTCCCACTTATACTCTTGGTTTCATCAAAATTCTTCAAATCTAGATTATTTGAGATCATTATCAAGTTTATATTTCCTAATCTCATCAACAATGCCATACAGTTGAGCAAGTTTATCCCAAGTATCCTTAGCTATTTTATGCTTATTAATATGAAATATACAATCAACAAATAGATATTTTCATAGAGTTACAAGATCCATAGTACTTTTAATTAGATAATGCATTTTCAAATTAGGATTTTTTGGTTCTAGTATAGATGCATCAATGTATTGAATCAATCATTTTTTCTATTAGTTTGATCCATGCATTTATTTTCCATGTTGCATAGTTATGTGGAGTTAAAAGAGGGAACTTAAGATGACTAATGGCTTAAATTTGAAAAGCACAAGTATAACAAACCAACTCATATATCTAGAAATTACCTCATATATCTAGAAATAACCACTATTTTTGTGTTTATAACTTTATTACCTTGTCAATTTTTAATAGTCTCAACTGAAAGCTCGGGATTTTGCAATAGCCAATCCAAGCTCTTATATCCTCTAGGCTTCACTTGAATTTATAAAATAAATCACACCTCCAACATGTAACATGTTGGCCATACAAACCAATTAAGGACAAGAATAAAAAAAAATGCTTTAACTAGAGACTTTGATTCTATAAGACCAAAATATTGACCAAGTGTTTTTCTTTTAGTCTAAAAAGATCTTATACCATTCCTCGGATTTCGGGCAACTAGCCAAGTACAAGACCACCAAGGATTTAAAAGAGCAATAAAGGACCTTGTACCCTTCCTTGGGTTCCAAGCATCTTGCTAGGTACAAGTCCAATCCTCCTTGAGTAATCTTCTAAGCATCAGAAAACTACCATATTTCATCTTAACTTTATATTATATATTTTTATTCCCATCCCTCCACTCAAATAAATTATCTTGACTTATTTATCTTTGTTAACACATCACTTCCCTAAACCCCATCCCCAATTGCCTATATACTAGGGACAACTTCGTCCCTAGACTACCTACATACATCGTTTCAACACAAGATCAATGCATAATATATATATATATATATGCAGGCTTGTTTTTTAACTAGGATTTATGTAAACCATATAGTGGGTACACAACCCTTTCTAGGGTCATTGTCCCAAACAATTTATTTTTAGTTGCTACCCACGATGGGAAGCTATAAAGCAAAATGGTCCATGGTGATCCTCTACTTGTTTACCTATTTCTATCTAATTCCTAATTCCTATAATCACATCACCCTTGACCCATGTATTAGAAAATATTTCATACAAATAAATAAATTCAAACAATTATACATATCCAAGAATCATATTGGAATTTTCTATGGTTTCACTAGCATATGTCCATTCATTAAGAATTATCTTTTTAGATTATCAATCCAAGGGGAATTTCCCACACTTTGGATTTTAAATCCACAATGTCTCTTACTACTCCCTGATGATTTATAGCAATGATGTCATAAACACCATTATTGCAACCTTATTAGGCAATAGATGCAGTAGCTCAATCACGATGACATTACTTGTAAGTGTGAGCTAAAGGCATCGTTTATACCGAATGTTGCTAAGTTTTCTAAGTTTCTCCTCTCGAATTACATTTGCTAGCCAACATAGAAGAGAATGCAACTAAAATAATATGTAAAATATATAGTTCATTGAAAAGGAAAAATAATTATGAGATTTGAAATAAAAATGATGACATCAATTATTTCAATATCATTGCACATTCTCAAATAAAAGGAAACACTTTAATCAATTTTTCTTTCATTAACAAATGACAAATGCTATAAAGAAATGAATTCATTATTGGTTGAATTCCATGTCATGAAAGGAAAACAAGTAAAATGGCATTCGAACTATAAGGATAATGACTAATACTAAATTATTACCCAAAGTAATTTACTTCTTTTCATAAATACTACTAAAATAAATTTAACTAAAAGATAGATCAAATATTAAGATATCCTTCTTTGAAAAAACAAAGATAGTTATTCTAAAATAAAATTTACATAAAAGCATAACCTACTTTTAAGATGATCAAAATTTAAGGCTTTCAAGAAAAAAAAAAAAAAATCTATCTAAATTGTTTTCCAAAATAACTGCTAATTAATGTTAAAGAAATATATATTAGCGCTCAAAGAGACTATTAATATTTGAAAAATATTAATTATTTAACTACTTTTAAAATAAATTAAACTAAAACTATTAATTAATTTTGCTAAGACTAAAGTAAAAGTACTATTTAATTTGAATAAATACGAACTATTTTCTTTTAATAAATTATATATTATCATGTCAAATTACCTAATTTTCTAAAAACATATATAAAGAAAAAAAATTAAAAAATTAATAATGATTTAATTAATTAAGAAAGGAAATAATTACTATAAAAAAATTTAAAGCAAAATATTTGAAAGCTTACCTAATGACTTATTAATAATTTAAATAGCTTAAAAAATTACTTGGTTTATTCTAAATTTTAAAATTAATTAAAAAATTTGTTTCAAAGGAAAAGCTTTATTACTTTATTTACATATTTTATATTTTTTTCTTTAATTTACCAAAAATTATTTCTACTCTTTCTAAAACTCTCTTGTAATTATTAAATAGAATAGTTTGAAAACGTAACAATATTCTCAATTTTGCATAAATGTTTTTTGAGACAATTTACATGTAGCATACTTATATTTTAAAAAATCTAAGCATGCCAAGAGATATCAAATTTGAAAATAATTAATATTCATAAATAATAGTAGAGAGATGATTGAAATGAGATTGGCATGAAATGGTTCAATAAATTCTTTAGACTACTTGAAACAAAATTCAAAATATAAATATTTAACTTTTGATTCATGATGATATAATTATAAATTAATATTAGATTTAATATATATGATATTTATATTCTCTAAAAAGAATGTTGTAAAGTTAATCTTCTTGAAACTTTAAACTGATCGCATCTCTAATTTTAATTCTAACCATAACATTAATCCTTATCTAATATTAAATCTAACCTCAATTGAATCTAGACACTAGCTCCCTATTTAAACTCTATGGTAACATTGATCCTAATGCTAATTAGTCCCTACCTATAATCATATCTTCAATTCTAATTCTAAACCTACATTAACCCTAATCTAACATTAAATCTAACCCTAATTGATCCTTAATGCTAAGCATGTTTAAACCCTAATCTAATGTTAACCCTAACCATAATTAATCTCTAACCTTAACCCTAATCAAACCCTAACCATAATTTAACACTAACTCAAATATTTTTCTTATAACAATAGTTTTAACCTAACCCTAACTCGCATTGAACCCTAATATAACATAAACCCTAACATTAACTCCTATTGAACCCTAATATATATTAACCCTAACCCTAACCCTAACCTTACTAATCTAATTATATTAACCCTAATAATATCCAAACCATAATTAAACCCCAACCTTATTTTAACTCTAACTTGATGCCACCAACTTAGCTTGACACCTACCTATGTTAATAAGCAAAGGCATACATTTTAACAAGAAATATTAAAACGTTCTTTGAGTAATTCCGAGACCATCATTTCGAGCTTCACTATAATTTAGAGTTATTGAAGATGTCTTGTAACATGATTATGAATCAAAGAGTGTTTATGAAAGATATTCTTACCTCACACTCTACTTTGAAGAATGGTCTAAACCGCCTATGACTAGAAAAGGAGCTTATAACCATGAAAGAGAAGTTGAATACAATGGAACAATATAAAATTGAAGAATGAGTTTCTCCATAAAGGCAAGATTTTACAGAAGTTGCAACTATTCAAGCAACTAACCTTCAAGAAATAAAACATATTTATCTTTGTCTATTATATAACAATAATTTGGATAATTTTAGTAACCAAAACACTTCTAAAATAAGGGAATATTAAATTAATTGTATAAAATCAAGACCATGTAACTATAAATTTATATGAATATAGATAAAAGTACCAATAGAGGTATAATATACTATAAAGCATGACCAGGATGCAACTTATATAACAAAATATAAAGAGTGTGCATATGCAAATACATTATCACATAAATATTCATAGCATAATGTTTTTGTTAAAACATAAAATATTTAGGTACAAGGTATATTAGTTGTTTAGAGTCTACCTATAAGATGTAAGTGATTTCTCTAGTAATAAGTTTATTCTTTATTTCATCTCTCAACTAAAGGCAAGATAGTATAAAGGCCCAAACATATTTTCAGCCATGTCCAAGCCATATAAGGGTCTTGTTTCTTGATACAATTAATATTATATGTTCACAAATATAAGTCTAATTTATTTTATAAAATAGTTAGGCTCATACAAATTTTCATTATTTATTTAATATTCTAACATTAATCTAAACTTAAATGAAGTGCACTACCTTGTGATTCTAAGATAAGTAATTTTCATGTGGAAAAAGGCAATATAGTAGGGTGATTGTTTTGACATCTTTTTATGTTGCTATTTGTAATGTCACCAAAATCTAATGGTGGGTGAAAAATGTTGGAATGAGAGATCAAGAGGAAAACTACCCTTTCCCTCCAAGGAGAGATGAGAGTTTCACTATGGATTTCCCTTCAAACACTTTTCACGCATTACATTGGAAGAGGGGGGAAAAAATACATTAGATTTAACCTCCAAAGAAGAAGATAGAATTCTAAATGAAATGAGAATGATAAGCCAATCCCCTCTTCTACTCGGAATGGAAAGGAATTGATTGAATTATGTACAAAGACTAAGTGCAAAAGTGACAAAGAACTGATTATGATTTGAGATTGAAGTGTGGGATGAAGCTGTGCACCTAGATCTGGCAGTAATATGTCGAGATGGAGCCATCCTACGAATTTGAGGAAAAGTTTCCTGGACCATGGTGAGAATGTACATGGTCCTCCGAAAAAATCTGCGAAATGAAAAGGGTTTTTCCACCTCTACAAATTAAGTCCAAATTCGAAAGTACAACTGTGCACCTACAACCTACACATAGAAAAGAGAGGAAAATGGGTTGGGATTGGGGGTTTGCCTTTGGATCAAACCCCAGTTTTGGAATTAACCAAGTAATGAAAGAAAGTACTTGCAAGTAAATGTAAATGAAAGGCGGAAATGTAAATCATCTCAAGTGAGGTTGTGATAGAAATGTTGATAGAAATGTTTGTATGAAGTTGAATGTTGGAATGAATCTCCTCTTCAATGGTTGAATCCTTGACTTGAATGCAACACCTAGCCTTGAAGGGAGACTTGAGAATGCTCAATGCTGGAAAAGAATGCTTGAATTCTCTTGAATGCTTGCATGCACAATCTCATGTATATTTCTTATCACTTCACCAACTTATGCAAATGAGAGGGCAAATGCAACTTGTATACTTGTCAATTAGTGTTAATGAAACTAATTTTCGTCACAGGCCGACATCGAGGAAGTTTTCCCGCTCACTACACAACCTTCTATGCAAACTTAGGAAAGGTCCTACCCCAAAATAGGGCAGGGACAAGGGTACCCACGCACCTTTCTTACCCTTTTCTCTAGGGAAGAGTGCAGACAAGGTGGTGCGGAGGGCAAGGGAGAAGCAGTTTTCAGGGGTTCAGGAGTCTCCCGTCTCTGATCAGGCTAGGGGATTCGACTTCACATGCATGAGGACCCTAATGCAATCAAAAATTGCTAGGGCCGTAATTTTATGACACTACATTTGGCCCCCACTTTAGCAAGAGTATGAGTGTACGCCAATACCATCGGTAAAGTACAAGGAAACAAGATTGAAAGACTTTTACCATGTCAAGGAGGCAAGATGTGTCAAGCGCCCAATGGAATTAGGATCTTACAACTTCGATCGACAAAGTAAAAGGGAAGATCGAGAAGGGGAGAACCATGACTGCAAGTAGAAAATTTCCCCTCACTATGAGTCATGAAACCAAGGATACCAAAGATTACAAAGCAAAACAAAGTTTACTAAGTAATTCTTAAGTATCAAGAACGAGAATATGAGCGGAGTGTATGCCCCCATGTTAAAGCAATCGTGCATGTCTTATCAGGAGCAATTGCTTTAAGGTAGGATACACCCAAGAGAGAAGAGAGGGAGCACATTATCGCAAGGATTTAGCCCCTGATAGAGGAATAAACCCAAAGATAATGAACAAAAAACATGAGGTAGTTTCGCTTTCCTTAGGGTTAGTATGTTGTATGATAACTCATGTATATCATATATGTATTTGCATATAATAATCGCCATCCCCCAAAGAAAGGAAACTTCCTTGGAAGAAAGGGAAGAGAGGATGTATTTTGAGTTAGCATGAAAGAGACCAAGAAAAGATCTCAATGCTTTGTATCATCCCCAAGTAAATATTTAAGGGATAATAGAAGAACAGGGATACACATAGAAGAATAGTCACAAAAGAGAAAGAAAGGAGAGAAAATATATGGTGCCAATGTTGCTAATCTAGCAGGACATCCGCCTCTCGATCTTGCTGATCACTATTTTGGGAAGGCGAGCAACATGCCAAAGGAGCGACATCGAGCACAACAGATGGAGCTATCACAAGATCTAAACAAGGACTATGCTCATGTTGTAAGTCACTTTGTTCGATTCTAGGAGCTAGGATCAGGGTTTGTGAAAATTCAATTAATAAATGCATGTCCACATCAACGTATTCATACTCACTATCAGAAGCATTAGGAGTTGTATTGCCATCATGAATTACATTTTCACCCATTTCTTCATCAAAGTTTAGAGAAAGAGGAGCAAGAACACGAATAGGAGTAAAGACATCATATGTTTTGTGCAACTTATGATTTGGAGATGTAGGTTGAACATCTTGGTTAGGAGAAAAGGGAATCATGTCAACTGTTGGAGGAGGAACACTTGAAAAAGTAGGAATGTTTTTCTCCTTGATAGTTTAAGGTTTAGGTTGAGGTCTTTTAGGTTGAATAAGAGGAGAAGCAAGCCTCTTTTCTCAATAAGAGAAAGGAGGTGGAATTGCGCCATACAAAGGAGCAATATTAGGTGTAGGAAGGAGACCAGGTCCATCATGAGGAGGAGGTACAGGTCTAACCTTAGGAAGAATATTGTTGTCCTTCTTAGGAGAAGGTATAGTCACATCCATAGGAATAGGTTGATGATCTTCCTTAGGAGGGAGATTAGTTCTATCCGTGAGGGGAAGAACTGTATCTTCAAGTATGATAGGAATGTCATCTAGGTTGACTTAAGGATAAGATCATATCTTTCTTCCATTTTTGATAAAATTGAAAAAGAGCATCACTCCTTGATGGAAGAGATTGAAATCTTTTAGGCCAAAAGTAGGAACACTAGGGCGTCTTTCAGATGGACAAAATAAGCTATGGTTCATGGTTATGAATTCTCCATTGTGAGAAAATTTCATACACTTGTGGATTGGAGAAGCAATAGCCTTCATGGAAGATAGCCAAGGATAGCCCAACTTCACATGGAATTGCTTGGAAGAGGGTATGATAACAAAGTCAACATCCATGAATTTAGTATGAACTTCAACAAGAAGGGTAATAAAGCCAATGGTAGGACAAGAGAAGCCATCAAATAACTTCACAACCACATTAGAAGCATCATATATTGGTTTATGCAACTGTAAAGTGAAAAGATACTCCTCAATGATGACATTAACCATGCAAGAGGGATCAATAAGGGCACAATGGAAAGGTATATCCTTAACCTTCACAGCTATGTATAAAGGGCCATCGGGTGCTCTATTGGTCTCACTATGGTCAAATGTAATACAAGGATCCTTAGGCATATCTTTTTTTTCTACCATATTTACCAAGTTCGGATCCATAGAGGTGAATTCCTCCAGAAAGAAAGAAGTAGGAACAATCTCAATAACGTTAGAGGTATGAGAAGGAAAGGGATCAATGAAAATATTAAGATTTTGATTAGGAGGAGCTATTGATTTATTCCCTTTATCATTCACACCTATCATAGATATATAATTATTATCAATCAAATCTTGAATCTTATTTTTCAATGCAAAACATTTCTTAGTATCATGACTAGGATTACGATGAAATTGACAAAATGAATTGTTATCAAAATAAGGGGATTCAAGTGGTGCAGGGGCACTCAACATTTTTTGTTGAGTTTGTTTCCAGGATGTTAAAATCATTTTTTTAGTTTTGTAATAAGGCCAAGAGGCCATTGAGTGTGTGCTTAAATGATTGTAAGGGCTCTAAGAGTCTTTGTTTGGCTAATGTTGGCATGTGAGCTCTTAAGGGTGCCAGGTAGAGCACTTAATAGGATAAGTATTTTTGGGGTTAATGTAGGTTGTTTGATGTTTTTTTGAAGTTTTTAAGGTCATATGAGTCATTTTAAAGTTACCAAGTTTGGGTTTGAGCAAAGTTTCTCACCTATGCAACAAAGTGCAAAAGTTGCAAAAGTTGCTCATAGCAACTTTGGAACATTTTCATACAATAATGGCTACTTGGTTGACACATTCGGTTATGAGTGTATGTAACAAATTCAAGGCTAGTATAAGGCTCAGAAAGACCAATGACAATCAGTTGTTGAAGACCCAAATGCAAATAAACAAGTTTTGGTTTCCCATTTGGTGTGTTCTTTTGAGTTTTTGTTTTTCTTTGCAAGTTTGTATGACCTGTATGGATTGACACGTCCAAGATAGGGTCATAGATTGTTAGAATGGTCTATTACCTTCATTTTTTTTTGATTTGGAGTCTTGAAGTGTTGTAGTTTGTGAATAAACTTCATTTTGTTGCAGGTGGGTCCAAGAGCCCTAAAAACTAGGGTTTTGAGAGAAAAATGGCTCCAACCTAACGTTCCACGGTGGATAACCACTCTAAAAATTTGTAGAATGTTAGGTTGCAATGTATTTTATGTTTTTTTTTGGTTTTGAGATAGGGGAAGCAATGCAAATAAACAAGTTTTATTTTCCCATTTGGTGTGTTCTTCCGAGTTTTTGTTGTTCTTTGCAAGTTTGTACGACCTGTACGGGTTGACACGTCCAAGAAAGGGTCATGGATTGTTATACTAGTGTCTTACCTTCATTTTTTTTTTAATTCTTGAAGTGTTGTATTTTATGAATAAACTTCATTTTGTTGCAGGCAGGTCCAAGATCCCTAAAAACTAGGGTTTTGAGAGAAAAATGACTCCAACCTAACGTTCCACGGTGGATACCCACTATGAAAATTTGTAGAATGTTAGGTTGCAATGTATTTTATGTTTTCCTTTTTTTTTGAGATAGGGGAAGCCAAATCAAATATTTGCCACCCTACCCTAAGCTTGGCACGTTGAGTTGGCAAGCACTAGGAATCATGGATAACAGGCCCTAATTGGGTGAATCTGGTGGGTGGAGGTGAAGTATGATTGGATTGGAATACCATGTAGAGGTAAAAACATTCAATCAACATCAGTTCACAAAGGCAATCAGATCAGTGAAGGAGTTTTGACCAATCCCTACTTTCTAGGCCTAGGAAGGGGCAATTAGGCCTAATTAGACCAGTAAGGGTTAGATATGTTATTGACAAAACCCACCTCTAGTTTTGAAATATTGTATGTAAACCCAAAAAGGGTGTCTGGAATGTAAAATATTTCATAGGGTTGTTAAGAACTTTTAACCGGTAAATGCAGAATACTCTACTGACAGGGCTACTAGAATTAGGTCTCCTATTAGGCCTAAAAGTGCATTTTGTTTGGAAAACACCAAAATGGTAAAGGTCAAAGCTCTTGAGGAAGGTTTAGGGTTGGGAAACCTTTCAAAATAATCCATCCTTGTGTGTGTAGTGTTGGGAATGAAGATTCTGTGGTAGAGGGTTTGAACTCTTCGGTTGACTGTGAAAGGGAGTGGGAAAACTAGGTCTCCAAAGAAAGAAAATGGAACTCACAAAACAATAAGTGCTTATCCTAGCCTAAGGACCTTGGGAAGGTCAGAGAGGGTAATTCTACTAGACCCTTGGAGGGTGTGAGGTGTAGAATTATTGGATGGTTCTTGTGTAGCTTGGAGGAGATACCTAGACAAGGTAGCACAAATAGGTGAGAATCAATCCACTCTACATCAACAAGCTTAGACAGATCAACTTGTTTTATAGGAGGAAGTTTGATAACATTTATTTGCAACTACTGAGACATAATGCTATGTAAAGATTCATTCAAAGGAGTAAATTGTCTTTCTCTGTTGAAAATTTTAGAAATAGAAGGCACACCTGTTGTAGCATTCACATTGTTGTTGTTGATTGTGTCATTGAAATTGATGAAGCTTTTTGTTGGTTTGAACTTCTCAAATGGTTTTTGAAAACTCTCCCCCTTATCACTCGGAGCCATAGGCGTGGATTGCTCCATTTGACTCACAACCAATTGATAATTATGGAGTGTTGGATACAACTATGGAAAGGAATTAAACTTAGACAAAAGAAGCTTTTCCCTAATATCTTTTTGCAAATTAGAAATAAAAATTCTTTGAATATCATTATGTGGTATAGGAAAAGAAATTTGAGCACACAAATTCTTATATCTACCAATGCAATCAGTCACTTTTTCTTTAACACCTTGTTTACAATGCATTAAATCAGTCAAAGTGATTTTAGGAACAATGTTTGTTTTGAAATTGTTGGATAAAGAATTTGCTAGTTGTTGAAAAGAAATGATAGAATAAGAAGGAAAAGAGAAATACCATTGTAAATCCTTATCTCTTAGTGTTTTTGTAAACAATTTTGCAAGCAATCTTTGATCATAAGCAAAATCGGTACACAAGGTTTGAAACATTTTGACATGCGTAAGAGGATCACCTTTTCTATTATAGAGTTCTAATCGAGGGACCTCAACTTATTTAGGTGGCATGGCTTTAACAATATCAACATAAAGTGGGCTCGCAACATCAAATGTGGGCACACTAAGCTTGGATTGAATCATAGAAGCAATTTGTTGTTGTAAGGAAGACACGATTTGAGCAAGATTGTTAATTGTCACTTCGGTAGAAGAATTGATGTTAGACATAGTTGATTGAGAAGGTGGTGTGATGTTATTGAAATAAGGCATGGATTGAGAATAAGGTGGTGGGACATTATGATAGTAGGCATAGGTGATGATTGGGTAGGAAAAGGGACACTTAAAGGAGGAACAAAGTTGTTGAAGGAATTGCCCCCTTGTGTCACATTGATTGGTTGAGGAATAATAGGAATACTTATGGAAGACATAGGTAAAGATGGAGGATTAAATGAAGAAGAGGGATTGCCCCCATGACCAATGGTTGTAGGAATGATATTTTGAGTTGATGTAGCCATGATGTTGCAGGTAAATGTAGGAATAATAGTCATAAGAGTAGTCAAAGCAATGGAAGGATTGACTTGTGTTGAAGGTTGTCAATAACCTAGGGTTTCAGCACAACTCTTGATAGGCATGACATTAAAATCAACAATATGTGCAATGCCATGCAATATATCAATTCCATTCTTATCACTTTGAATCATGTGTTTAAGGCCTTCAATTAATGGAAGAGCTTCACTATTAGGGTATTCTTGGGACATCCATTATTTAAAGTTATCAAATTGATTTTTCAATGTGGAAAGTTGATTTATAGAGACTCTAGTTAAAGCTTCTTCTTCATCATGGGATTCATCAATGGGGTGAATAGACAAATGATTAGGATGGAAAGAATTAGCATGATCCTCATTATAGAAGTCACCCAAATTAGGCCCCATCTCCTTACTAATTAAACCTTGGGAGGCCTTAATTCTAATGCTTCATCTAACAGGGATAGTATAGGTAGGACAAATAGTGGTAAAACTCATGCACTAGACGAAAATTTGAATTTTGAAGTATAGGAACAAAGCTTACAAAATTGAGTAATGCAAAATTAAAGAATATAATAATTACACAATTTGAACTTTGTTAGAGGAAGAGGATGACACAATTTCCAAAAATGAAAGGAAATTTGAATCTTAAAATTAGGGCCAAGGGAATACCACTTAATTTTAAAATCAGAATCTTTAAAATTAGGGCATATTATAATTAACTTTTTAATTCTAAAAATTTTCTTGAAAATTTGAAATGTTGAATTTTGGAGGTATTTTCGATTCTAGAGGGATCAAAAATCGACAAAATTGGCCAATTTTCTGGATTTAGGCTATTAAAAATAGTCATAACAGTCTCCCGAAATTTCGAGAAAAAAGTCAAGGACCGTGGCAGGAATGCACATGGTCCGATCAACTTTTTTCAAAATTTTCATGGATAAATATTACGATGATTTCAAAGCTAACCCCCAAAAATTGGCGAATTTTACGATTTCTAGATGGGCGAAGTTAATGTTCAAATGTAAAAATAGGACCCTATTAGGGTTTTGAAGAAAAAGAGGAATTGAATTGCAAATTTGAAAAATGTCAAACCTAATGGATAGGGACACCTTGAAATATGTTTAGAAATCTGAATTGGAATAAAATTGATTAAAATTTGCACAAAATCCAATTAAATTTGAAAATTAGGGTTTCATAACCTAACCCCTTAATTTTGAAATTTGAATTTTGGGAAAAAGGAGAGAAATTAAAAATTTGAATTGTAGGAATGAAAACAAGTCTGAGAACAATCACAAATCTAAAAATTAAATGGAAATCCAATTTTTGCACAAGTTCAAGATGATTTTTAAAAATTAGGGTTTTAACAAGTAACCACTTAATCTTGTAAATTTGATTTGCAAATTGAACAAGACAATGAGGAAATTGAGTTTGACAAACAAAAAAAAAATCAAATCTAAGGTAACCACAAGCAATTTTTACAAATCACAAGTTCAATTTTAATTTTAAAAACTAGGGTTTTTAATGATTTAACCACTAAGTTTGTAGAAAATTTAAACTTGTAAATAAAAAATATGCAATTTTGTTGAAAGGAAAGCATGCAAGACGTTAGGTTCACCAAAATGTAATGGTGGGTGAAAAATGCGTGAATGAGAGATCAAGAGGAAAACTACCCTTTCCCTCCAAAGAGAGATGAGAGTTTCACTGCGGATTTCCCTTCAAGCACTTTTCATGCATTACATTGGAAGAGGGGGGGGGGACACATTAGATTCAAACTCCAAAGAAGAAGATACAATTCTGAATGAAATGAGAATAATAATCCAATCCCCTCTTCTACTTGGAATGGAAAGGAATTGATTGAATTATGTATAAAGACTAAGTGCAAAAGTGACAAACAACTAATTATAACTTGAGATCAAAGCATGGGATGAAGTGGTGCACCTGGATCTAGCAGTAGTATGTCGAGACGAAGTAGTCCTACAAATTTGAGGAAAATTTGCCTAGACCGTGGCAGGAATGTACACGATCCTCCGAAAAATCCGCGAAACAAAAAGGGTTTTTCCACCTCTGCAAATGAAGTTTGTTACCCCATATTTGACATAACCAAAATTTGAACTTCATATTGGTCCCAATGTTGAATGAAGGCCCAAATATGTGTCTATGTGTAATGAGCGAGCATGTGATCCAATGTTGTTGTCAGTCAAAATGTGGAAAATGGATAAATTTTGAAAATTATAAAGAATTGATGAAAATTGCTTTATGAACATGTCCTAAGCATCATTTTATGTCATATGACCAATTTTTGCCTGAACCTAGTTCACAATTTGCCATATTTTAAACTTTCAAATTTTGATGTCCCTCGCTCAAAAATAATTAAAATCCCTCATCCTAGGTATCTTCATGAGGAATAAATGATGGTAGTTTCTCATTTCCCTACCATCAACATGTGTTTAAAATTTCAGATCCTAACTCCTTACCATTTAAAAGTTATGGCCGTTTTTCCTAAATTTGGGTATTAAATTTTAATGGGAAGTATTTAAATTATTTTTCAAAAATAATTTAATATTTAAATTGGTTTCAATATTGTGATCATTTCGGGGAAAAAATTATTTTAAAATACCATTATTTGCATTTCCCCTTTCTCCCACTTTGTGGTCAACGACTCCTAAAAGTCAAAATCATAACCTTTGAGAGATTAAGGTTAGGAATGCTTCGTTTTCGAGCATTCCTAACCCAAATTTATAACCTAAAAAATAAAAGGTTAGGATTTCTCCAATATGGAGCATCTCTAACCTTCCTTTCTAACCTTGTGTGGGCCCACTTTATGAGTTACATAAAAAGGTTAGAAATGCTCTATTTTGGAGCATTCATAACCTTTTTCACAAGACAATGAAAATTTGATGGAGGTGGCTTAGGTTCGGGCTCCACTCAAGTTGTTTTAATCATGAGGATTGAGGAGTGTAGCGTCGTAAATTATACGCACTCGCTAGGGTGGTACAATTTCGCACCTAGTTTAGCACCCGCCTTAGTGCATTTTGCATTCTGCATTGCATTTCTCCTTAAGCACTTAATTAATCAAATTAATTAGGTCTAAGGCCCTATTTCATCATTTTCTACATCATAAAGTTGGGCCCTTTCACTAAAGTGTGCCCTTCGCATTTTATTCTTCCAATACACCACTTAATCAAAAACCCTAATTAAGTCCTATTTCGAACTTGGGGGGGTTGGTTTTGGGGTCTAAACATCTCGAAATCACCTGTAACTTCGGGATTCTCTCTAAAATCATCATATCCGACGGCCCTGAAAATTTGGTGAAAAGTTGTCGGGACCATGGCGCCCGTGCAACATGGTCCTGGACATTTTTCCCGAAATTTTGGGAGCACGATCCAATCATAAAATAAAGCTTAACCCCAAGAAATTGGCGGGATATTCAATCTCTAGGTCGGCCAAAATATGAATTTACGACCTAGGGTTTCGTACATAAGAGCTCTCTTTTCTCATTTGAAGGGATCGGATTTTTGTTTTCAGGAACTTCATATGCAGCGAAAGAGCAGATCTTTGAGGACTTCAACAACATTCAACATCATTTTATCAAGCATCTATCCAATTCATTCATCCACTTAGGGCTTGGAAGACATTGAAGAACAATAGGAGATTACCGACTGAAGATTGGCTTGTACTCCTCCCTTGAGGGTTGGGTATGATTTCGTATTGTTTTCATGTCTTTGCATAAGCTTTGATACATCATTTATTCATGCTTTAGATCACATTGCATCTTGATTTAGAGCATTTACATTATCATTTACAAGCAATTAGGGTTTACTTTCTAGGTTGCTCTAGTTTGCTTTCTTGCATTTTGGACCTTGCACACACACTAGGTCTGCACACACAATACATTTTACAAAACAACTTGGCTATTCGTGGAGGTGGAAATCACCGAAGCGGGGGTTTGACTAAGGCAAAACCCTATATAGCCGCCCCTCCCCCTTTTTAGATATTATTGCAGGTTTCGGGATTCAGACGACGTCGTGGGACACAGATCCGGAGAGAGAAGGCTGAGGCAGAACCCTGTGTGAAATTGCAGCTCAGAAGACCGGGACAGGGGCGCTGGGCACCCTGGTCCTGCCAGGACAGGGGCGTTGGGCGCCCTGGTCCCTGGGACAGAGGCGCTAGGCGCCCTGGTCCTCCGGACAGACAGCTTTCCGACGACTTTCCGACAGTGTTTCAGGGTGCAAAACAGTGGTTTCCGGTGCAGTTTTTAGGACAGTGGCGCCCGCGCCCCCGTCCCGAACATTTTCAGTCCGATTTCGACTCCAGGTACATATCTGCATTCTTATTTTATCCTTACACTTACAGCTGTTCATTGTTTAATCTCAATTCTGCAATCTTGTTATTAGTTCATACTTGCATTTTGAGATTAGGGTTTGAACTTGCATTACTTGATCTTACAATTTCAACAAGGGAATAGAAATCCTAATAGATATCCCGTGGCTCTCTCTTTCACCAAAAGAAGTAGCCAATTGTGCGATATCTCTAGGCTCTTTCAATTGGCTACTTCTTTTGGTGAAAGAGAGAGCCACGGGATATCTATTAGGATTTCTATTCCCTTGTTGAAATTGTAAGATCAAGTAATGCAAGTTCAAACCCTAATCTCAAAATGCAAGTATGAACTAATAACAAGATTGCAGAATTGAGATTAAATAATGAACAGCTGTAAGTGTAAGGATAAAATAAGAATGCAGATATGTACCCGGAGTCGAAATCGGACTGAAAATGTTCGGGACGGGGGCGCGGGCGCCACTGTCCTGAAAACTGCACCGGAAACCACTGTTCTGCACCCTGAAACACTGTCAGAAAGTCGTCGGAAAGCTGTCTGTCCGGAGGACCAAGGCGCCCAGCGCCTCTGTCCTAGGGACCAGGGTGCCCAGCGCCCCTGTCCTGGCAGGACCAGGATGCCCAGCACCCCTGTCCCGGTCTTCTGAGCTGCAATTTCACACAGGGTTCTGCCTCAGCCTTCTCTCTCCGGATCTGTGTCCCACGGCGTCGTCCGAATCCCGAAACCTGCAATAATATCTGAAAAGGGGGAGGGGCGGCTATATAGGGTTTTGCCTTAGTCAAACCCCCGCTTCGGTGATTTCCACCTCCACGAATAGCCAAGTTGTTTTGTAAAATGTATTGTGTGTGCAGACCTAGTGTGTGTGCAAGGTCCAAAATGCAAGAAAGCAAACTAGAGCAACCTAGAAAGTAAACCCTAATTGCTTGTAAATGATAATGTAAATGCTCTAAATCAAGATGCAATGTGATCTAAAGCATGAATAAATGATGTATCAAAGCTTATGCAAAGACATGAAAACAATACGAAATCATACCCAACCCTCAAGGGAGGAGTACAAGCCAATCTTCAGTCGGTAATCTCCTATTGTTCTTCAATGTCTTCCAAGCCCTAAGTGGATGAATGAATTGGATAGATGCTTGATAAAATGATGTTGAATGTTGTTGAAGTCCTCAAAGATCTGCTCTTTCGCTGCATATGAAGTTCCTGAAAACAAAAATCCGATCCCTTCAAATGAGAAAAGAGAGCTCTTATGTACGAAACCCTAGGTCGTAAATTCGTATTTTGGCTGACCTAGAGATTGAATATCCCACCAATTTCTTGGGGTTAAGCTTTATTTTATGATTGGATCGTGCTCCCAAAATTTCGGGAAAAATGTCCGGGACCATGTTGCACGGGCGCCATGGTCCCGACAACTTTTCACCAAATTTTCAGGGTCGTCGGATATGATGATTTTAGAGAGAATCCCGAAGTTACAGGTGATTTCGAGATGTTTAGACCCCGAAACCAACCCCCCCAAGTTCGAAATAGGACTTAATTAGGGTTTTTGATTAAGTGGTGTATTGGAAGAATAAAATGCGAAGGGCACGCTTTAGTGAAAGGGCCCAACTTTATGATGTAGAAAATGATGAAATAGGGCCTTAGACCTAATTAATTTGATTAATTAAGTGCTTAAGGAGAAATGCAATGCAGAATGCAAAATGCACTAAGGCGGGTGCTAAACTAGGTGCGAAATTGTACCACCCTAGCGAGTGCGTATAATTTACGACGCTACAAGGAGAAAACTAGCTCGAGATTGAATTGGATTGAGGTAATGCTTCAGATGTGCCTCTTCAAGGTCACTAAAAACTTTCAAAACTGTCGATCAGCAAATCTAGTTGAATGTGCTATTCGAATCCCTCCTGAATTGATGCTTTTCTCAGTTATTTACAAGCAGGAGATGTTGAGAATGCTTATGTACTGTTTGCAGCCATACTCCAATGGAATATTATTTCATGGAATATTATGATAGCATGGAACAGAAAAATGGATGTTTTGAAATGAATGTAGAAAATTTGAGGCAAATACAATTAGCGGGTGTAAATCCGTGTTCCACAACCTTAACCTGCACCCTCTCTACTCGCACACCAATATGGAAGATTTAGACCCAATCATGAGTCTTCATCAAATCATAATGGAAAGGTGACTTTAATTATATATTCTACTTGGAAAGGCTTTGGTAATTATTGATGCAAAATGTGAAGCACCGAGCCAAGCGCATATTGTTCAACAAAATGGATTTCTTGAAAATGCTATAGAAACTATCAAGTAAACACAATTGGTAGGTGTAAGGCCGAATTCCACAACCTTTGCAAGCATCCTTTCAATCTATGACAAAATGGGAGTTTTAGATCAGGGTATGGACATTCATCAAAGCATAAAGGATAGAGGAATTTGGTCAAATGTTGTAGTTGCAACTACTCTGGTAGACATGAATGCAGACCATGGAAGCATAGACAATGCACATGGAATGTTTGAGAGAATGCTCAAAGGTGGTGAAATCTCATGACGCATGACACAAAGATTGCAGGAAATACACATGCTCAACTTTTGAGGAGAATTAAAAAAAAACTTTCAAGCAAATTCAATTCGCAAATGCAAAGCTAATTCCCCATTGTGCCAAAACAAATGCTTTGCAAACAGGGTATATACATTCATCAAATGATAATGGATAGTTGCAAATTCAAACTATGGAAATTGTGTACTTGCATGCAAATTGTGAAAGTATAGATATAACACATGAACCATTAGATAACATGCCTCGATGTGTGTCATCTCATATAATGGTGATTATAGAAGAGCACTACTACGCTAGCCTTTGCTTGGAATTTAGTGTCATTATGCTCATTTCTTTCACTCTCTTGGGTTGCTGACATTTCATTCTCTAAATATTAGAGAATGATTGTCAAAAGGTGTATTGGTTTGATGGACATACAAATGTCCTTGAGAATGAAAGCGATAGAACTACATGTAAAGGTGATCAATCATCTTGTAATTGAAATGTGCATGTTTGAAGAAATGTTATTAGTGAATGATCACTCTATGTCAATGATTAAGGTGGTGGTATAGTTACAAGTTCAGATTAAGCAAACAAAGATAGACAATTTTCAAATATCAAAAACATTTTCAAAGGTATTAGAGATGAATCAAGTGAAGATTGGGAACTACCTCAACAAGATTAACAACTTGGTCATTTTCCAAAGATGTGAGTTTAAAATTACCTTTTTGTAAAAGTGACTTGTGTCACTCATGTAATTAAAGTTAGAATTTGGACTGAGTTCTTGTAAAGTTATTCATCCTCACTTGTTTCTAACTCATTTACAAAAATTAGTTATTCTAAGTGTTGGTTTGGGTGGTTATCCCAAGTAGTTACACAAAGTTGTTATGGGTTGGTTACCAATGTAAACCTATAAATATGAGGCTTTTTCATTTGTAGGGGGACTATTTAGAGAGGGGAAACTCCACAGAATTTTGTAGAGAAACTATGTGATAACTTTTGATGTTTATACCTTTGTACTTAAGGGTTTTGAATTTGTATATTTTCAAAAAGAATGATGAAGAATACATTGAGTTCATATGTATTGAATGTATTTGTGAGTTATTGTTACTAATTTCTCGTATGTTGAATTAGTAATCCCTTTATGCATTGGTGTAATACATTGGTTTTCAGTTCTGTGATCTATGTAATCGATTTGATGAAACATATCATTTCCTGTTATCTTGACTTGCATGTGCTAGTACAACTCATCTCTTCGTATGTTGAGGTCTATTGTACTTCTTTCATCATCATTGCATGTTTCAACCTATTTGGTAATAAACCCATTTTGTAATCATTATTAGTTATGGAATCTCAATTGGTTTTTGTATGTCTACTGTTGGGGTTTCTGTGAGTCATATTTCCTTAGTTTTATGTTTTCTCCTTTATGTACTTTCAGGTTAAAAGTACACAAAAATATCAAATACCCCCATCATACGAGGGAGATTTCCCTCTCAAACACAAAGGAAGATTGTGGTTTTACTACAATCTCTCCAACTATTGGAACGTTTGTCACTGCTCTTCGAGCAAACAAGGTCAGTTTCAGATAAACAACCACAGTGACAAATCTATTTACCAACAAAGTCCAAATCTGAAAGTATAGCTACGTACCTGCAACCTACACATAGAAAAGAGAGGAAAATGGGTTGGGATTGGGGGTTTGCCTTTGGGTCAAACCCCAGTTTTGGAATTAACCAAGTAACGAAAGAAAGTACTTGCAAGTAAATGTAAATGAAAGACTGAAATGTAAATCAGCTCAAGGGAGGTTGTGATAGAAATGTTGATAGAAATTATTGTATGAAGTTGAATGTTGGAATAAATCTCATCTTCAATGGTTGAATCGTTGACTTGAATGCAACACCTAGCCTTGAAGGGAGACTTGAGAATTCTTAATGATGGAAAAGAATGCTTGAATGCGTGATCTCATATATCTATCTTATCACTTCACCAAATTATGCAAATGAGAGGGAAAATGCAACTTTTATACTTGTCAATTAGGGTTAATGAAAATGATTTTTGTCACAGGTCGACATTGGGGAAGTTTTCTCGCTCACTGCACAACTTTCTATGTAAGCTAGGGAAAGGTCTTGCCCCAAAATAGGGCAGGGACAAGGGTGCCCACACCCCTATCCTAGGGGGGACAGGGGTGCCACATCTTTGTCCTGTACTTTTCTCCAGGGCAGAGTGCAGATAGGGTGGTGTAGAGGGCAAGGGAGAAGCAGTTTTCGGGGGTTGAGAAGTCTTTGGTCTTTGATCATGCTAGGGGTTTCAGTTTTGCATGCGTGAGGAGCCTAATGTGGTCAAAAATTGATAGGGTCATAATCATATGTCACTACATTATTTATTTAATATGTTTAGGGAAACATCGACCCATTGCTTCATAATATGCAATGAATGAATAAAAACGGTTAGTACATTGTCTATAAAACAAATGATATTGCTTCTCAAAATATATATAATTTACTCTCTTTAAATTAGATTGAGCACCCTTTTGTATACATGATCTTACACGATATTTTTTATAATAGAATAAAAATATATAATTTTCATTGAAACAATGGGAAATTGTGGTAGTTGGATTAGTTCTTAGAGGACACGGTGTATGTTGAAGTTCGGAAAATTCTTGCAATATATTGTTGTATTAGCTAGATTTCTCCACCTATAAGGCAAAAAAGGGACAAATTTGAGTTAATATATAAATATTTTTACTCTTAAGCTAATTTATGAACTCTGGTTACTATTTTTTAGTTTTAAAGGACATGAGTTTTAAGAAAAAAATTTAATTGCCAGAATTGTTTAAATTTTTTTCCAACAATCCAAGGTCTTAATATTCTTGGTTGGATAATATCCTAGAAACCCAATTATGTAATTTCTCATAATAACAATATTTTATAAGAGTTTATTTTTTCTAGAACTTTCTATTGTATACTATTATTTTGTTGAGTCTCATTGACCTATTTTTTGTCACCTCTGAACATTAAATTAGTTTCTTTCATTCTAATCTTTTAGTGTAAATGGAGAATGTTCATTTTGTTGATCCCTTATTCATAACGGGGAGTTTAATTATGGAAAGGCATGATTAAAAAGTCAATATTATATCCATGATGTGAGAAAGCAATTCAAATGAAGAGAAATGACATATGGGATTAGGACTATAAGTCACATAAGGATTATGGAAGATTGGAGACATAATAATGATTGCTTACAATTTTGAAATTGCACAAAAGTATTATAAAGTAATAAAAGAAATACCTTAAATATTAAATCATAGAAATGTCTTTTTAAAGAAGGCAAGTTTTCTTTTCCAACCATGCTTAAACTTGATAAGTTATTATTTCAAAGAGTTATAATTTAGAGTGACAATCTTAGTCCATAAATGTTTGGGCAATTGTGTAAAGTGTGATAAAATAAGGATAGTCAAGAAATAGCATTATTAAAGGTATATATTTGGACTCACCTATGATGCTCAAATTCACTCTTGAACTCTCACAACCCCCAATGATGCAAAGATTCTCATTAACTACTAAAATGATAAAAATATAAATTGAGAACATGTTAACAAATATCCAATAAATTTTTGCATTGGATCAATTATGAGAAATTTTATTCTATGAAGTATTGTATTGTTCAATAATTGCTGCTAAGTGTAAGGAAGTTAAGTAGTGGAACAACTTCCTACACTAACCTCGAAAAGAGGGTAATGAAAAAAATATATAGATAATTACGGTTATAGAAACTTAACAAAAATAAACATGAATAACATGCATACCACAACACAGTGATTTACATGAGGAAAACCCTTTAAAGAGAAAAACTCCACACTCCAAAAGCCACCCAATATCTTACTCAAAAATCAACAACAAATTACAATATACTTGCAAAGAAAGCTTATTAAAGGAGTACCACCAATGAGATCTATATGAAACTCAACAACTATCAGACTCTAATAACAAACCACAATACAATAGTCGTAATACACTCCTCCCTTAAAATAGGGCTACCTTCTAGGGCAAACACAACACTCAAAATATCCACTATTAGATCTATGACCTAATGATAATTAGTCAACCTTTACAATGATAGATTATATGTATAATTTTGTTTCAAGGGTGTTGCCCTTGAAAACTCCTATTGGGGAACATTGTCCCCTAGACTCCTAACTGATCACAAGACTGGGGTCAACAAGGAGGGAACCCCCAGAAATTCCCAAGTCATTGGCTTTGCCCTCGAACCCCTCTTGTCGCATATCAACATTAACCTTTTATCAACAATACTCTTTTATCATTTCAAGGTTGAGATACCATTTTCCTAACATTGAGAAATGAGGTTTGCAAGGCCAACAAATTTACATACTATTTTTCAATCCCATATCACAAATAACGGGTGATGTTTTTGAGCATTTTTGTGATGCAATCAATAAAATTTTAACTATGCACATAATACTTGACATTCTTTTTTTCTTTAATTTTAAAGTTGTTAATGGTTCAAACAGGGAAAAACAATATTTGAAATCTTGTAAAAAAATTAAAATTATGTGATTTCTATTTAAAGAATGACATGTTGGTAACAACAATGAAGGAAAATTGAGAGGGGGGGGGGGGGGGTTGAATCAGTTTTCACCAGATTAAACAATTTAAGCACAATTATAGATCTAATCAACTACAGTAAGAACAAAGATAAACACAATAACAACAACACACATAACACCAAGATTTTGACGTGAAAAACCTGGTTGAGGAAAAAACCACGGTGGGAACCTACCCACAATAAGATGATACTTGTAGTAGTATGTGTAAATATTATAATAGGGAATGCACATGCATTCAGGCACACTGCCTAGAGCTCACTGCTCAAAATATGATAACCCGGAAGGCTACAACCCCTGGGGAAGGTTCACTACCTTACAATAACATTCAGACAACAATCTGGTTTACATGAACTGAAAGAATAACATCTCCAAATGCCTAATGACAGTTCTTGTTTTGATTAAGTAAAAATGGGTATTTGAAAGGTACCCGAACCTTTTACAAGCCAAGAGAACATAAAAGCATAAAAAAGTGCCTAATCACTTCAAAAAGTCAAAATGAACCCACCGGATGGGCACAACTTAAAACATCATTACATAATTACATAAAACTCAGAACAGACAGCAACAAGAAAGCAAAAGACAACAAAGAGACAAAACCAAGGACAACAACTGGAACTAAATACTATTCAGGATCTCCTCAGCGTGAACAACCATTTATTTCATGTTGTTTGCTGAGGTCTTCATATTCTCCAGCTCACGACCTTCAATGTCGACTTTATTATTTGTGTTGGCTCTGGTTCTCCTTTCATGACCCTTCTTGTTCACCCACTCTTTATCACCTTCCTTCTCTGCATTGTTCTCATACCTATTGATAAAGATGTTGATGTTGTCCATCGAAGATTTAAGAATTTGGAAATTTTGATCAGCAAGCTGCTTGACATTGTGCTCCAGCTTGTCAATTCTGCTACCAAAATCTTTCAGTTTGTTGTCCATTTCCTTTCTATCTCCCATCTCATTGACCTTTTTCTCCGTGGCTAATATTTTTCCAACCATACATTCAATAGCTTGCGCATTATGCAGAACGGCCACTAACTCTTTAACATGCTCTGCCAAGGGCTTGTCACCAACTGTAATTCTTGCCATGGCCTGTGTATCTATTTTCAAACTATTAATATCCTTCACCAGAGTAGTGATGGTCTCACAGAAAGCCTTAATGCTATCTTTGTCACCACTATCACTTTGACCCCCTTTTCCCTCGTTATGCAGTCTAGTGGTTTTCACAGTTTCCACGATTTCCAAATTATCCTTAACTGAGTTACGCTCCCCTTCTTTGTCCTGACTATCAATCCTCTTATTATCATCATCCTCCTCCTCAGACTCAACCAGAACATAATTGAGATCAAAATTGCTACCCTTTTTAGTGTTCTTTTTCTGAGCCTTCTTTCCAGAGGCTTTCCCTTTCCTCTTTTTAACAGGTTTTTCCTCAAGGGAATCAATTTCAGAGTCCGACATTTCAAATTCCACAATAATCCTCCTCTTCTTAGCCCTAATCCTCCCTTTTTTGCTAGTTTCTTCCAACTCTCCCTCGGTCTCAGAATCAAATTTGAAACCACTATCCTTACTTTCCGTAGTCTCATCTCTGGCATTTTTGCCTTGAATAGGATTTTCAATGCACTTCCCCTTTAGCATTTTGTAAACCAGGACCATGAGCCCCTAGTGGAGGGCATGATCGCCTTTAGGGTCCTTTTGGATCTCCTTTATAGTATGATCCATTGAACAAGTCAGGTAATAGGGAAGGCTAACCCTTTCACCATGACGGAAATGGTTAAGAAGGAAGAAGTGATGCCCATAAGCCCTGGTAAACCTACCGTCTAAGGTAATATATTCAATAGAAGCAAATAAGACAAACCTCCATGGCCTGCAAATTGTCTTCGGGGAGTGGTAGGAGTTGTCAATTTTGATCATCTTTCTTCTCTCACCATCTGTAATAGGAAACTTGTCTGCAGCCTTATCTGATATCCCTTTGTCCTTGTAAAATTTCATACCCTCAATAGTCATCCCCATGGCCTCAGTGATAACCTCTTCGTCTACATTCATCATATGTGATCCAATCAGAACTTTTCCATTTTTCCAATTCTTTATGAAGTAGCTGGTAATTGTGGGGTCCTTCCCATTCAGTCATTCCATGAAAACATTGAGCCCCCCCTGCTGAAGGATACTCCAGACTTCTTCGTTCTTTCTCCATTCAGAGCAAGAAGCAGGTTCAAATCTCTTCTTATTTCCTCCCATTTTTCCAGCACCTTCCTTGCAATGCCTTCTCTCATTTTGATAACTTTTCCTCTGGTTTTTGTGGTTATTCTGTAAGAGCGCCCATAATCCGTGCCAAATAATGATGATATGACACCTATTTAATAGCTCATTATCTTCAAGCAAGCCCTGCATTGAAAAAGGCAGAAAGGTCATTAGAAATAATGATTAAAAGTACCACGTTGCCTTGTATAGCTTCGGTCCTGATTGAGCAAGGATTTCATTTCACTTGCAATCTCCTTTTCACCATAACTAGTGATGATGTTTTCCGATTGGCAAGCTAGGTTGGCTGCCCAATCAGCACAAGGGTTGGCCTCCCTATAAACATGTGTAAAAACACACATTTCAAACTCTTCACTGATTTTCCTTGTTGCTTTAATAGTATTACTAATCGACCATGATGGCGGGAATTGCATATTTAAACAATTGATAATGTTTAAGGAGTCTCCTTCACACCAAACTTTAGTGCATTTGGCTTCTTTGGCAAGGATAATCCCATGATAAGCCGCCATGGCTTCGGCAACATGGTTGGTCTATTTTCCTATAGGAATACATTTTATGATTTTACATATTCCCCATTCATCCCTTAGGACCACTCCACATCCTACAACCCTCGGGTTTCCCTTAGAGGCCCCATCAAAATTGATTTTCATCCATCCCCTAGGTGGGTTGGTCCATATCACTCCCTCTCTAGGGTTACTCTGGATACTCTCTTGAGCTTTTAATCTCCATTTTTTATAGACAAATTGATCCTCCTTAGTGTTAGGATTATCAATACCACCTATAATATTCATATTTTCCACTATGCTTCTTCTTATTTTTTCAAACACAATGTTAGCCTTAGTATACTTTTCTCTGAAAATCCTATCATTTCTCTCTTTCCATATACCCAACACATGTGTGGTAAAGCAATTCTCCATAGCAAGGTAGTAGTTCTATTTTTTGAAGGATGATGCCATGACTTGAAAATCTCCTTAATCAAGTTGGGGAAGCTCCAACTGATATTGAATTGATCCAAACAACTTCCCCAAACATCAGCTAAGAAGGGGCAATGAAAGAGCATATGATTTATTGTCTCCTCATTCTGCTTACAGAGTGTACAGAAACTTGGTATGCTGATACCTCTTTTTCTTATATTCTCTATTTTTAGAATTTTGTCTTGGAGGGCTGTCCAAAAGAAAATGTTGATCTTGGGGGTAAGGCCTTCCACCCATGCTTTATCTCAACAAGGACTTTCCATGTTATTGTACTATTGATGATAAAGAGATGCCACAGTAAAAGTACAACTAGCAGTGAGTTTCCAAATTAACTGGTCTTCTTCTTCAATACTCACCATTGAGTTCATGACTTTGTTCAAACTACCCAAAGACTGATCCACTTGAGATAAGTCTTTCCACTATCCATCTTTCCAATAATCCTCCACCTTGGTTCCAAATCTTTCTTTGCATTGGTTGTGATATCTATTCCACTCAAGGTTTTCATTTAAAGGGGTCTCCATAAGCCAAGGATCCTCCCAGAACTGAATAATATTCCCTTTCCCCAACTTCCATTTTGTACCTTTGATAATTAAGTCTCTAGTCCTAGAAATATTTTTCCAAATATTGGATCCAATTGGGATAATCTCTGCTTTGAGGAAACTTTGAAGATTTGGACATTGGCTTTTATATTTATTGTCCCATATTTTTTTCCACTCTCCTTGATTTCTATATCCTCTCCAAATCTGCTTAGCCATAAGGTATTTATTTATGTCTCTTATTCTTCTAAGGCCCAGACCACCTTTATTCATAGGCTTATAGACCTTCTCCCAAGAAATTAAGTTCATTCTCTTCTTCTCCTCAACCCCTGTCCATAAAAAGGATCTCTATATTTTTTCAATGGCCTCAGCATACTTAGTAGGAATCCTGAACAGAGTGATGGCATAGAGAGGGATACTTTGAAGAGTGGTTTTTAGCATTTGAACCTTACTTGCTTGATTAAGTAGAGCTCCCTTCCATCCAAATAGCTTTTTATGGAATTTATCCACCAAGGCTCCACAAAAGGTATCCAGAGGATCTTGACCTAAAGGGAGCCCCAAATAGGAGGCAGGCAAGCTACCAATTTGGCCACCCATAATGTTACTAATTTTAATCCTCCTTCTCTCCAGGGTATTGATAAAATCAACAAATCTTTTAGACCAGTTTATAAGCTAACCAGTAGCCTCTCCATAGATATCCAAAGCTTTTTTTAGTCTTCTAGCGTCCTTCACAGTGGCTTTTCCCATTATTATAGAATCATCAACAAACTACTGATGAGAGCATATTTGATCTGTCGAAGAAGGTTTCAAACCATAAAACTCCCTTTTCTCAACCAGTTTTCCAATACATCTCCCCAAACATTCCGCCATGATGATAAAGATCACTGGAGATAGAGGGTCCCCTTGCCCAAGACCTCTTGAGGCTTTAAAGAAAGGAGAGGGGGAGCCATTCATTAGCATAGAGAAAGTGGCCAAAGAAACAAGTTGCCTGATAAGTCCAATACTCCTAGGATTAAAACCAGAAGCTGAAAGAACATCCATCATAAAATCCCAATCCACTCTATCATAGGCTTTAGAAAGGTCAAGCTTTCAAAAAAAAACCTTCATTTTTAGAAAAGGCCAGAGAATGGATATTTTCATGAATAGAGATGATAGAGTCCAAAATTTGCCTTCCCAGGACAAAACCACTTTGCTGAGGTGATATAATGGAAGGAAACAAATTGAGAATTCTACAGGTAAGGACCTTAGAGATAATCTTGTAGAGAGAGTTTCATAAGCTTATAGGTCTGAAAAGATCCATTGAATCAACCCCCATCTTTTTGGGTATAAGAGCTATAAAAGTACCATTAACTTCTTTAAAAAGTTTTCTAGCACCAAAATACTCTTTCATAGCTCTTGTAACATCATCTCCAATAATATGCTAGTACATTTGGAAGAAGAACATGGGAAAGCCATCTGGACCTGGGGCTTTGCTGCCCTCAAAGGACTTAATAATTGTCAAAATTTCATCATGGGAGGGAATGGCAGTTAAACAGTCATTGTGATCTTCCCCCAGAGTGGTAGGTATACTATCAAGAAGTTCCCTTTGGGCTTGTTTATTTAGATTCTAATACTTAGCAAGTAGATTAGAGAAAAAATCCATTGCAGCCTTGCTCATGGAATCGTCATCTTCAACACATTTGCCATTCACTTTAATATGTACAATTCTATTTATAGACTTATGTCTAAGTGTGGACATATGGAAGTATTTAGTGTTCCTATCCCCCTCCTTTAACCGGACATTTCTCGATCTTTGTTTCCAGTAGGTTTCCTCTTTAGCTATTATTTCATAATATCTCATCAGAATAGCATCTTCAGTATTTCTAGACATATAGGTATAACCATTGTGTTGTATCTCATCTTGGATCTCCTTGAGTTCTAAGAGGGTTGATTCTTTTGAGGTAAAGATGTTCCCAAAGTAGTCCTTATTCCACTTCTTGACATTATCTTTAACATTCTTCAGCTTTTTGACCACTTTATACATGGCATTGCCTTCAATACTGACCTGCCACCAGTCCTTAATCTTACTTTCCAGATCCGGGTGTCTAGTCCACATTTTTTCAAATCTATAAGGGAAATGTCTCCTTCTTTTTTTTACTTTAGCCATTAAGGTTATAGGGTAATGATCTAATCATGCCCTTATGTGAGAAGATAAAGAACATTCATGAAGATTAAACTAGTCTAACGAAAGTAGAGCTCTATCCAGTCTGACTTGAATCAAATTCTCACCACTTCTTCGATTAGTCCAAGTGTATTTGATTCCTTGCAACTCCAGATCATGAATGGAATTATTGTTTATAAAGTCCATTAGGTCCAATCTGCTATCCAGATTAGTATGACTCCCTCCCTTTTTCTCATTTTCCTTCAGGGGAGTGTTGAAATCTCCCATAATTATCTAGCTGTCCTCAGCAAATCTTCTTCTCAGCCCAGTAAGATATCTCCACATCTCGCTACGGCCAGTCTTAGTGTTAGGAGCATAAACATTTGTTAGGAACCACGTAGTGCAATTCTTAATGTGCTTAAATCTAATACAGGCCAGGTTGTTGTCCTGAATTAACACCTCTCCTTCTATATTGTTTTTGTTCCAGAATGTAACAATTCCTCCTGAGGCACCTTCTAAACTACCTCCGCTAACTCCTCCATTTTTGAAAATATTCAAACTTTCAACTTTATCTTTCACCATCTTAGTTTCTTGAATCAAAAAAATGTCAGGGTTTTTGTCTATAATCATATTTCTAACTACATTATGTTTGTGAGGACTATTAAGTCCCCTAATATTCCAGGAGATGATTTTCATGGATTTTTAGAAATACCTGCCTCAAAGATGGTTCTTTGGGTACCATCTGCTAAATTCCTGCTTGTTTCCAATGTTCTTTTTTTGGCATTTGAGTGTCTTCCTGGAGAAGTGTGTTGCGCTCCCACATCACCAAGCCTGCTTCTGGTGTTTCTAGTCAGCGTACTATTTACTGGGTTATTGTTATTCTTTTTCTTTTGCTTGTTCTTTCTTTTATCTTCTCCAACTTCTTCATCCCCTTGCTTTGATTCATTCTTCCCCAGTGCCTTTTTTATGTCCCCTTCATCTCCCCATTTTGGATCTTGTTCCTTTGAATTAGCCAGCTTTCTTTTTACTAGGGTGGTTAATGAGATTTCCGATATCCCTTGGCCCAAAATGGTATCAGGTTGGGCTTCTTGGAACCAGTCTATTTCTTTATCTTGATCTTGAGATTTTGAGACGACGTTGAAGTTATCTCCTTCCTCTTTATTATCTATGGGATGTTTATCTATTTTCTCTACCTCTGTCTTGTCCTCTTTCTGATCCTCTTGCTGAGTGTTGTCTTTTTCTTTGTGTAGAACACCCTATTCCAACATCTGAATCTTTGGTTCATTACCCACTTCACTAGTGATTTCTTCCTCCACCCTTACTATCTGGTTCATTACCCACTTCACTAGTGATTTCATGACAATTCTTGTTAAGCGCATTTGTCTGCCCTGCAACACTCTCTTCTCAACACTTCATACTGAAAGATGGATTCACTTATTTTTACATACATCATTATCTGATAATGCGGACACAACCTCTAACAACAACCAACAACCAAATTACATCAATATGACTCCCATTTATACAAATCATCAACCTTGACTACAAGGTTGACAACCCTTAAGACCTAATTACAAAATTACATCACATGATACATAAATCAAGCATTAGACCAATACAAATGCCAAGACGACATAGCATGGACCCAAATCAAATCCTCAAACACACAACGCCACCAAAAATCTTGCCAAAATCATTTGTAACACGCTACACCACCGAAAATGTCGCATAAATCAAACAACATCACCAAACCCATAAGATCCTCAATAATGCACACAATGATCAATGCAGACCAACAAATCAAATAGGACACAATTAGGAAACACCAACAAGCATGTTAGAACCATCAGCAATAGTTGCACCAACACCACTTAATCAAATCTTCATCGATCAACATGTTGATACTCAAGAACACTCAAACAACATCAATTGGGACTAGAAAGATAACTTACGGAGCACAAAATCACGAACCATATGAATTGAAGATACACATGAACATCCCAAACACTCTCCCAAATCCACAACTCAAGATGTAATCATTCCAAAGCACAACAGATCAAATACCAGAACACTGCAACACTGCACACTGAAAAACCAATCCTCATACCGGAATCCATTACTTGATCAAATCACCTCTTAGAATCATGAAACCAATACTCAAACAAGTATCTCTAGTTGATTCAGCATATAAAATCGATAAACCAACCAGATCAACTTCTTGCAATCACTGGAATACCAAAACACGAGATTATGTTGACATCAAAGAAATGGGACTCGGACTCGGCTCAGACTCAGCAAGGCCGGCTCAGACTCGGACTCGGTGTCAGACTCGGCTCTAGACTCTGCTGGACTCAGGAAAGTGAAAAACTCAAGAAATTTAGAGATTTTTAAAGATTTAAAACTTGTTTCAGACACCCTTTATTGAATACACCTTAAAGACACAAAACCATCATTAAACTCAACTCATTTGATTACATACACAAGTATACATCAATCACATAAGCATAAACACAAATTGTAGTTGAAGAAAACAAACATAGATATATAAATATTGTGAAATGTATACAATATTACAAAACTCATGGAATAAAAAATCCGTGTCATCATATGATCATCATCAAATGTTTCATACAAATACCAAAGGTAAATAGTAAATACTAAATACAACTACAAGTGTACAAGCCTATGGCTCAGAGGGTCGTGCACCCTCTCGCCCTGGCCCCCTGCGAAGGCGTTTAAAGTAGGTCTTGGATGATTCAGCAGCCATAGTCGCTCCTTGTGACACCATGCCATGCTCACCAACATCAGGAACAACCATGTCATTCTCACCAACATCAGGAACAGTTGTGTCACTCTGAGTCTCAGTATTTCTTGTCTCTGCTCGTGCTCTCTGCTCCTCCTTTTCCATGGCTACAGCCTTAGCCTCTATATCTACCTAGTCGATCCAACCAATATCATCATCAATAAATACAACTATAGGAGTCCCAGGAGCTATCCAATTCTCATTGGCCCACTCTGCTTCAAGATCAACCTCATCTAAAATGATAGGAGACATGTCAACTATTGCATTCTTTCTCATTCTCAGGCGAAGATTGTAGTGAACAAAGACGAGATCATTAATCTTCTCCATAGATAATCTATTACGCCTCTTGGAGTGTATGTGCTCAAACATACTCCAATTGCACTCACAACCTGATGCACTGCATGGTTGGCTCAAGATGCGAATGGCCAACTTTTGAATATTTGGTGTCTCTGGGACAAAAAAGTTCCACCAATGATCTGAGTTTGAAATGAGAAAAATAAATAAAAATAGTCTCACTCATGAACTCATTTAACAAGTTACAATATAGTATTGAATAAAACTAAAATTAAGCCTTACAATTTATTTTTACCTGGCATCATAGTTGTCCTACCATCTTTGGTGATAGGACAAGAGAAGGTCTCCCCTTATGCATCTGAGAGCAACTGTAGCTCTCGAAAAAGGTCTATCTGAGAAGTATCAACAGGTCCCATCTTCTCCATGATTGCATATAGCCCATTAAGGACCTCTGCATCAGCCTTGAAAGAAGGGATAAAACGAAATGCCGGATTCAGATAATAGGCTGCCGCATGGATGGGCCTATGAAGCTGATGATGCCATCTCCTATCAATGATCTCCCAAATGGGACCATACTTTCTCTCATCCCCTCCATAGACGAATCTGATGGCCTCCTTCGCCCTATCCATTCCCTCATATATATAGCCCATTGTGGGCTTATCTCCATCCACAACTCGCAACAAAACCACCAAGGACTTAACAAACTGCAAAATTGAAAATATTGTGTAATTTAGAAAAATGAGCAAATAAGAGAATACATATAATAAGTTATAAAACATGAAGTTGAATTGTAGAATTTATAAAAAAATTACCTTCACTATCTCATCACAAGGGACTTGTTGATGTGTTTTTTAGGACAATGTCAGACACAAAATAAAGTTGCCTAATGGTCACTTCACTCTGTCTTGATCAAAGTGCGATTGTATGCTAAGATTACAAGAAGTTCAAACAATCGACTCCAAGGTTCCTTCAATGCATGGACGTGACTCAGTTGGCTGATGTTTTTGCTGGTAATCCAAGGGGCCTTACGTTTGCATCATTCTTTAACTTCTTTGCTGTGGCTGGAACTCCATCATTAGATATGGCAATTCTGTGACGCTGCTACTTTGAACGGACTAAAATGAACTGAAAGTAAAGGGGAAAAGGGTTTAGAAGGATCTAAATCTACTCCTAAGGGCAATGATAACAATGAATAGTGCTTTGGTGGACAAATTCCAAATAAACCAAGCTCTGCTTCACCAAGATCAACTACAACTCCGCAAGAACTGGTGCAATCTTCTGGGGATGCTAGAGGATTTTCAAATCAAGAAAGTACATTTGAATACCCAAAAACAGTGCAATCCAAATGACTATCCACAATCAAACTCAACACAAATTTAGGGGGCTCAGACTAACTTTACACTGCAACTTACAATCAGCAAGATGCAAAAAGTATGAACCATAAAAATTCATCAAACACCATTACATTCTCCATTGAAATCAAAGCACTTTACTATTTCTAATCTAAGTGAGGAAGGTGAAACCATGCAAGTTTTGAAAAAATAATTGAAGTGGACACCATCAAAGAACAATGTTTCACTATTATTTTCTCAAAAAAACTTATCGCAACAATTTCATACAAAGCTCCCTCCCTTTTACAAATGAGGGGGTCATCCCCTTATATAGGCCTCAAGCTATGATTACATCCAAAACCCTAATTAGGATTTCCCCAAAGATTCTCCACACATGATGCAACAAGGTGGGAATCTCCAATTAATAACCCATCATGCCCATATACAATTAATTCAAATGCACCCAAAATAGCATCCATTGCGCATTAAATGCACCACCTCCTTCACATTCACCCAACACGTGTTGAATATTCATCCATGCAAAAATCACCCCATTATGTCATAAATGATCCATCATTTCCACATGAGGTGGCTGCATGCAGAAGGAATCTGCCATAAATTCAACATGCAATGACCGAGTCACCATTTGGTCAAACATTCCAGTAATGAATGTGCCACTCTACTGCCACGTGTTCAATAGATCCTCACCATGCAAGTGGACCCCGCCATCGTATATCCACTCCTGCACATCTGGAATTGTTGGAGAGGGAAAATTCGATTCAGGAAGAATTTTCTTGAAGTCTCTTCAACTTTCCTTGCTCAGAGAAGGTTTTTCATCAATTCTGCACATTTCCTATTTTTTAGGAAAATTTCCAAATTAGGGTTCCATAGTCTAGGAGAGAGAAAATTCTCCTACGAATCCAAATCTATAAAACTTTTGAAATTTGGATATGATTTGATGCCCGAGAATGGATTTTTCAAATTTTTCCCTGGAGGGGAAATTTCTTGTTCAGTTCATCCTTGATTCCTTCCTTGCCTTAGAAATTTTATGTTCAATTCATCCTTGGGTGTATTTCTTCCTTGCTTGGAATTTTGTCCCAAAGGAAGGAATTTCCAACACTTAGTCAAATTTTCACATTTCCAAGAATTCCACCGTGAAGGAAGGAATTTCCGACACTTAGCCAAATTTTCACATTTTTCACGAACTCTGTCATGAAGGAAGGAATTTCCAACACTTAGTAAATTTTTCACTTTTCCTGGAATTATGTCCTCAAGGAAGGAATTTCCATTACTTTGTGAAATGTCCATGTCTCTTTTTCAACATCTCTATTTTTTAGGGATCCTCCTAAAATTTAGGAACCAGGTTCATTGGATGAAGAATTTCACCCCGATTCTAAATCTATAAAATTTTCCACATTTGGTCGAGATTTAGTGTCTAAAAATAGGATAATCGAAAATTCGCCTGAGTGGAATTTTGCTTTTTATTCCTCCTTGACTCCTTGGATTTTGTGCCTTAGGCAAAATTTTAATTTTTAGCATGGGTGAAATTTTCATTACACCCATGGATTCATGGATTTTCTTCCTGTGAATGCCTTCCTAGTTTTAGTGCTCTAGCCCAGATCTGGGCGCATTTTCAGCATGTCCATGGAGAGGTGGATTTTTCCACTTGTGAATTCATTCTTGGTTTAAGCGCCCCAGCCCTGACTTGGGCGCATTTTGGCCATGTCCATGGACACATGGATGTTTTTCACAAGTTCCAAGCTCTTCGTCAGGATATAGATATGAAATATAACATTTAAGTATAAGAAAGGTTCTTATACTTTAAGTTATATTTCATATATATTGTCAGGCTATTTGAGAGTGGTTTCAGGTCCATAGGAATCATAATGCAAATTCTGGATTTTGGAAGATCTTCCAAATTTCCAGACTTAGTCAAATTTTAGGCCATTTTCAGATCGGGATGACATTGGTGGATTGATGTGAATTTCTGGACTTGGATGATTTTGCATGCTTTCCTCTTCTGGAATAGGAGTTCCAAACTTAACCATTTTTTAACCCAAATTTTCTGCCTTCTGACTCTTTTAGATTTAGAAATGGTCTTTAGGAACGTTCAGTCTTCAGAGATATTCAGCTTTCAGTGTTTTCCTATGAAGAACTTGCCAAAAATAGATTTTTCCAAATAGTAAGTGTTTCAAAATGTCAAGGTTTGGGCAAAATAGGTCAGAAAAGCACTTACTAAAAATAGAAACTTGCTAAAAATAGAACCTACTAAAAATAGTAAGTTTAATTTTTGGCAAAATTAGACCAATCCGAGACTTAGTAAAATCCCTAAAAAATAGGAACTTTCTAAAAATAGAAAGTTGCTCCGTTTTGGCTCAAATTTTACTGGGAGGTTCCTTGAAGGGTCCTAATTCTAATTGTATGTTCAATTTTTCCAAAACCCTAACAGAAACCCCTAAAATCTAGGACAAAAGGAAAAAACCCTAAAATTCACAAAACGAGTCCTAGACTTAGCCGAATTCACTAAAACAAAAAGCAGATTTAATAAATATGACCCCCAAACACTTGCAAAGCAGAGAGATTGACAAGACTACTACGAAAAGACCACAAAAATGCAAGCCAAAAAACTAGGAGGGCTTAAAAAGAAGGGGTCCCCATTTGCAATGGGGCGATGTGTGAAAACGTCACAACATCTAGCCCCCACCCGAATAAATGTTCCTAAACATTTCAAGTTCTCAAAGATAAAATCCAATCCATAGGGAAAGTGTTGAAAAACACTTCAGGGCAAGAACCCAAATTAAAGCACGTTCATCTGATTATGTGTTTGCATATCCATTAATCCAATCTCACTAGACCATCCAGACTTCTAGAATTAGTCATGGAAAGTTATAGGTATCTATACTTCAAAAGCATCCAGGACATTGCCTCGCTGCCAGTCAAGCGTCCATAGCTCCAACAAGGTTGTCTCTGGAATTCCATGAATATTGCTCCACTGCTTGCCAGGCATCCATAGCCCCGGTGGAGTTGTTCGCATATTCCCAAAGCCAATATTTTGATATTTCTTTTCATTTTTTCATCTTTTCTTTTCCTTTGATATTTCATTTCATTTTCATCAATTCCTCTCGCTCGTAAGCAATGAAGCCTACTGTGGGTTTAGAGATTCCAGTGGCAACTTCTCCTAAGAGATCTGAATGACTTAGAGCAATTGATAACATAAGTGGAATACAACATCCTCAATTCTACCCACAAACAAGAACTCCAAACAATTTAGGCCACTCCAAAACCCTAAACCTAAGCAAAACCACTTGAGCGAACAAGCTCAAGGAAAACTAGCACCAAACACTGAAAACCAAAACCGAAACAAAACCGACGGGGAAACAAACAAGAAAGGAAAACAAAACAAAACAAGCCAAAACCCCAAAAACCAACGGGAAAACAAAACAAAAAGGAAACCTAATCTAATAAGAACAAAATTTCGAACGAACAATACTCAGAAGACCTACATATATACAACTCCTAATATGATTTCTCATGATGTGCAGGAGCAATAGGGCATTAGTCATAGTTCGAAGCCTTGCAAATTCATCTTTAAACTTAGAAAAGTAATTTTTCACAATACAAATCTCAAACTCAAGCAAGAATTCAGGAAAGATTATCAATTGTGGCAACTCGTCAGGACCATGATCAATCCATAAACAAGTTCTTCTTCCTAGATTTCCATAATCAAATTCATCAAGGAGAATCTCTTCTTGCTTGACTGTGGAAACATTGCTTGCATTTTTTTGAACATCTTCCATTGCTTTGTCAACCTCCACTTCGGCGGGTGTTCCTTTCCTTGGCATAAGGTATGCAAATTTTCTCTTGACTGAATTGTGTTGATTGTCTTGCTCAATTGTGCTTTCTTCACTACAAGATGTTGCAATAATACCCTCTTCATCTGATGCTAAGTAAATTGGTTGAAGGTGAGCATTCTGCCACTTTTCTATAGTGTACATCTTTGACAATTCTTTGAATTCTGCCTGCACCTTAGCTTGGTGAATAGCTTCCCTGCATGATGAACATGTGACTTCAGAATGAGTGGTATTGTGGATCCTACACCAACACGAGAGCAAGATGCCATCTATGCACAAGTCTTTCTCAATACTTAATCCTTTCTTAATCATCTCCCTAAACCTCATGAAAATTTCGCTTTCACCAATTGAGGCTTCGGGTTCCACTTTCACTGGTACAACGGGCTCATGTACTTCTAAAATAGAAACTTTCCCTTGCAAGGCTAATTCCGTCCTTGACAAAAATGTTAAACAATGCATCTCATTGTGTCCGCCAATGTTATGAATTCTACAACTATTCCTTGATGCGAATTCAGACAAACTCCGTGGATGTAACTGTGCATTCAGTCTCCACCAAAGTTGAAGGATATCAACTTCTTGCTCCATTGAGAAATCTTTTTATTTTTAATTTTCAATTTTCAGATTTTTTTGGATTTTTCTGACATATAAGAGATCTAACATATCTCTGATTCTGCACTTGAAAGCTCATGCTAGTTCTAGCCGAATTGAATTTCGTGGTCAGGCCCTCCTAGCGCCAATTCTGTTGGTTGCAGAAGGAGGGTGAAAAAAATGGCTTGAGATCACCTCCACAAATTTGAAGTATGTACCAGCCCTCCTTCTAGCGCCAATTTTGTTGACGTGTTTTTTATGACGGCGTCCAACACAGAATAAAGTTGCCCAATGGTCACTTCACTCTCTCTTGATCAAAGTATGATTGCATGCTGATATTGTAGGAAGATTAGACAAATCGACTCCAAGGTTCCTTTATGCTACGGGTGTGACTCAGTTGGCAGATGTGATTGCTGGTAATCCAAGGGGCCTTAAGTATGTCAGAGAAATTTATGTAAGCTCAAGACTTTGTTGACACAGATGATTTGCAATGAAGTTCTAAGTTTTAGATTTTTGGATTATGAAATATGCAGAAAGTAAATAGGAATAGGGTAGAGGGGAACTAAACTAAAGGTAATCTAATCCTAGGAACAAGGAGACAGGACAAACTTGTGCAAAATCCAACCGTGCTTCGCTTCGCCAGCAAAGCACAACTTACACGAAGGCGGTGCAATCTTCAGGGGGAGTGGTAAAGATTTTCAAATTGTCAAAAGAAATGATCAGATAGAACAATCTCTTCTAACAATCGAAGTTGAACATACACTTATAATGAGGCTCAGACTAACTTTGCATGGTATGCAACAATCAGCAGCACACCAAAAGTATGAGCACAAATTTGGCAACAAGCGATCCTATCAAATCCAGCTCATTTAATTGCATGAAAACAAATCTAATCTATGAAAAGAACGAGACCATACGAGTTCCAAAACAACACAAGAACACACCAACAATTGAACAATGTATTAAGTGTTTGCTTCAAAAACTCTTAGCAACAATTGTTTGCTTCAAAAACTCTTAGCAACAATCTCTGACGATAGTCTCTCCTGATTAAAAATGAGGGGGTCACCCCCTTATATAGGTCTCAAGCCTAGATTACATGCAAAACCCTAATTAGGGTTTTCCCAAAAGATTCTCTACACATGATGCAACATGTTGGGAATCTGCATTAAATAACCCATTATGCCCACTTACAATAAATTTAAAAGGGCCTAAAATAGCACCCATGATGATGATCATGCCCGAAATATACTAACATCGTCATAAATGCCCATCACTCTCCAAGCGATGGCGGCATGCAAGAAGAATCTGTCATAAAACCATTATGAGAGGATGACACGCAAGAAGATTCCCTTATCCTATGGTGGCATACATTGACCGGTCCTGCGCCTAGTCAATGTTCTCTTTAGCCATAAATACGCCATCATGGTTTAGTCAAAAGACTTTCGTCCAAAAATGGATGACCATTATCTCACTCATTAATGGCGTAAGTAATGAAACTACCGACGACGACTTCTAATTCTCCGATGGAGACACTTGGCACATTCTCGATGTTGAATTCCATCAAGGCAATCTCCTCTTCACTTCTGGAAAAGAAACCTTCCCAATCTGCCATGGCCTCCTATGTTTTCTTCATCATACTGGAGAATGAAGAAACATTTGCAAAATGTTCCTTGGGAAATGAACAAATGAAGAAGAAATCATGTAACTGGGATTTCAAGGAATTCACTGTTGTTCCCCCATCGCTGAGTTTCCTTGAAAATAAAGCTTCCATGGCACTAAGGATTTCTTCATGTATCCCTCTAATGGATTCCTTCAAGGTGACGGAATCAATGCTGAATTTATCAAGGGTGTTCTTCCCTGAACATATGGCATAGAACCATCGGGGAAAGTCGTAGGCTTCATTCTCCTGGATTACTTTTCCATCTACCAGTGTTTACCTTGGAGTCCTCATCAGAGCCCTGAGTCAGGAAATGGTTAAGTCTTGGTAGACATCAACATCTTCCCATAGTCCTTCTGCCATTTCCAACCTACTTAGGAGGGCCACGAACCTTGAATGGAGTTGAGCTAGATCTTCTACAAATTTCCCTGCCTCAGCATAAACATCCTCTACCCATTCTCGGGAATTTTGTGCCATTGCCTTTGTAATTTCCGCATCATCAATTACTTCCTTGGGAAGGAAGGGAGGGGGAGTGGATGAAGGACCTACTTCCCTGAGGGGTTTCTTGAAACTCCTGACATACTTGCATAGAAGTCTATTTTCCTCCTTCAGTCCCTTACACTTTGCTTTTGACTTCAGCAATTTCTCCTTCATGGCAAAGGAAGAATCATCGAAATCTCCCATTACTTGACCAGTGGAAGCATGGACAAGATCCACCTATCTGATGATGTAATCTTCCTACCTGATCTCACTCCTATCCTTATCCACCATAGGTTGAGCAATGTGCAAGGTCCGGGCTCTGGATTCTTCCCTGACTACCTTGGAAAACTTTCGAGGGGCCTTTCTTTCTAGTGGTTGATCCATCCTCTTCAATAATTCTTCTAATTCCTGAGCAGTATTGGGCTTCCCTCCTGCTTCATTTCCCAATCTTCCTATCAACCAATCCGACGCAGGGATGGAATGGCTGTAATCCTTTGCATGCTCCCATTCTTGAGATTCCTCTTCCATTTCGCCAAGGATAGTCTCTATGAAATTATCATGGTGAACTTCTTCTAGGTGCAGGGAAACCTCTTGCCTCTGACTTCTTGGCTGATGATGACCTTGTGAAGCATTGATGCTAAGTATATCAAGTGGTGGAACGTTTCCTAGAAGTGGGCCTGCGGGATGTGGGAACATTTCTACTTCTTGTACGCTCGCGGAGCTGACTGGTGAATGTTCCCTTCCTATCCTCATTCTCTTTTATGGAGGCTCCTCCTGCTGGGCTTCCTGTTGAACCTCGCGCGAGATTTCCTGTTGGGCATCCTTTGTCTTTGTTATCCTTGGCCTCTTTGGGGAACTTTTTCCTTTGTCTATCCGGGCCTCTCTTCCTGCCTGACCCTATGAAGATTCTTCAGTTGCCTTGCTGTGAGAATCCAGATTTCCCATCAACTGGTATGTCAGAGGGACATGGTTTTCAACCAACTTTCTTGTCTACCTGTCAATCCAGTGCCTAGTGAATTTTAGCACTGGCCTAGCCAAAATGTTCAAATAATCTACGTGAGGCTCTGACCAATCTGGCAACAGGATAGGTTGATCTTTTATCCTCTCAAATTCGGGTTGCATCAAATCTAAGTTTCCTTCACCTGGTCTGGCACCTGATGGATCTCACTTATTCTGATGGTGTCAAGGGGCAGTCTAGAGTGCATTCTTCTCCAGATCTCAAAGTCATCCTCGGCACCGGCCCAGTAATCCTCCAAGTGAAATCTATGTATGAATTTGACACCGGGAACCTTCCTGATCTAGCTGTAAGGATCATATTGGGCCCTGGAAGTGTAAAATGGTAGTCGATAGAATGCCAACTCGCTTGCTGCACTTTCAGCGGCCTCCAATCCTGGGCATATCTCCATGAAATCCCCCAAGACAATTGGAAATTCAATAGATTGCTTCTTCTTCTTCTTCTGCAGCTGATCGTAGGCAATCAATTGCCTCATGAGCTCAAGCAATATAAGCTTATCCGACGGATATCTAGGCAATTTGTAAGATTGGAAGGAGAAACCCTGTGTCCTGATGTAGGTGAACTTGGGGAACTGCAGGAACGCGGTGCCATACTTCTGGACCAAAGCACTTGCTTGTAGAGACAACCTCGTGTGCAACTTATTTTGGATAAGTCGTGTCAGGTACATGGTGAAGGTGTCATTCGCCAACTTGTAAGAATTCACGTTGTGGAGATGTAGCTGAGGATAACATTCATGCACCTTTAGCTGAGCTGGTCCGCAACCCATGATTCCTCTTGTTGGCAGCCCATCGAATCCACCCCTTCGTGCCAGCATATAGAATAGGTAGGAACTCATGAAAAAGGACTGAGACTTTTTCTCCTACAGGTTCTTCAATTGTTCGTGCAAGTAGTGGCTGATCAATATAGCCCAATCAATCAATGTATTAGAATTCATGATCTCGCAAATGTAGAAGAACATCCAAGGCTCAAAGTTCACCGTGTGTGAGCATCCCATTACTTTGCTCAGCATTTTTATCATGTCCACATATTCCTTCTTGAACTCAGAGATTGTGAGAGTTTTGGGCATCTTGGAAACGTGTACTCTAGGTTTCAATAACCATTGCGTGTTGATCAAATCAGCACACCTGGTGGGGCCTGCTTCATAGACTACTTGGGCTCTGCTACTAGTCCTGTATGTCATGGAGTAATGTGAAGGGATTCTGAAGGCCTCACCAATCACCTTTGGAGTCAATGTTGCCAGTAACTTGCCATCTGGCATTGAGATCATCTTTCACTCCAGATTGTAACATGCTACACATTCCAAGACTAGATCTGGGCATTGAATGGCGGGAGGAAAGCCAGCTGCTGCAACTATTCCACTTCTCACAATCTTGACAGCTATTGGAGATGGATTGTGTCTTGCAGTTCCGAACATTCTTATCTTGAATGTATCCTAGTTGAACATACCAAAGTTGGTATCACTGATCTCTTCCCATCTTGAATTCAACCGAGAATAGGGAAGAAAACCCTTCGTCTCTGCTTTGATCATTGCCTACCTGGAGATAGTAGTTGTCCTGCTAGATTCCGCCATCTTGGGAATACTTCAAAATGATGAAATAGAGACTAAGTATAAAAAACTTTTCACTTCTTCACTCTTCCTTTCCTGAATCTCGCACATGAAAAATGAAATGTTTTTTCCAAATTATATAGAATTCTCAAGAGGCATCAAATTAGTAACTGTATTTATGGCGTACCATACTTTCCTTAATCACTACGACATGCAAGGTAGTTTCCCATGCGTGTGAGTTCCAATTTAGATCCTTCCTTAAATGCTCCCAGTCATGCATCATACTTGGAAGATTCCTCTTGCCAACTCGTTGATTCCATACTTTCGAATTTTGGAGGGAGATTACAAGATTTTTCTCAGGATTTGCTCAATTCCACTCTGACTTGTCATCTCGTGCCATCGAAGGAACTTTCCCAGCTTTTCTCCATATCCCTATTTTTTAGGGATCTTCCTAAATTTTAGGAGTCAGGTTCATTGGATGGGGAATTTTGTCCCGATTCAGAATCTATAAAAATTTCCATATTTGGCCAGGATTTGATGTCTAAAAATAGCATAATTGAAAATTCGCCCGAGGGGAATTTCTGCTTTTTATTCTTCCTTGACTCCTTGGAATCCATGCCTTAGGCAAAATTTCAAACTTTCTATTTGGGTGAAATTTTACCATGCCAAGGATTCATGAATTTTCCACTTGTGAATGCCTTCATGGATTCAGTGCCCCAGATCAGTCTTGGGTGCATTTTGGCTCTGTCCATGGAGAGGCAGAAAATTTTACTTATGAATGCCTTCTTGATTTCAGTGCCCCAGGCCTGACCTAGGCGCATTTTTGCCATGTTCATGGAGAGGCAGAAAATTGCTCTTGTGAATGACTCCTTAGTTTCAGCACCCCAGACTTGACCTAGGCGCATTTTTGCCATGTCCATGGAGAGGCGAAAAATTATACTTATGAATGCCTTCTTGATTTCAGCGCCCCAAGCTTGACCTGGGCACATTTTTGCCATGTCCATGGAGAGGCAAAAAATTGCTCTTGTGAATGACTTCCAAACTTAGCCTATTGTGACCTTCTGTACTTTTGGAGTGTTTTCTTGAGCTTTCCGTTTTAGGCATGGATTTCCAGCACTTGACCCTTTTCTAGCCACCTTTGTCTGCTATCTGACTTTTCGGAAATAGAAATGCCTGTGAATGCTTGATCCTTATCGCTCTGGTTGACTGACCCTGCCTGTAATAACTTTCCAAAAATAGAAACTTTCCAGGTGTCAGCGTTAGATCCCTGAACCGGGTGCAATAATGACTTACTATAATTAGAAACTTACTAAAAATAGAAATTACTAAAAATAGTAAGTTTGAATTTTGGCAAAATGGTGACATTCCGGGACTTGAAAAAATCCCTAAAAAATAGGGACTTTCTAAAAATAGAAAGTTGTTCCGTTTGGGCTCAAATTTTGCTGGGAGGTGCCCTGAAGGGTCCTAACTCTAGTTGTATGCTCAGTTTTCCCGAAACCCTAACAAGAACCCCTAAAATCTAGGACAAAAGGCAAAACCCTAGAAAAAGAACAAAACAGGGTTTAGACCTCACAGAACTCGCTTGACAGAGAAGCAGATTAGCACTAACTGACCCCCGAATATCCCAGCAGGAGGGATTGAAGAGATTGCCACTAACACACACAAAAATAGAAGCCGAATGACCAAAAGGGCCTAAAAGCAAAGGGGGTGTCCCTATCTGGGATGGGGTGATGTGTGATTAGGTCACAACATCTGGCGACTTCATGGGTGTAGTGTTGAAAAATACTTCGAGTGTTGAGAAACACTTCAGGGTCTGAACCCAGAGTAAAATTCAAGTACGTAGGTATCAACCTTGTTCTAGGAGATCATCAAGAGCCTTTAGAATTAGTCATAGCAGGCTAGTGGTATCTGTACTTCAAAAGCATCTGAGACATTGCCTCGCTACCAGTCAAGCATCCATAGCCCTGACGAGGTTGTCTCTGGAATTCCACGAACATAGTTCCACTGCCAGTTGGGCATCCATAGCCCCAGTGGAGTTATCCGCATATCCCCATAGCCAATATTTTGGTAATTCTTTTATTTTTTCATCTTTTCTTTTCTGAATCTTTCATTTCATTTCCATCAGATCCTCTAGCTTGGAAGCAATGAAGCCCACTATGGGTTTGGAGATTCCAGTGGCGCTGAAGTAAGATGTAAAGTTTTCACCAACCACAACTTCTCCTAAAAGATCTGAATGACTTAGGACAGAGGTCTGGGTACCGTGGAAAAGACTAGCCAGACACACCACCACCCCACCAATAGACAGAGACTCCAAAATTTCAAGGCCCAAAGAACCCCTAAACCTAAGAAAAACCACATGAGAAGACAAGCTCGAGGGAAACCAACACCGAAGGCCAAAAACCAAAACCAAACCAAAGCAAACAAAACACACCAAAAGGAAAGAACCCAAAAACCTAAATTAATATGGTACAAAGAAGGCCACACAGAAAGGCCTATTATTGGAAATAATGCTTGAGGAACTGTCCATTGATGGGCAATGGGATGTCCTCTCCGATCAAGGCCTTTAATCTAAATGCATTATCCTCGAGGATCTTGGAAATCTGATAAGGACCGATCCATAGCTTGTCGAATTTGTCATGATCACCTCTTCTCTCATGAGCCTTATCCCAGTACAAAACCAAGTCGGAGATCCTGAAACATTTAACCTTGGCTTGTTTGTCAAACCATCGTTTGACCACCCCTTGATGCTTTGCGAAGTTGTCTAATGCTTGGTCTCTCTTCTCCTCTAGGTGCAGCAACTGTGAGAGGCGTGTTTGAATCCCATCTTCACCATCCAGATATTCTTGCAAAAACTGTAGAGTTGGGATTCTTAGCTAGATGGGAAACACTGGGTCCTGCCCGTAGACTAGATGATAGGGAGATGTTCCCAAGGAGTTCTTCACTCGCGTTCTGTCCGCCCAAAGAGCAAACCTTAGCTGTGTATGCCAGTCCTTACTCATCAAGTTATAAAACATGAAGTTAAATTGTACAATTTATAAAAAAATTACCTTCACTATGTCATCACAAGGGACCCAAAAGCCTTGCTCATAAAAAATGCAGTCTACCATATCTTTCCCTGCAGGGGTGGTAGCATAGGATGAGGAAGACCACTCCTCGCCAACAATCATATGTCTCAAGGCAGACTTAGACCTAAGCATAGATTGCAATGTGAAGAAGTTTGTGGCAAATCTTGTGATTCCTGGACGAGCTAACTCCTTTTGCTCTATGTATTGTCTCATAAGAGCCAACACCCATGAATGATTATATACAAATTTGCAGACATTTCTTGCCCTTTCTACACATCTCTTGATCCATGGGATTTTTCCAATATCCTCCAACATGAGGTCAATGCAATGAGTAGCACATGGAGTCCAAACTATAGATGGGTGCCTCTCCATCAATAGTCTACCCGCAGCAACATAATTTATTACATTGTAAATTGTAATTAATGGAGGTACAAACTTCAAGATAGTAATTAATTTGCAAACAAAATTAGTTTATAATCAAAAGTTTACCCCCAGCAACATAATTTGCTGCATTGTCGATCACCACCTGTACCACATTCTCCTCACCCACATCTTCAATCACCTCCTCTATCTGCTCACATAGGTAGGTGGCATTCTTGCAATGGGCGGAGGCATCAATGGACTTGATGAAAATGGTGCCCCCTGAAATAAAAAAATAAAGCTAGGTCAATCATCATTCAATAAACCATTAGATAAAAAATAAAAAATTAAAGACTATATGAAACTAAAATTAATCAATCACCTGCGGAAGAAACAAGAAAATTAAGGAGAGTTCTATTTCTCCTATCTATCCAACCATCAGTCATGATGGTGCAACCTTTAGTGCTCCATACCTAGCGTTGTTCATCTAAATCCTTCTTCACATCATCCAACATTTGAGACAAAATGGGTCCCCTCAAATCACTCTTACTAGGGGCTTTGAACCCCACCCCACATATGGTAATGGCATCAACCATTTGTTGCCAATAAGGAGACCTGTCGCAAAGAAACTCAATGAGATAAGTTAAGTATAAAAATTAAAACAATCAAAGTTATCAAACATAAAAGTTAGTAAAACATTCACCTAGCTACAAAGAATGGAATACAGTTGTAGCTCCAAAACCTGCCAACTACCATTTTAGCAGCATCATGGACCTCCTTGTTCCAACCCATGCCCTCAAGCAACGGTTGGGACCCAGGAGTAGTGCGAGGCACAAAGAAGGAATCCAACCTAGATTTATGAATCCTAGGTCCAATGGTAGCACTCCCACTACAACTACTAGTGCTAGGAGCATGAGAAGTGGCGGTGGCACCACCACTTATAGAAGCAGAAGCAGAAATGGAAGCACCAACAGTAGCAAACTAAGTGGGATGATATGGAGGTAAGGAAGAAGGGCCTCCAACACAACCTAACTGTGTCCCTCTTCCTAAAACCATCTCTCTCCCAATGGCCACTCGATCCTCCTTTTGTTTCTTTTTCCTTTCAATCTCCTCAACCATTACATAAATTTCACGTATGACCTTAGGGACTACTTTTAGGCATGGTTTGGCATCATGTCCACGCACACCAGCAATATGGTATTTCAGCCTATATATACCTCCATGGAATATTGTTTTGCAAAACATACATTTTGTTTGCCCCTTTCCTTGCCCTGGAAAATCCTCATGATATTTCCAAGTAGGGTCCTTTCTAATGGGGGGGTTTAGAAGCTGAAGTAGACATTTTAGGATAGTTTTGTGAAACTTGAAGTTGAGGTAAATAATAAAGTGAAGTTTGCTGCAATAAAACATTACAAATACAAAATGAAATTAATACATATTACATACATTCAAAAAAACTAAAGTAGGGTTTGTCAAACCCTACTTTTTTAAAAAAAGAAATTTACAAACCCTACATAGTACAACACTACAACTACATACTACAATGCTACATACAAACATACAAAATATTTTGAAAGAAAATGTAAAAATTTCAAAAAAAAATGAATAAAAAATGCAATTTTTGCATAAAAGAAACAAACTAATCTTCAAAAAAACAATCGTACCTCTTACAACTAGCTTGAAACGAGCTGCAAAGTCTTCCTATCCAACTCTTGATGCACCAAATCGAAACACAATGTAGCTCCAATGTGACAAATTGAAGAAAACTTGAGCTTCCTCCTTGGTGGTTTTTCTTCTATGCACCCTTGTTTTTCTTCCCAACTCACTTTACTCCTTTTTTTGCAAGTGAATGAAATGAAAGTCACTTTTAGGGATAGAAGATAATTATAAAAAAAAAACAGACTTAAAAAACATTGCAAAATATTATTTTTTTGTGTTTTTCTTTGGCTTGACATTGGCCGAGTCTGGGGCTCAGGACTCGCCGAGTTTGGTGAGTTTGGGCCAAACTCACCAACTCGGCGAGTCTGGCAAGTTTACTCGCCAGACTCGGACGAGTCCGAGTTTGAGCCCCTGGGACTCGTCAGGCCTGACTCATACTCGAACATGCCGAGCCTGAGTGAGTCCTGTTTCTATGGTTGACATCAATGACAACAACATATCCTAGCAGTAGTAATGTGCAACAATCTCTCCCTTTGGCATTGATGGCAGCATATGAATGTGAAAAATAATCAATGTAAAGAAATAAATCAACACAAACAATCTCCAACAATCTCCCCCTAAGATCATGCACACAAATTGGTGCAAGAGCACCTCATCAACAAGTTATTAATGACCCTAAGGATGAAGACTAGGATCATTGGGGTTTCTTAAGAGTGTCTTGTGTTTCATGTATGCAAATAAACCTCACCATGTAAGCCCATGTCACCAATTAGGCAATTTGAGAAGCCAATTGGGACAATGTGATCAATAGGGGTAATAGATGGTCTAGATTTGTGTTTGATAGGTTTTTAGACATGTTTCATGTTTGTTTGGATGATCCATGTATGTGGATTCTAACCTTAGCCAATATGACAACTTTTTGTGCAAAATTGCAAAAATGCAACTTTTTGAAAATCGGTTGGGAGAAGCCTTTCAATGGCTCCAACCTACTCCAAATTTGGTGGGAAAATATGGGAGAGATGTATAATCCTTGTGGACATTATTCCCAAGGTTTTTTCTATTGTAGTTGGAATGTGTGAAGCAATAATACACAAAATACTTCAGTTTTCCCAGAAATCCCGAGTTTGCAGGAGTTGCACACGCCTGTACGGATTGATTTGAATCACACCATCCAAGGAGTAGATAGGGAGATTAAATATCTTTCTTTTTGTGGAGATCTGAGGTCTTAACTATTTTAGAGTAGAGAGAACCCTCCATTCTTTTGATTATAACCTGGAAAGTGGGGGTTTGGAGAGGGTTTTGAGCAAAAATGGCTTTATCTTGCACTCCAGTCCATTAGAAGACTCTTCCTTTGGATGGATGTAGGATAAGCCTCTGTACTTTAGTGTTTTCATGTCTTGTTTCAGGGTAAACTTTTTTGTGTGGATAAATGAGCAAGATTAGGTAGGCATCTCTATGTGACTACCTAGGACACAATTTAGGACAATCATCATAAGTTGTCATAGCGGTGGATTCTAGGCATGCAAACCTATAATTAGAATTTTTTCACTATCCCCCACATGCCCATAAGGTTTAATTTTCATTTGGTGTACCGGTAAAGGTAGTTTCTCTGGAAAATAGGGCTAATTGCCCCTATTAGGTCTCTTAGTCTCTAAAGGGAACATACCTTCTAATTGTAGGTTTGGCCAAACCATTTTGTGAATTAGTAAAACTCCCAAAAGGGTGTCTGAAATGATAATTTTTTTGTATGGGTGTGTGGAACATTTTTGAGTTAAGGTCCATTATATTGCCAAATAGGGCTACAAGTCTAGGGGGTAGATTTCCAAAGAAGGTACAAGGAATTGGTGCCCGTAACCAAAACCAGTGTTTGAAAGAGTTCCTAGATATCAATTATTGGCCAATTTCCAAATCCTTAAGAGTAAGAGTCACCGGTAAGGCATGTTTGAGGAGTTGAAGCCTTTTACTCATCTTATGTAGGCCCAAGCTTAGTGAATCTTTGTGTAGTTTCATCCAAGGTGTGGAGTCCTTCCTTGCAAGACCCTTGTGATCATTTGAGGGGTCACTAGCCTAACCTTGTTTGGGCTTGTCCTTAGGAGTTTGGGTAGGGCTCTGGATCACAAAGCTTCCAAGATAAGGTTGTTTTTCACATGCTTCTCTCCCCCTTTGACAACAATGCCAAAGACATATACATATCATTATTCTCTCCCTTTTACTAGATAATATATCTCCCTTAGAATAAACTCACAAATATGAATATCACACACAAACTACTCCCCCTAGGCAGCAACACTTTCTCATCAATCTGGATAAGAAGATAAGACTATAAAGTCCACCGGATTGATGCATCTCAATGTATCTAGTTCTCATCAGGAGGGGAAGAAACCCCTAACTTATCTCTCAGATATACAAATGTATCTGCCGACAAAGGCTTAGTAAAGATATCTGCAATTTGACTTCTTCATCACTGACTTTCTCCCTCAATAAATGATACTTAATAGATATATGCTTTGTTTTAGAATGCAGTATTGGATCCTTGGAAATATTAATAGCACTTGAATTATCATAGTATATAACAATAGGCTCATCATAAATAACTCTAATGCTCTTCAATAACTGCTTCATCCAAACTACCTGAGTACAATTGCTAGCAGCAACAATGTATTTAGCTTCTGTAGTAGATAGAGAAATAGCATCTTCCTTCTTACTTGCCCATGAAACTAACTTCTTTCCCAAGAATAATGCTCCACTGGTAGTGCTCTTTTTGTCATCAACATCACCTTCCCAATCAGCATCAGTATAAGCACATAACATAAAATCATCATTCTTTAGATACCACAAATCATAGTCAACTGTCCACTTCAAGTATCTGAAAATTCTCTTCATAGTAGTAGCATGACTTTCTTTACGATCAACTTGAAGTCTAGTACAAAGAAAAACAACATGCATAATGTCTCGTCTAGTCTAACTCAAGTATAGTAGTCCACCGACCATAGATCTATACAAGGTTTGATTAACTTTTTGAGATTCATCATGCTTAGACAACTTGCATCCAATCACCATAGGAGTTCCAACAGGTTTGGACTCAACTAACCCAAACTTCTTCAACAATTCCTTCACATACTTAGATTGAGAAATAAAAATGGCTTTATCAGTCTATGTAATCTATAATCCTAAGAAGATTTCATCTCACCTATCATAGACATCTCAAACTCTTTTTGCATATTAACAGCAAATTTCTTACTCAAATCATCATCTTCTCCAAAAATAATGTCATCTACAAAAACTTCAACAATCAAAATGTTATCATTATTAACCTTAAAGTATAAATCACTATCAGCAGTACCTTTACAGAATCCCAACTTCATCAAATACCTGTCCAATCTAGCATACCAATCTCTAGGGGCTTGTTTAAGTCCATACAATGCTTTCTTCACTCTACATACCATGTCTCCTTCATCTGATAACGAAAACCCATCTGGTTGCTCAATATAGACTTCCTCTTCCAAATCACCATTCAAAAAGGCTGACTTCACATCCATCTGATATACTTGAAATTCTTATAAGCAACATATGCAAGAAGTAATCTAAGAAATTCAATTCTAGCTACCGAAGCAAAATTCTCCTCATAAACAATTCCTTCCATTTGTGAAGATACTTTACATACCAGTCTTGCTTTGTTTCTAACTACTTCATTGACTTCATTCAATTTATTCTAAAACACCCATTTAGTGCCAATCACAGTCTCGAAACAAGTTCCCATGTATTGTTCTTCTCAATCTGATTCAACTCTTCTTCCATAGCTTTTATCCAATTCTCATCTTTACAAGCTTTAGCAACATCTTTAGGCTCAATCTTGGAAATCAAACATATCTCTTCAACAACAATCCTTCTCCTAGTCATCAAACCTTTATTTTCATCACCAATAATCTGGTTTTCTAAATGATTTAATCTTTGTTACATAAATTTTTTAAACATTGAAAAGTCGCTTCCCTCTGCTTTCCTTTAGGCTCTTAATCATGGCCTTTCCAAATTCCTTAACTTCTGTCGTGGAGTTCTCAACTTTTAGAACTACTCGATTGGCTGACCAACTTAGGGAAGTTTGTATAACGCCACCACATTTAGGAGGTCGGGCTTGTGGATACTTTTGAAAGGAGTTTGATAGTTGTGAAGTTACCCAACTCTTCGACACTCCTCGTGTTGTGGCGGATGTCCAGCTCTCAAGAATTTTAAGGACATTGTTGGTTCTAAGAAAGGAAGTTTGGTGTAATTAAGACCAGTGGTTATGGTACCTTGGATGGAAACACGAGTAATAGTACAGATAGGTTTCTCTTGGCCGCTGACAAAATTCTGTTAGGATGATAAGAATAAAGGATTCTTGTTGTCCCTCCTCCTACCTCATCGATTGCCACATCATGCATTATTTTCAGGAAACAAATCAAGGCAAGATTTGTGAAGTACTGTCATTAATGGTCTTTAAGAAACCCAAATACAAAAAAAGGTAGCGACATGCGTTACTTCATTTGATGTCATCATTCTTGTAGAAACCATTAAACGTGGCCAAAGGGGAAAATTGTCATCATAATTACATGCATTAGAATGGTCTTTCCTCATGATGATGAACTGCCTTTTCATAATCTAGATTTGAACTGGCCAAAGATAGAGCATGAAGATATAGTCTAGCGGTTATGGTCTTTTGCATGGAAAGTACAAACTGATTTCAGTGAATATAGGAAGACCGTCACCCTATTAGATAATATTGCAGAGCAAGTTGAGAATCATGAACGACATTTGCGAGACAATCTAATGGCAGGAAGAAACTCGAATAATTGACTTTAGCAAAATGGCACTCCCAGTTGAAAGAGGTCCCATATTGCAATGTAATATCAACTTGCTACAGTGGCACAAAATTTTCATAATGTATGACTTTTTCTGAGCTATTGTTTTTTATTGGGAAGAATTCGAAGATATATTTCTGACACTAGTTGAAGAAGAAGAAAAAATGAATGAGATTGATAGGTGGATTGCAGAGCTCAACCCGGTACCTGACGATGGAGTCTGAAGGTCTTGTAGCCTTACCTATTGTGAGGAGGTTTATATTTTGTGTTTCTCTTTAGGATTTTGTTTTGAAATGGTCATGATCAAGACCATTAGTTGTAGTAACCGTTTCTTAGGAACGTAAAAGACAGGAAGGTTATAGCTATAAATAGGTAGATTAGTTAATTTGAGGAGATCTTTTGGGAAAACTTTGTTTTTCTCATTTGAGAAAAAACTTTTATGCATGGGATTGTCTACTATTTTTAATATAGAAGAACTACTGGTGGTTTTCATATATTCATAAGCTTTGAATTATGGTGTATGGATGCTTTTTTGTTCTTTGAAATGGATCTCAGTTGGTGAGTTTATATTGAAATGGTAGATGATTTGATATTTCAGTTGTTGTGGAATATTAGTTGTGGATGGTGTTTTGCAGAATCTGAAAAATTCTAAAAATAGTAGTTGTAGACACCTAAAATTGTCCAGTCTAATTAAATAAATATTTTATTTATTTAATTATCTAAGCTTAATTCTTCTATTAATTAAATAAATCCTTATTTATTTAATTAATTCATTTATCCTCTTCTAGCCTTATTTCTCATTTAAATAAATACATTTATTTATTTAAATTATCCCTTTCCTAAATTAAATAAATATTTAATTTATTTAATTATCTTACTTCTTCTATTAATTAAATAAATCTTTATTTATTTAATTAATTCATTATCTTTTTCTACACATAACACATGTCATTCATCTCTTAATTCCTACACTGCCTACCTCTTTCATTATTTTATTATTTCTTCTACCTACCCTCTAATCCTAGCCGACCTCCTTTTTACACCTCTCAATCTTATCCCTCCATTTTATATTGTGTCTTCTATTTAAGGAGATGCTTCCTTCATTATCAAACCCTAACAACTTGATCAATTGGCTACACTACGATCCTACTTGCAACCACATTCCGTTCTTTGTTGAGCTCTTGTGCATATAAAATCTGAGAGCAAATATATCAAGCAAGATCAATGGAGATAGGAAGAATGGAGATCAAAACCCTATTGGACATGTGATGGTATAATCTTTGTGATTTCATGTGATTTGCATTGTCTTAGGTAATCTTCATATGTTATGGTGGATCTTTGTTGATTGTTAGGCTAGGGTTTTGTGGTTGGATTCATTTAGCCTTTCAATATTGTTATTATTGTTATCCATTTTCACCATACACATTTTCACACGCCCGGTGGGACTCTTGTCCCTTTGCATTTAACCTTTTTCTTGCAGATTTTGCATTTTTGAAGTTGCAGATCAGACATTTTTCGACGACATTTTAGGTTTTTCCACGTCTGCGAACTTTCGGATCGCGTCTTTGATTTTCAGGCGCGTCTACGGAACCTGGAATCACGTCTGTGTTTTCAACAAATTTTATTTTGTAGATTTCAGACAGGGGCGTCTGTGTTTCAGAAGTGCGTCTGTGTCAGAGAAGGGCGTCTGTGATTTTTGGCCATGTCTGTGCATCACAGAACTGCGTCTGTGTCGTGGGTAACAGCGTCTGTGTATTTACTGTTTCGAAATTTTCAAATTTTCATTGATTCAATTTTTGGATTTCGCACTTAGGGTTTCAGATCTGGTTTATATTTGGACTAACCCTTTCAGATCTAGCTAACTAAGTTGTGCAGCTTATCTTAGAAGCAAAACATTTTTGTTGAAGGCCCCTCTTTCACAAAGTCTTTTCGGTTTCTAAAATTTACCTAACTTGTGTGTTTACAGGAAGGCGTGATTATGTCAAACAACCCAAACTACTAACAAATTTTGTTGCAGGTCCTTGGCTAGGGTTTTGAAATTTTGTTGTGTGCCTTGTTTTCATAGATTAGCAAACACTTCCATTGGTGCACTAAAATTGAATCATTGTCTTTTGTGTCTTGAGCAATAGGCTCTTTTTGTTCAATCTTTAGAGGGCCTATCTTCCCGTGTGGTCATTAGGACTACTAGTGAGAAGAGAACGACCCAAGTGGTAGCGAGGAAAACCCACCTCATCCGAACCACTATAATCAAATGTATTCATGGTGAAAACTATGAATAACGTGTGTTGATTAGTTCATACCGACACTATGTCTCCCCATAAACCCGTTTGATCAAATTTATTTGATCATTTGTAGGGCGTAACCCCTACCAGCTGGGAGCCTTCTGTATTTACAGAGCTGAAAGTGCCGCATGTATGGCCACACAAGCCGATGCCCTTACTAGCACCTTTTTGTTTTAGAAGCCCAAATCCTTCTAGTTGTTGGGGCAGGAGGTCGAACCTTTGGTAGCGGCCCACACACATACGGTTCTTAGTAGAGATACAAAGTTCGCCATGGGGAGTTTTCATGGGGACTGATGCTTGGCTGACCTGAGAAGTGAGTGCCGAGGGTGGAGCCAGTGAGGTCAAGCATCTAAGTATCCGCTTTGAATAGCGTAGCCTTGGGGGTAAAACCCTATGCGGGATCAACAACTATTGTCTTGGCCAGCCATAAGAATTGTGCTTGTCTTATGTTAAACATTCAAACATGCAAGACCAAACAACAAAACATTGTGTCTTTTGTGTCTTCAAGTGTATGCAAAACATTTTACATCAAACAACACACTTTTGGAGTCTAAACACTTGCAAACATTGAGTCCTCATCAACATTGTGTCCTCTTGTCACGAAAAACAGCCAAACAGTCGGATTTGGTCACAACAAAACAACTTCACAGATTGGAAAAATTGCACGAAGTTTACAGAAACGCGTCTGTGTCTGTTTTAACCTCGTCTGAGTCATATAAATGCATCTGTGAAGGGCATAATAGCGTTTGTGTGTCTAGCAGCGTCTGTGTCGAACAGAGACACGTCTGTGTCTGGGAATCGCGTCTGTGAAGTATACAGAAGCGTCTGTGTCCAGAATTGAACATTTTTATAGTCCAACAAACAAGAGAAATCAGTTTCGGAATACTTGAGCTTCCTAGGTTGTTTCTTCAGGTTTCATCTAGCATTCAACCTGTCTTTGGGTCTCATACAGTCCATCATTGCTTCACATCTCATTTTACATTCACAATTGTCTAAACTTGAGTCAAAAGGTCATTTGCTTGTCCTCATCCTACTTTGTCAACATACTACATACAACTACACTTTGCTAAGTGGTCCCTCATCAAGGTTTCTTACCTTTGGGTCTCATTTGGTCTTACTTAGAGTCAAGGTCAGCTTACCTCATCAAGAGAAACTATCCTCTCTTTGGAAGTCACACCTACGCTACTACATACATACTCGGTCTTACATTTTGGACATTGCAAGTACACCTCAGATTCATTTACACTCCATACAACTCTTGGTCTTCCATACTCTCTCCATTTTTATCTAGTCTCTCACATCTTGGTCTATACCTAGTTCATGGTTGAAACTCGTCTTCAAAAATCTAGGAGAAAAGCTAAAGAAGCTCAAGAGTCCGCAAACATGAGTTCTTATGAGTATGACAATGATTTATTTTTCAATCTTGAGCACACTACATTGCCTGACATGGATGTTTATAGAAACATTCCCAATGTGGAAAATGCAAACACTACAAACAACAATGCTACACACAATGACAATGTGGACAACTTTTCAATACATTCAGCTGATGTAGAAGAATCCATTATGAATCCTCATTTCAATAGATTGGTTGAAGAAATAATGAGGAGGGATAGACAATACTTTTTACACATGATGGCACAAAGTGGAGCCAAAATACCTCATGACTTTGACATGTCTCAACTTATGGAAAACCGACCCTCGCAACAAACTCACTCCAACATGGATCAAAGGAGACCTAATAGTGGAGGAAATAGAGGACCACATATGGTACCTGAATCACCATCAGCTTTGCTTCAAAAACCTGAAGTCCCACATACACATGCTCAAACATATGATACTTACCTTCGAAGACCATTATGGAAGCCTTATGCAGATAGATATGCTCAAGCTATGGATCAACCAAAACAATTGGACATTCAAACGCATGCTCAAAATTTGGACACAAGGAAACCCCGTGTCAAATTTGGGGGCAACGCAATAGAACATGACATGCCTGTAGAATATGGTATACATGCGCAAAATAGATATGGGGTTCCTCAACATGAAGCTATACCAAGTGCTCCCTATATGCCGCATCAATATAGACCTCCTCCATATGAACATGTGTATGATCAATATCATCCATACATGCAACAAGCTCCTCCTCCAATTGGTGTCTCAAACATGGGGTATGCTACAAGAAGTCGATCTCCACCTAAGAGCAATTTGGAGCAACAAATCAGAGATTTACAAAAGAAAATGGAGGAAATGAATACACCAAAACCAACATACACTATGAGAGACATATGTCCTTATCCATTTGATAAGAGCATTCCAATGCCTCCATTTCCTGCACACTTTGTGACGCCAAAATTTGACAAGTATAGAGGAAAAGGAGACCCCAAGGCACACATAAGACAATTTTTCACAGCTTGCATTGAGGTAGCGGCAGAAGAAACATATTTGATGAGATTGTTCCCACAAAGCTTAGGCGATCAAGCTATGGAATGGTTCTCCCAACTCCCACCTGGTATTAAATCATGGGGTGACTTAGCAGAGGCATTTATCCAACATTTCTCCTACAGTATAGAGACAAATATCTCAGTCACTACTTTGTGCAATACTAAGCAAAAAGAAGGAGAATCTTTTGCATCATTTTTACAAAGATGGAGAAATCTAGCTAGCAGATGCTCTTGCGAAATTCCACAGAAACAAATGGTAGAAATGTTCACACAAAATGTTAACAAGGACATTGGCTATGATCTAAGAAAAGCTTGTTTGTCCACCTTCAAGGATGTCATTGAAAAAGGCTTAGCAACAGAAAAGGTTCTAGTTGAACAAGGAGTCATTAAGATATTCAAGGAAAACAAAGATGACTTTAAAGGAAAAGACAAGCCAAGATTTTGGAATAAAAACAAGAACACAGTCAATGATGGTGTTGTTGATGCTAACACAGTGCGACCCAAGTTCATCTTTTCGGGATCAAGTTCCAGAAACAATCAAGTGAATACTCAAACAACTTCTAGACCATGAAGGAAGTACACCCCATTGGGAGAACCACTTGAATCAGTCTTCAAAAAGCTTGTGGCAAACAAAGTAATCACAGTTCCAGATTTTCCTCCATATGAACCAAAGGTCAAACCAAATTGGTGGAATGATGATGAGTATTGTGAATTTCATAAGAGCAAGGGTCATACGACAGGAAATTGCCATCGACTAAAGAACATCGTGCAAGATCTCATTGATAGAGGTGATATTGAGATTGAGGGACACTCATCCAATCAAGAACATGAAATGTTTAAAGAACCATTCCCAAAGCATGACAAGGGAAAAGCCAAAGTCACATATGATCAAGCCAACTATACTAGAGCACCTTACAACTATGACTCAACTATCAATCACATCTCGATGGACAATCATATCTCTACTATTACCATCAAGAACAAAAATCCTGAGAATCCTCCTCAGAGACCCAAGATTGTCCTAAGAGGTGTTGGATCTTCTTCCGAATCTACTTCTGAATGTCATGTTACAACTCGTCGAGGTAAAATTATGTTGCCAGGTGCCTCCACTAAAAATACCGCTTCTTCATCAACCAAGCCTGAGTATGACCTTGTAGAACAGTTAGGGAAGGCCCCCCTCGCTCATTTCCATCCTTGAGCTCTTACGCATATCCCCCGCTCATAAAGCTATTCTTGACAAAATCTTGAGAGACACTACCGTTCCTACTGATCTGAACGTGGACCAGTTTCAAGCCATGGTGGGATACCTTTCCATTCCACACTCCCTTACCTTCACAAAAGCCGATGACGCCTCAATAAGTCAGCCACATAATGCACCTTTACATGTTGAAGCCTTCATACACAAACATTGAATAAAGCGAGTCCTGATAGATGGAGGAGCTGGTCTAAACATTTGTACATTGAGCACCATTAAACAATTGGGATATTCTGATAAAGTTGTGAATTCAACAAATCAAATCACCATCAAGGCATATGATGATGAAGAGCGCTCATCCAAGGGCACAGTCACCTTACCTCTAAGAATTGGGCCAGTCACAAAGGATGTGGTTTGTCAGGTCCTAGATCTAGATCTCACTTATAATATATTGCTAGGACGTCCTTGGATTCATGAAATGAGGGCAGTCCCATCGACATATCATCAAAGCATTAAGTTTCCTCATAATGGAGTCGAGGTAACAGTTAACAGTGATCCTAATCCATTCATATATTGCAATAACCTGAGATCACATACTGAGACCATCATTCCCAGTAATCGTGAGGCTACTCCTTCTTCGGCATACATTGACCCTGAGTCATTGAAACCTTCGACATCAAAACAAGGTGAACTTAAAGGCAAATTTCAGGACAAAGGCATGGGAGAATACACTTTAAATCAGACCATGTATTTACAACAAGTCATGAGCTCTCCAAAAGAATATGGAAGGCCACATCCTAACAAGCAAATATCCATCATGATACTCAAATGGGATCCTACTACCTTTCAAAGATGGGGCGAACTAGAAGAGGAAGATTTATACAAAATCCTTTACAAAGACGTTGAAGAGGACACACAAGATCAGATCAATATACCTTGTGAGAAATATGGCAAAGGCTTCAAGATTCTACAAAAATTTGGGTATGATGGAAAAAGCCCTCTTGGGTTATGCAAGGAAGGCGTTATGGAGCCCTTACAACCTGAATTGACTGTAAAAAGGGAACGCTCAAAGGGACTTGGTTTTCTAACTTCCAAGATCCACACTAAAAGGACAGAAGAGGCATCACAAATCAAAGTTGCCAAAGTTCAACAAGAGGATTACTATTCCACAGATTCCAACGAATGGGAATGGGGTTCAGACAAATCCTCTAGTGACTATGAGCTCACTGAGACATTCAGAGAGCCAGATGAACCCACAGAAGAAGAGGAATTTTATAAAAATTTTAGAGCTGGTCAAGAAACAACCCATAAGGATTCCGCACAGTCTTCGTTTCAAGGTTCTAGGTCGAAATCACATAGGATGAGGACACCTGTCCTGGAAGGCGCTACTAGTGATGACAATTTGGATTCGCTTGCGATCGAAACTGATGAGGAGAGTGCCATCGATGACCTCGATGATTGCCTCGATATACCCGAATATAACCACATCTTCACTCTTAGCCCCGCAAACTCTGAAAACATTAAAGGCCTTCCCCTTGTTCACCACCAACTCATTGACTGGGATTATGAAGGACCAGCACAATTTGACACATTTCAAAATGACGAAGCTATTATTGACTATCTTGGCATACGAGATGATCTTCCCCCTGGGGACCACAAAGCAGGATACACCATAGAACTCAACAACATGGCATATTTTGGTGAGGGTGTCGGACCTTCCAGTCGCAAAAATGTGAAAATAAGAACAAATCAAGGGTCTTATGGCAAAAACCACACTGTGGCACTATCTGATCCCAAAAAAGTAAAAAGAAAGGACGTATCTAAGGGCGAAAACCTCTCTGAGGCACCCGAAGATGGAAGGTTCAACATTCTCCTAGCATCATATGAGAAAAAGTCATCCATGTTGGTAGAGGAGACTATCAAAATGAACATTGGTATGGAAGAAGTTCCACACAATATATTCCTGGCTCAATCATTGACAGAGTCCGAAAGGTCTAAATTCATAAGCTTCTTCAAAGAACGACAAATCAACTTTGCATGGTCATACGCTGATATGCCTGGACTAGATCCGGATTTGGTAATGCATCATTTGACAGTCAAATCGAGGGCAAAGCCAGTGAAATAGAAATTAAGGAAAATGCATCCACAAGTGGCATTACTAGTCAAAGCAAAGCTGGAGAAATTATTGGATGTCGGATTCATACGCCCAATTGATTATCCCGAATGGATCTCCAATTTAGTACCTGTCAGTAAACCAGATCACAGCATCAGAATATGTATAGATTTCAGAGACATCAACAAAGCTTGTCCGAAAGATGACTTCCCATTACCAAATATTGATTTGATCGTTGATCTCACAGCAGGTCACGAAATGTTATCTTTAATGGATGGATTTTCTGGTTATAATCAAATCAGGATTGCACCTGAGGATCAACACAAAACATCATTCACTTGTCTATGGGGAACTTTCTGTTGGAATGTCATGCCCTTTGGGCTGAAAAATGCAGGTGCTACATATCAAAGAGCAATGACCACTATCTTTCACAATCTTATGCACATAACCGTGGAAGATTATGTTGATGATCTCTTGGGTAAATCAATAGACAGATATACACATTTGGACATACTTTCAGTCGTCTTTGATCGGTTGGAAAAATACAAAGTAAGATTAAACCCCAAGAAATGCGTCTTTGGGGTAACCTCCGGGAAGCTCCTAGGATTCATTGTGTCTAAAAGAGGAATCGAAGCCGATCCAGCAAAAGTCAAGGCTATCTTGGACATGCCGCCACCCAGAAATATCAGTCAACTTCGATCCTTACAAGGGAGACTTCAGTATATATGAAGATTCATAGCACAACTTGCAGATAAGTGTAATCCTTTTCAGCACCTGCTACATAAAAATATCAAATTCAAATGGGATGATAACTGTCAACAAGCTTTTCAGACGCTCAAAGATTATCTTTTGAATCTGCCAGTTTTGATGCCACCAATTCTAGATCAGCCTTTGCTACTATACATATCAGCTACGCCAACAGCACTGGGGGCACTCCTAGCACAACAAATTGCTGACGGCAAGGAAAAAGCAGTATACTATATCAGTCACACATTGGTGGGATATGAGCTAAACTACACACCAATCGAGTGTGCATGTCTCGCTGTGGTCTTTGCTTCACAGAAATTACGCCATTATATGCTTACTCATAAGACTAAGTTGATTGCAAGAATTGATCCATTAAAATACCTCCTTAATAAAGCAACACTTACTGGGTGACTGGCCAAGTGGGTAATGATCCTGAGTGAATTCGACATCGAGTATGTAGACAGAAAAGCAATAAAAGGACAAGCAATCATGGATCAATTAGCAGATGCTCCCATGATAGATGATGTTCCTCTAAATTCAGAATTTTCAGATGAATCCATTTTAACAATATCACATGCAAAGCCATGGCAACTGTACTTTGACGGTTCATATACACAACATGGGGCAGGAGCTGGTATTCTCTTTATAACTCCTCAAGGTGATTCTATACCAAAATCATACCGCTTATCATTTCCTTGCACTAACAATATAGCGGAATATGAGGCATTAACAACTGGATTACGAATCGCAGTTCAGTGGAAGATCCAGGAAATTCATGTTTTTGGGGATTCTCAACTTGTCATCCGTCAAGCAACTGATGATTACCAAACAAAAGATGAAAAATTAATGCCTTACAAACAAATGGTGGATGATTTGAAACAGCACTTCACAAAGATAGATTTTGAGCAGATACCAAGAGAGCAGAATCGTGCTGCAGATGCCATGGCTACAATTGCTTCACTAATTGATCTACCTCAAAATGAAACCTTCTATGAGTTCCTGGTAGACAACCTGTTGGTTCCTTCATATGAGATCACTCCTACTGAAATGATATGCGTTGTTGGTCCCGAATCCCAGTTATATGGTTCCATATTCACATATCTTCGTGACAATATCCTACCTCCTGATCTATCAAATAACCAACGTCGCACTTTCATTCGCCAATCCTCTCGATATGTCATTCTAGCTAATATCCTATACCGATGAGGTCTAGATGGCACTCTTCTTAGATGTTTAGAAAGCGACGAAGCTCAGATTGCGTTACGTGAAGTGCATGAAGGGATATGTGGTCTGCATGCTAGTGGTCCTACCTTGGCCAAGAAACTCATCAGGACTGGATATTACTGGCCCAATATGGAAAAAGACTCATACCAGTTTGTCAAGAAATGTAAGCAATGTCAAATTCATGGAGACCTCATACATGCACCAGCACAGGAACTACAACCACTCGCGTCTCCTTGGCCCTTTTGTCAGTGGGGACTTGATCTCATAGGCAAGATTCACCCTCCTTCTTCCAATGGTCATAAATTCATTATCACAGCCACAGAGTATTTCACAAAGTGGATTGAAGCTGTGCCTCTCACACAAGTCACTGGAAAACAAATTGCTACCTTCATCCTTAACTATATCATTTGCCAATATGGTATTCTTGATTCCATTATTACTGATAACGGGCGTCCCTTCAAAAATCAGGATGTTCGTGAACTCTGTGACCGCTTCCATATTTCCCATCGTTTCTCCACACCATATTACCCCCAAGGTAATGGCCAAGCTGAGGTGTCTAATAAAACAATTCTTAAAATCCTCAAAAAGACAGTCGACGACGCTGGCCGTAATTGGCATATCCAACTCAATCCTGCACATTGGGCCTACCGCACAAGTGTCCGCACACCTACAGGAGCTACACCCTACTCACTTGTCTACGGCGCTGAAGCCATCTTTCCTATTGAGGTCGAGTTACCTTCTTTACGGGTCTCTTTGCAAAACATCATCAGCGATGAAGATTACAGGGTCTCTCGCTTACAAGAACTAGAACTGCTGGATGAACGGAGACAAACTGATTTTAATCATCTCAAGGCTTACCAACAACGAATGAGTCGCAGTTACAACCACAAAGTCAAGCCTCGCACATCTGAGGTAGGTGATTTGGTTCTCAGAGAAAATCCCAAGAATCAGCAAGACAGAGAGAAGAGGGGCAAGTTCAAACCAAACTGGCTTGGTCCTTACATCGTTACAGTAGCCTATGGATCTGGTGCATATCAGCTTTCAACTACAGAAGGTGAACCTTTGGAGGATCCTATCAACAACATGCACCTTCGCAGGTTCTACACATAGCTCTTCAGAATATCCTAATTTCAAAAATACAAAAAAATCAAAAAAATTCAAAAATACAAAAAAATTATAAAAACAAAAAATCGTTACTTGGTGAAAACCTGGCAAACAGGCACCTTGTGACACAAAAAAAATTGAAAAATCCAAAATAGTAAAGAGAAACAATTTTGTCCAATGGTGAAAACCACTTCAGTGGTGCCCTGGGCAAGTACCATGGTGAAAACTGGGTCACCAGTGCCATGCGTAGAGACATTGCTCCTCCATCCTTCAGGATTCCATTTCATCCTTCACTTTGCACACACTCATGACCAATTCATCCATAATAAACTTACCCATTCCCATCATGGCTTGTTATTGATCTACCCAAGATTGGTTAGCCATTCATAATAAAACCTCCCTTTCCATCCATAATAAGTCAGATCTTATCTGTGGCTAAGGCAATTCCTACGTCTAGTGATGGGTTTGGAACTGAGAACACCACATGTTTTGAGGAGTACAGTTTCTTCCAGCTTCCTTCAAGTCTATTCACGCACAATCCGCAATAAATTTCCATCTTCTCCGCAATAAAGTATCAGTTTCATGGATTCAGTCAGTTTCAGATGAGACAGCAGCAACAATGGGCTTCAACAAATCAAATCTTTCAACAGACTCAGACAACATATGGTTCAGTGCTATCTATCCTTTTTGTGAAAGTAAACATTGTGACCACAATCAAAATTCGACTTATACAAGTGACAAGAGACACTAAACTTGAGGACTACAGTGGATGTTGGTGTCGAGTCTTGGTTTCCTTTTGATTTTATCTTTTGGTGACATGTCTTTTAGCTTTTTCAGGATGTCTTTGACTAGAGATTCTATCTCCAAGATGTCTTTGACTAGAAAGGCGAGGATGGGGTATCGTCACCTATTTGCATTTGCTGTCTGTGGATTGTCTTTTAGTAATGCTATGACTTGTCCAAGGATATGAGGACACTGTGAGTCTTGTGTGAACTCGGGCATTCCTTGTTTGTGACTGTCTTATCTCCATGCAAATAGGTACAATGACTTTCTGGGTTAAACATATGCCTCGATTGTCATAACCTACTTGCCATAATAAAGCTCAATGATGATAACGCACAAGAAGCTCTTTCACATTCATATCTTCTATCTTTCATCCCTCTTTCTTGATTGACTTCCATCGTCCTTCTTGAGTCCGTGTAGCCTACTATCACATGACTGAGTATAATGACACACCAAAAACATTTGCATTTCATGTAGTTTGCACCTGCATTACCACATATAATCATTTCACACATACATATAGATATCACAATTGCATCACATCCTACACATAACACCTGTTAGCACAATTTACATTTGCATTATCATATTCATCTCCATTACATACATTCGCATTTGCATCATACATCACATATAAAACATAAAAGAACAAAAATATTGCATTTGCATCATATACATTTTTGTATCCATCACATAGAAACATACATCATCAAACATCTCATCACATAGGTACACATGCATATAGATGCCGCAAAAATGAATCATCTCATTTATATATATAAAGTGTCATGATACAATGATGTCAAAATCATATGGCTACAAAATCACCCGCAGGTGTCTACAATACAAAAATGGTACAAATACTGATACAAGGGAGCCCTCTATGGCTATGATGAACTCCCTCCCTCAGAGCCGCCTGGCCTCGACGGAATCTGAGCCCTAGAAGGACCCGCTCCAGGATCACCCTGCCTGTCCCCTCTATCTGGTGGTGGTGGAGGACCCATGACCCCACCACTCGATGCCTGTCTCCTCCGGCTCCCTCCTATAGCTATCGCTGTCCGCAATGGTCTATGGAAGCTCCTCGCCCGCTGATCTGTTGGCACGACACCATAATAAAGGTCCCTTCAGTAGGCAATCTCCTCTCTGGCTCACAGGACATATGCGTAGCCTGCTCCTGCGTCCTCCGCCGCCTGCCTCCCTGCCCTCAGCACTATCTCAGCCTCCGTGTAGCACTGAATCGCCTGATCCCTGTCCCGCTCAGTATCCCTGAGCCTAATCCTGAGTCAGTCCCTCTCCCTCCCCAGATCTTGGATCTCATCTGCCTAGCCCTGGCAGATCTCCCTGAGCTCAATCAGCTCATCCTCCTCTAGATCCCCACCCTCTGCCTCTGCCTGTGGCTCTCTCTCTGCGGGTGCCTGCCCCTGTGCCTGTCCCTATGCCTGTACTGGTGCCTGAATGGGTACCTATCTCGGTACATGTCTAGGTCCCTGTACCTGTCTCCGTCCCTGCTCCTATGCCTGTACTGGCACCTGTCCCTGTACCTGTCCCTGTCTCTGTCCCTATGCTCTAGGACCCTATACTGCTGGTACCTGCAGGGGCAATCCGCCACGACCCCTCACCACCTGAGCCTGTCCCTCCTGTCCACCCTCCCTCCAAGGTGCCACCCTCCTCTCCCCAACTACTCCCCTCCGCCTCCGTCGGCTTCGGCCTCCATCACCCCCACCATCATCATCATCATCTCCTCCTCCATCTCCCTCCAATAGCTCTCCTGGATCTATCAATCGAGGGAATGGATGTTCGGCCCAATATGCTGCATACTCTGCATCCATCCCGGCGTCCTGGATCTTTGGCCACATATCCTAGGGTAGGGGCACCATCTCTGCCAGTTGTGTCAGCGCCTAATCATATGACAATAAAGGCCCGAACTGCGCCTGATCCCTAACTGTACGGGCATACATACCCGAGCCTCGTGGCATCCTCTGGATCCTGCCATACTGCCTACATACTCTGTCCACCAACTGTCTCTCCAGTATATAGGGCGTCCACCCAATCAGATACCTGCTCCGAAAGGTGTAAGGCAGCTCCACTGCATCATACTCCCACTCCTCACATCCCAGATACGACCTCTAGATGACTACATCAATGTCATCTATCACTCGCCGCCAATGCTCTAACCTGCCAATCCGCGGCTACGAAGTGATCATGTCATACAGATGAACAAAACTCCATCCATGACCTCTCCCTCTGAAATGTATCGGTCGCGTAATAGGCAGATGCTCGTATGCCCAAACCTACAGTAGTGTCACTCCACAGCCCAGTCCCACTGATCCATGGTATACAAACTGGTGAAGCTCATAATATAGGTGGGCCAACACACATGGACCCCACGCATATCTGGTGTGCTGTGTCACCAGTGTCTCCAGTGCTCCTCCCCAGCCCACTGCCAACCCCCATGTCGCCCTGTTTGGACATAGGAACCCACTGATAGCTCCTCCAATCACAGCTGGCAAGGTTAACCCTGTCGCGGTCATGGTGTCCTATGCCACATGTCCTGCTCTCATCTCTAGGCCGGGATCCTGAAACACCCATCTCAACGCCTCTCTGTCTCTGTCACGATCATATGGAATCAGATCTCCATCAATCGGTATATGCAGAATCCTGTAAACATCCTCAAGGGTGACTGTCATCTCACCCATCGGCAAATGGAATGTGCAAGTCTCTGAATGCCATCTCTCGGCCAACGCAGTCAGCAAACCCATGTTTTCCCGAAACTCAGGCACATATAGCATGTGTCTCAAACCCATCTCCTCGATGGCTGCTCTATCCTGAAATGACAACTCTGGTCGCAACCTCTGCGTCGACGGGAATCTCTCCCGTGACTCCAGCATAGGCAAATACTCCTGCAGTCAAACAAATCAATCATGTCAGTCATCATGGCATTCTTTGTTCATCACAAAATGCTACTTTTTATCTAAATGCATATGGTTATCTATCCTAGTGACACTCACTGTTCAACACAAAGTGTTGCTGATTATCCTAGTAGTGCTCCTTGTTCATCACAAAGTACTACGTGTGTGACACTCCCTGTTCATCACAAAGTGTTACTCACATCTTGCACTCCCTGTTCATCACAAAGTGCTGCTCATATTTCAGTACTCCCTGTTCATCACAAAGTACTCTATCTTGGTACTCACTGTTTCTCACAAAGTGCCTTGATCTATCCTAGTCTTCCTAGAGGACCTGCTTGAGTGTATCCTCTCAGCAGCTTATCCAATCAACAGCGTATGTTCATCACAGAACTGCCGATTTGACCTAGAAGATAAAACCTTGCATTTTTCAGACATAAACGCGTTTCTAACTCATAAACGTGCCTATAGACTGCACAAGCGCGCCTAAACAACACAGACGCACCTGTTTTACATAAACGTGCCTACATTGTTCACAAACGCGACTTTACAACATAAATGCCCTTGGACGACGTAGACGTGCCCGGCTTTGGCACAAACGCGGTTCCAGACACAGACGTGCTTGGCACCGACACAGACGCACCTGTCAGACACAGACGCACCTAACACTGACGCAGATGCGGTTTCCCAGTTTTTGCATTTTTTTGCACCCTACTTCTAAGCGCATTTATTGCTCTATTTGGCATGCATTAATGACAAAAGCAAATGCGTCAAATTACGAGGAGGTTTGGTGGTACTTACCGGCTCTCCTGCCTCTGCTGGCCTCTGAAATCAGTGAACGCGGTCAAATCTGTGTACGAAAGCCATCGCTGCTGACTGCTGCTGCTCTTTTCTAGCTCTGCACTTTGATCTCGTGAAGGTGTAGATGACAATGAGGATGTCTTTTTCCCGTGGTCTATCTTATAGCCTACCCTAGCCCTCGCATTCATTTCTCGAGTCAGTCTTCGTTATCCCGTGACTTTGTCACTTTATCCGATCAATCCATTCTAGCCTTTCTTTCTTATCGAGAGATTGTCTGCAATCTTTTCAGACATTTTCATCCAATCTCTCGAGGGGGCATATCATTCCCATTCTGGGGCAACTCTGTATCAGTTCATCTTATCTTCTTTGAAACAACGCGACAAGCCGCATTGTCTCAAAGAGGGGCAAAATGTAGACACCTAAAATTGTCGAGTCTAATTAAATAAATATTTTATTTATTTAATTATCTAAGCTTAATTCTTCTATTAATTAAATAAATCCTTATTTATTTAATTAATTCATTTATCCTCTTCTAGCCTTATTTCTCATTTAAATAAATACATTTATTTATTTAAATTATCCCTTTCCTAAATTAAATAAATATTTAATTTATTTAATTATCTTACTTCTTCTATTAATTAAATAAATCTTTATTTATTTAATTAATTCATTATCTTTTTCTACACATAACACATGTCATTCATCTCTTAATTCCTACACTGCCTACCTCTTTCATTATTTTATTATTTCTTCTACCTACCCTCTAATCCTAGCCGACCTCCTTTTTACACCTCTCAATCTTATCCCTCCATTTTATATTGTGTCTTCTATTTAAGGAGATGCTTCCTTCATTATCAAACCCTAACAACTTGATCAATTGGCTACACTACGATCCTACTTGCAACCACATTCCGTTCTTTGTTGAGCTCTTGTGCATATAAAATCTGAGAGAAAATATATCAAGCAAGATTAATGGAGATAGGAAGAATGGAGATCAAAACCCTATTGGACATGTGATGGTATAATCTTTGTGATTTCATGTGATTTGCATTGTCTTAGGTAATCTTCATATGTTATGGTGGATCTTTGTTGATTGTTAGGCTAGGGTTTTGTGGTTGGATTCATTTAGCCTTTCAATATTGTTATTATTGTTATCCATTTTCACCATACATAGTAGTTAGTATTATGATTGCCTTTATAAAGATTTCTAGTTAAAAACTCTTTCCTTATTTGCTTTCAGGTTAAAAGCATATGAGTTGTTTTATTATTTATTGAAAATCATTAGAAGGTAGCTGCCACCTTGTAAAATAAGAAAAGAATCGGCCAATTCATATTTTATTAGGCTGGTTCAACTATGGTTACATTTGTCATCTTCATGGGCATGAGAATAGAGAGTTAAGTGACAAATCTGTTAACCAACAAATTTTTGGCGACTCCGTCGGAGAGATTTTAGTGTGCCTTGGAAAATATTTTAAATGTCTTTTGATAAGAAGTTTGGCGATTATGTTGATTTCCTACCTAGAGAAAGACATTTAGTTTAATGCATGGACAATCTTTAAAAAGAGAGAAGAGTTGTGGAAACAGTGTTGCATGAAATGCCCGTGTTATGGAACCAACAAAGATAAACTTGGAGAAAAATATATCTAGAGGAAAATGTAAAGTTCATCCTGAACAACTATTATTAGATTCTTTTGAAGAGAAAGTGACATTAGGAGAATTCAAAGGGGCTCATGTTTTCAGTTGGCTTTGTCGAGTTTTCGATAGCAACTTTCGATGTGGTGTAGTTGATGATAAAGGTCACATCACTCAGATTGAAGTCGGGAAGTTCATAAGCATTTTTGGTAGGATTGGAAAGAAAGAAAGATTGTCTCAAACTACCTTCCATGATGGGCTCCTACATGCAAGAGAGGATGAAATCCTCTCTAAGTTTGACCCTATGCTTTTGGAATATGACAATGGGATGTCATCATGTAGTACTTGTGTGAATCATGTCCTGTCTGTTGATAGGCTAGGAAAGGATCCTTTATCTAAAGGTTCTTCTATAAGCTTGGTCAACCCTATACAAAATGAAGCATGTGAAGAAGATTTATTTTCTCTTTTAAGGGGGTAGTTCCCTACACAAGGGATGGAAATTAAATGGAACCCTTTGAATCCCCTATATTACCCTGTATAATCTTCTAAGGATGCCCAGACAAGAGATAATCCTCTTTTTTAAGTGGAAAACTTGCAGTTGGAAGAACAATCGCCTTTCCTCCATATTTCAGAAGAACTTAAAAAAAGTGTCCTTAAGAATAGTGTTGATGGTGATGAATTTCTCTCCTTATGTTGTTGCATGGAAAAAGAGGGTATGGACGCTCAGTTCCCAGTTCCTAAAACCTATTCCCCTATTGATGATCATTGGTTTATTCATGGAGAGGATAAATCTTTGTCAGTTGAAGGTTTTGAGTTGTCCTTGTGTGAAGTCCAAATACAAAATCATGATCGTTGTGGTGTTTTACCGAGTTATGAAATACATGATCAGGGACAGGATGCACCGATTAGATCTTCTCAAGAGAATTATTGTCTGTTATCTCAAACAAGTCATGAAGGAGTTAAAAATCTGATTCCAGTGGCCTATCATGAAAAATGGTTTCTTGGGCATGAATACATCCATCAACTTTTGTGTAGCCATAATTGGAAACCTAGTCTAGGAATCCTCATTGGACATGCCTCATCTCATGTCATGTCATGCTTTCCAAATCCCCTTTCCTACAGAGGTATATATTTTTTCCAACCTATAAATGGTTTTTCTTGAGAAATGTTATCCTTCTTCATCATAAGGCCCTTATGGCCATGTACATATTTAGGTCCTTTTTGGTTTTTTGTAGGCATAGTTTGTTTTTCTCTCGGTTTTTGGCCTGTTGGATTTGCCTTGCATTTTTCCTAGTTTCCCCTCCACCATTCTGCTCAGCAGGTCCATTTCCTTCTGTTATGCCCAACTTTGTTGCCCATTTTACATGCACTGGTCCAAGTTCTTAGATTCTTTGTGTCCTTAGAGTCCTTGTCCCCATTCAGAGCCTATATGTTACCTATCAAAATTTTAAATTTTGAAAAGTCACTTCCCTCTGCTTTTTCTTTAGGCTCTTAATCATAGCCTTTCCTAATTCCTTAACTTCTGTTGTGGAGTGCTCAACTTTTAGAACTACCCGATCGACCGACCAGCTTAGGGAAGTTCGTATAACACCACCACCTTTAGGAGGTCGGGCTTGGGGATATTTTTGAAAGGAGTTTGATAGTTGTGAAGTTACCTAATCTCCCGATCTCCTGATCTTTCGACTCTTTGACACTCCTCGTATTGTGACAGATGTCTAGCCCTCGAGAATTTTAAGGACACTGTTGGTTCTAAGAAAGGAAGTTTGGTGTAATTAAGACTAGTGATTTTGGTACCTTGGATGACAACATGAGTAATAGTACAGATAGGTTTCGCTTGGCCACCGATGAAATTGAATGGGGCTGTCAAGATGATAAGAATACTGGCTTCTTGTCGTCCCTCCTCCCACCTCATCGATTGCCACGTCATGCATTATTTTTAGAAACAAATCAAGGCAAGATATGTGAAGTGCCATCATTAATGGTCTTCAAGCAACCCAAATATGAAAAAAGGTGGTAGCATGCGTTACTTCATTTGATGTTGTCATTCTTGTAGAAAACATTAAAGGTAGCCAAAGGGGAAAATTGTCATCATAATTACATGCATCAAAATGGTCTTGCCTCATGATGATGAACTATCTTTTCATAATACAGATTTGAACTAGCCAGAGATAAAGCAGGAAGATATAGTCTGGCAGTTACGATCTTTTGCATGGAAAGCACAAACTAATTTCAGTGAATATAGGAAGATCGTCACCCTATTAGAGAATATTGCAGAACAAGTTGAGAATCATGAACAATGTATGCGAGACAAGCTATTGACAAGAAGAAACCCAAATAATTGACTTCAACAAAATGGTACTCCTAGTTGGAAGAGGTCATGTATTGCAACCTGATACCAACCCAGTATAGTGGCACATTCTTTTGATCATTTCTCAATTTTTGAAAGATATTTTGTTGATGCTAGTCGAAGAAGAAGAAGAAGAAAAAGATGATGAGATCGGCAGGCAGATTGCAGAGCTAAACCCTGTACTTGATGATGGAGCCTAAAGGTCTTGTAGCATTACCTATTGTGAGGTGGTTTATATTTTGTGTTGCTCTTTACGATTTTGTTTTAAAACAATCATGATCAAGACTGTTAGCTTTAGTAACCATTTCTCGGGAACGAAAAAGACATGAAGGTTATAGCTATAAATAGGTAGATTACTTAATTTGAGGAGATCTTTTGGGAAAACTTTATTTATCACATTAGAGAAAAAACTATTATGCATGGGATTGTCTGCTATTTTTAATATAGAAGAACTACTGGTGGTTTTCGTATATTCATAAGCTTTGAATTATGATGTATGGATGGCTTTTTGTTCTTTGAAATGGATGTCAGTTGGTGAGTTTATATTGAAATGGTAGATGATTTGATATTTCATTTGCTATGGAATATTAGCTATGGATGGTGTTTCGTAGTAGCTTTATTTTAAAATCTGAAAAATTCTAAAAATAGTAGTTAGTATTATGAATGCCTTTATAAAGCTTTCTGGTTAAAATGTCTTCCTTATTTTCTTTTGGGTTAAAAGCATATGAGTTGTTTGTTTTTTAATTGAAAATCATTAGAAGGTAGTTGCCTCCTTGTAAAATAAGCAAAGAATCAACTAGTTCATATTTTGTTAGGCTGGTTCAATTGTGGTTACATTTGTCATCTCTGTGGGTGTGAGAATATAGAATTAGAAGAAAAATCTGTTAACCAACAATCTTACATACCTCAGAGTCTTCTAATTGTTTTGATTCTCAGGTTCTTGAACTTCTTCACCGACAACAATAATATCTGGATTAGTTGTCTCTACCGGATCATTCTGCTTTAGGTTCTCATTATGCAATTGCTTTGAAATAACATCCTAATCACCAAACTCATATGGTCTGGTATGTTGTCCATGATATTCATCAACCTTCACATTTGCACTTTTCACTATATTTTTCATCCTCTTATTGGAACACGTGTAGGTATTGCTCTTAGTAGAACAACCCAAGAAGATTCTTTCATCACATCTTGCATCAAAATTTCCTATATCGTCATCTCCTTTGATATAACATTTTCTTCCAAAATTTTTGAAATATCTAGCTGTAGGAACATGACCAAACCATAGCTCATAAGGAGTCTTACTGGAATCACCTTTTATATGCACCCAATTGAATGTGTATACAACAGTGCTAACAACTTCTCTCCAAAAGGTATGTGGAGCATTCCTTTCAATCAACATAGTCCTAGCAGCATCCAAAATAGTTATGTTCTTCCTTTCAACAACTCCATTTTGTTGAGGGTTTCTAGGAGAAAATAATTGTCTTCTAATTCCATACTTATCAAAAAATGAATCAAACTCACCAGATGTCAATTCTCCTCCTCTATCAGATCTCAAACATTTCAGCTTCAATCCTATCTCTATCTCCACCTTAGCTTTGAATATCTTGAATTTCTCCAGTGCTTCTGGTTTCTCTCTTAGAAAGGTAACCCACATCATTCTATAAAAATCATCAATCAACAACAAGAAATACCTGTCACCCCGAATGCTTCTTACTCTTGTAGGACCACACAAATCAGTATGCACAAGATCCAATAATCCCTTGGATGTATGCAACTTACTCTTGAATGAAATTCTTGTTTGCTTTCCCAACTGACATTCTTTACATACTAGATTAGAAGGCTTCACAATCTTGGGCTAATCTCAAATAGCTTGAGTAGAACTTATCCTTATCATGCAGTCAAAATTAACATGACACATTATTCTATGCCATAACCATCTTTCATCTATTTGAGAAATCAAACAACTTTTCTCACCAACATTCAAATGAAAGATATTACCTTTAGTCTTAGTTCCTGATGCAATCTCTATACCAGAGGCATTCAAAATCTTGCATTTACCATTCTTGAATTGTAAATCATATCCCTTATCAACCATCTACCCAACACTCAAAATTTTATGCTTCAAACCTTCAACATATAAGACATCATCAGTATTATGCTTACCATCAAGAGAAATAACACCTATACCACGAATTACACAAGATTTATCATCTCCAATTCTTACTATACCACCATCATACCTCTCCATATTCACAAATTTTCTTTTATCACATATCATATGATGTGAAAAACTGCTATCAATTACCCATTCATCTTTCTCTTCAATCTTACCAACCAAGGCTTAATTTTCTCCTCAACAATGCAGCTTGTAGAATTCATTGGTACTAGATTATCTTCCTTGATAGCAATAAATACAAATTCATCTTCCGAGTTCCCATTCTCAAACTCTTCATCTATCACACCTTCATCATCAGCATAATAACATTTCTTCTAATATCTGAACTTCTGGTTAGGCTTATAGGGCTTAACATATCTATCTTTCTTCTCATATATATCGAGCTTATCAAATTTATCATGCTTATCATACTTTGACATTCTTTTAGGACACCTAGAAGCAAAATGTCCTATCTTATTAAAAGATTTTTTTTTAAAGGTAACTTCCCATCATATTTACCAGCTCCCTTACACAATCTTCGAGCAATAAGTGCTTCAATCTCATCCAACTCTCTTTCTTGTTCTTCCATCTCTCTCATTTCTCTTTCATATCTGGAAACCCTAGATGAACTTTCTCTCAGATCATACTTCTGCTTCCCAGATACAGATGCTTTAAATACAGTCTCAAATTTACCATGAGATTCTCCAAATCTACTCAACTCAAACTCAGCAAGCTTACCAACCAACATGTCTCTTTTCACAGTGGTCATAGTCTAGATCTCATCAATTGTAGCAACTTTAGATTTGTAAGCAGGAGGCAAAGATCTCAGCACTTTAGCAACAATCTCATCTTCTTCAAGAGTTCCACCAACACATTTGATGTTCATGACAAGTTCATTCACTTTATCCATAAAGGATGATATGTTCTCATCTTCTCCCATCTTCATCATCTCATATTTTCCTTTCAAACTCTACAATTTAGCAACTTTGACATGTTTATCTCCTTCATACAAAGTCTCCAAATTTTCCCAGATCTCATGTGTAGTTTGCAATTCCATCACATTAGTCATCTTTGAATTGGTCAGGGCACTCAGCAATGCTTCTTTACCTCTTATGTTATGTTCAACATCCTTGATCTCACTTGCAGTAACTGGTCTATTCTGAGGAACATTGTAGGTATTCTTTGTAATCTTCCAATAGTCATCACCAAGACACTTCAAGTGACACTCCATCCGGTCCTTCCATACAGTGTAATTTCTTCCATCAAATCTTAGACTCTCTGTCTTGAATAAATAGGTTTCCATCCCAGATTCTCTTCAAGCGGTCAAGCTTCTTCTAGAGGATCTAGCTCTGATACCAATTGTTGGCAACAACAATGAAGGAAAATTGAGGGGGGGGGGGGGGGGGGTGAATTAGTTTTCATTGGATTAAATAATTTAAGAACAATTTCATATCTAATCGACTACAATAAGAACAAAGATAAACACAATAATAACAACAGACATAACACTGAGATTTTGACATGGAAAACCCGATTAAGGGAAAAACCACAGTGGGAACCTACCCACAATAAGATGATACTCTACAGTAGTGTTGGTTAATAGATTTGTGTTTTTCAAAATCTCTATTCTTCACTTAACCTTTGTTACCCTTTAAAGGCAAATTTGCAACCACACAATTGGATAAACAAAAATGATTTGTTCTTCTCTTAATTAAGGTACAACTCCCTTCAAATATATTCAATGAATTAATTTAATCTATGAGTTCATGTACACTTTTAAGCATCAAAGGAATTCATCTCCATACATCAACATGGTATGAAGATGCAAAATACTCATATACCAATTTAAGAAAATAGCTCACTAACTATCTTAACTGGTCCAACTAAATGCACAAAAATGAAAGAAGAATTTTCAACTCCTAACTTTGTAAATATTTTAATATGAGGAATGAGATCAATTTGAACAAGAATTCATTCACACAAAAATAAATTCCTCATATTCAAACACACAGATTCAAACTGTCAAAATTGATTCATATATATTCAATTCACAGATGAATATCTTTCCTCATATCTTCAAAAAAATAGATAAAGAATCAAGAGTTTACTTCAGCACACTAACAAAATTTCTTAGACCCCTCCAAAGAATCAGAAAATATTTTTTATAGCCACAACCTGGCTAATGGTTTAAAGAGGGAAACATGAAAATTCAATATTTCCACCTCGAAGTTTAAGAGAGGTTTACTTAAAACTTAAAAACTAAATTTGCCAAAACTAATGATAAGAAAACAGTTATGGATCATTCTGATTGGGCTCAGCGGCTACAGTTGCTGCATTCTTCCATCCAACGCAAGCAACAAAGAAATCCTGAATTAAGGCACCATGAAGGAGTCCCACGTGTATCATCCTCTACTTCCAAACCTCTTTTTCCCTATGAACCTATGCAAATTTGTTGGAATGACTGTCCAGGTGTCCAATGCATAAAAAAAGAAGAGATTCAATCTTTGCAATGGTGGACAAATCGTTTGAAACTATTTCCTTAGCCTCTTTGACATTATTAATTTTTCCTTCAAATGATTTTGTTATAACCTCCACAGCTTTGAGGGTCTTCCCATCATCTTTTAGACACTTGATTCTAATGCACACAAGTTCATTTTGCATGGATGAAACTAATTCTACGAGTTGGTCCACTAGTTTTGCAGATTATTCATAAGCTTGCTTTCTTAAGGAATTCCTCCATTCAATATTTCTCTGGCAAACATACATGATACTATCATCTAATCCAGCTATAGGTTTCTCAGTAAGAAACTTCATTACCCCATAGATTTTCACTTCTCGCATCTATGCTACTTTTGTTGCCCATTTAGCTTCTTATTTTTTCAAATTCATGATTTCGGCTTCCAACTCCTTCATCACCATTAACACCCCATCCTAAATTCTACTCAAATTAGTAAAATACTTTGCACCTGATTTTTGAATTGCTTATAAACACTCCATCACAGTTTCTGTAATGAGCCTACATTTTTGTATTTGCTCCAGAGTCTTTTGATTAACAGGTGATTTAGGGTCAAAGGACGTTGGAAGCTGTGACAGAGGTTGAGGGTTTGGATTATTAATTGCTTTGATATACTTTTCCATTCTCCTTAGAATTTCCTTCATCTCATTCTTATCCCTCTCATCCTTCCATGTTATATTGAGTATTTTCTTGATCGATGTTTCAATATGGAAGGCATCAACTACTCGCCTTCCGACACCAAGATTTAGTTTTTCAACTAGGAAATAGTCTTCCCTTTCCCTAGCCATTATGACTTTCATCTTTTTTTGGAACTCTTTATCATTCTGACATCTATGTACTTCGACTTTGGGAGGTTTAGGAAGCTCAGATTCAGTCGATGAGGAATCATTGTCAATGGCATGATTGCTAAAGTCGTCGTGAGTGTCTCGTTTACTAGCTTCTCTTTCTTGTCTTTCCCTAGACATGGTGGGAGATAGGGGCTGACCAAAGATTGGTAGATTGTAAATTGGTATCTGTGATGAGGACGGTTTATTGTAAAAGGGGTTTTCCACAAAGAATGGATTGTCTTTTGATGAAAAGGGCATTTCTTTTTCTTTGTCTTTTTTTGTGAGAATTTCTAGTTTGAACAGGCATTTTGTAACAGATAGGACTGAGAGTCAAATGTTTTGCAGAAGTCAAGATCAAATTGTAGCTAGTAGTTCGTTTAACGTAGTGATTGAAAGAAGTAACTGAGATCTAGTCTGGTTTTAGGAATGATCTATCCTATGTAAGACGTTATCTAAGTTAACTTAGGTTTGATAAGATGTTTGTTTGAACTAGCTGAGAGATGATCGACAAATTCGTGCAACGCAATGGCAAGGGTACAATATCAAGGTTGTTTATGCTCAGGGGGATGATAACTAGTTTTTGGCTCATTGTAGACTGTTTTAGACAGGTTTGACTATTCTGGAGTGACAAAATCAAAGACTCGTACAATAGAATTTCTAAGACCGTATGATAATATAACAGCTTCAGGACGGCAACAATTTTGTTTCGTATGAGTTGCTACCTAGTACCATACGACAAATGGGTAGGTCCCGAACAACAAAAGATTCAATGCAGTTTTGTTTCGTATGACACAGGATTCAGCTTAAATGATAGACTGTTGGGTTTCGTACGACAGAGGATTGAGCTTTGAACGACAATTTAGAAGACTCATATGACACAAGATATGGTGTAGGGTGACAAATGACCAAGCTCGTATGACTGTTAACAGGACAGAGACAAAAATTCTGAGTTTTTTTTTCAATAGCTGAGTATGACAACTGAGTATGACCAATTCTGAGGTGGACTGATTTTTTTTTATCAGGATAAACTAGCTTCGACACAGATAGAGTTTTATCACTGAGTTGTTGATTTGTCTGATTTGTTTTCTCCAGTTTCAGTATTTCGATCTTAGTCTCAGGGATGAAAACACAGAAAACATGCAGTATAAATAGTAACTCCAATCACAACATGCAAACCCTATGGAAGTTGTCTTAGAGAAGAAAACCTTTGCTTGCTGACTTAGGTACACACCTAATAGCTAATCAGAATATGGTCGTTGAGTCTCACGCAATGGATTCTCAATGCTGTATTAGTCGACTCCAAACACTAATGGGGGCACGATATGGCAAGTGTCTTGGGAGAGTTACTATCTCTCTTGCACAAAGATTATCAACCTTTCAGAGGTGAATCGGGTAGCTTCTAATTTTAATTGGATCTAGTAAGGGTTTTGTTTGGTGCGTCAAGGTATAAACTCAATTAAGAGGTCTCCCAACCTTGAAAACCAAGGTTCAATATACCCAAAGGTACTGAGGAGAGTTATTCTCGAGCACTGTCATTGATGTGATTTTCATCAAATCACATTTATTTTATAGTGGGTTGGAGTACTTGGCATTTAGTCGTTCCCACTTAGGTCATTCCCCTCACACCGGTTGTAACGGTTTTAAGAGTTTTTCAACCCCTCGGGAGGGCAGGCCTGCTAAAAATGTACAAATCTCAAATAAAGAAAATGCCTCAAGGGTCTAGATTTCTAATTGTCTAAAAAAAGACAAGAGCATACTCTCCTACCTCTCAGAATTTTCTAAAAACATAAAAGACAGATTTGTTCATTAACCAGATAGCAAGTTAGGTGCCTAAAAAAAATTAAAGAATACACGATGTTTGATTGATTTCTCTTTAGGCAACCTACAAAAACAATGCATCAGTAGTCATGTTGTTTTTATTCTTTGACAAGCGTATGTTTGATTGATAAATTCTTTGACAAGTGTCCTGCAAGAAACTGGTTAGGCTATGAAAATACTAGGCAAACAGAAGACAATTAAGGGTCAACATTAGCGTAATCAAAATTTAATTCAAGAAAAACCCCGAAAAGTGAAACTTGCTTTTAATCTAATAGAAAATAGAATCGTACGACAATTCTTATAGAATGGAATGACAAAAAACTTTTATTGTACGAGTCAAAAATGAGCATAGAATGACAGAAGATAAAATCAAATAACCAGAAACAGTATGTCGCATGAGTCCATCTTCTGTTTCGTACAACAAATGACAGGATCTAATATTATGTCATACGATAAATCACAAGCTTTAATATAATGTTGTACGATGCAGTGAAACTGCTCGTACGATATTTCGTAGAGATTGTATAAACGAAACCTGCAGGATAAAAAGAATGATTTTGAGGCCGAAAAAGTAGTTTTCTACCCCACGGTGGGCACCAAAAAAGTGTGTGTGAAAAGTGGACCTATATCTGCAAGACACAACACTTCAATTAAGTCATTACATGCATGGTTAGATAGATATAATCAATGAATAATAAAACCATAACAAATCGACCCATTGTCTTCTAAAAGATGCGAGTATAAGATTGCTCTCAAATTTGCATAAGCAATCCAATGACTAGACAACACCAAGATGAAGGATTTTAATCTATATGAGCATGATATTAATGCTAGATGCATACAAGATTAATCTAACAAGATTTAAGCAATAAATGAGATAAATGATCTAAATATGTATGCAATAACTAATATATGAATATCTAAATGCACAAATATTATTGAACCTAGAGCAAAAAACAACATGATAACAATATATTCTCTAGGATCTTTGAATGAGAGATGAGAACCTGAATTTATAGAAAATCCAAAAAGAAACCAACGGCTGAGATCAAATGATGATGAGTGGTCAAGATTTTCCAAGAGGAAGCACAATCCAGGTGAATTAATGTGATTGGATGCTTTTCTCAGTTTTAAAGGAAATTGAACTAAAATTAAGATAAAATCAAGAAAAAACTTATTTATTCTCTATTTCATTCAATTTTAATATTTAATTGTTTTAATTGCTTTCTTTGAGATTATTTATCAATTTTTAATTTTCTTTTTCAAGATTATCTCCAATTGATTTCTTTTCTCAATTTTTAACTCTTTTTTGGTCAATTAATTCCTTTTTTTATTTATTTCCTTTTTTGAAGATTTGTGCTCATAATTTCCAATTCCTCTTTCTTGATTTGTTTCCTTTTTTGAATATTTATGGCAATTTTTATTTATTTTTCAAATTAATTCCTCTTTTTGATGATTTAATGGAAAATTGATTTATTTAATTAAATATGCTAGGATATTTAATAAAATAAATAAGATAATTATTTAAAAATGATTTACTTGGAATGATCAATTAATTAAATAAATATTTAATTAATATTGAGTGATTAATTTTCCATGTGACATTTGATGATTTTAGAAATTAATTGTGTGCTCAAGATTTATTTAATTGCCTTTGGTTAGGACCCTGGTGACGTTGTCGAGATTAGGGCCTCATGGTTTAGATGACCATTTTTAGGGTATTATATGTACCACGTACACGGTTCGTTAGGACTTATGAGCACGCATGCACTCACTTTCCTAAAAGCAGTGCGTATGCGCTCACTTTCCTAAAAGCAATGCATACGAGCTCACTTTCCTAAAAGCAGCGCGTACACGCTACCTTTTTTAAGCTCGGGAACAACAAACCTAAGCATGTATGGGGTGATTTCCAATTTTATAACCATGTACGCGCTGCTTGTTTTTTCATGTTTTTTTTGGGTGGTGTCCATTTTTCTGACCACCATCTTTGTGCACATACCCTATACATACATACATGCATGCATGTGTGTGTGTGAGTGATATATATATATATATATATATATATATATATATATATATATATATATATATATATATATATATGTATGTATGTATGTATGTATGTTTGTATGTTTGTATGTATGTATGTACATACATATATTTAGATATAGATATAGATATAGATATAGATATAGATATATACATATACATATACATATACATATACATATACATATACATATACATATACATATACACACACAGAGATATATATATGTGTGTGTGTGTTTGTGTGTGTGTGTGTGTGTGTGTGTGTGTGAGTGTGTGTGTGTGTGTGTGTGTGTGAGTGAGAGAGAGAGAGAGAGAGAGAGAGAGAGAGAGAGAGAGAGAGAGAGAGAGAGAGAGTATATATGAAGAGATAGGAGGTCAAATAGAGAAATAAAGAGAGTGAGATATGGAGAGAGGGACATATAGAGAGATATAGAGTCAAGGAGGGAGAGTAAAATGGAGAAATATAGGGAAAGAAAGAGGGGAGAGAGGAGGGAGAGGGGGGAGAGAGATAAATAGAGATGGAGGGAGATGTGTGCATATAAACGAAGATATAGAGAAGGAGAAATTTAGATATAAAGGGAGAGAGAGGGAGGTGTTTATTTTTAAGAAATAGGATTTTTATTTTTAGTTTATGAAGCATTACATCTCATGTTCCACAAAACACAATCACATTTTGTGGAATATGATATATATCATATTTGATGTTTCATAAAACATGCTTATGTTATGTGAAACATGAAATGCACTCATTTTTTGTATTTCAAAAAATGTAAGAGTGTTTTCGGTTTCATAACATGCAAGCACATATTTTAATCAAAAAAATTCCTACTCTTTTTTCTTTGGAATAGGTTTGGATAACAAGCCTAAAGGCTTGAACTATTAATTTGCATCTATTTCACATGTTTTTGACCTTCAATGGAGTCTCTCAACTTGCATTTCATCAAGTTTACACATTATATAATGATATTTTAAAAAAATACTACCAATATTTCACATGTATTTTTAGCTTTCTCACCATATAACTTGTTTTAAATAGATTTTATAAATATTTCTATATTCCTTAGATAAATATGCCATTTTTTTTACACCTTTGATCTATTCCTACATTGTTTTTTTTAAATGATTGTTTTTGTGCAAGTTGACTGACATGCATGCTCAAAGATGCAATTTTTTTTAGGATGTGTCCACTTTAAAAACACAAAAAATATATTCAATAAGTTTTTTTTTAAGTTTCAACTTCTAATACTCACCTTTAACAATATTTCTACTGAGCAATTTTTAGAATTCTAAAAGCAATAAAAAATAGAGGGGTGCACACCAAATGCTATGTTATATTTTAGTGAAAAAATAAGAAATTTTTTGTGTGTGTAACATTTCATCATCTTAATCTTAACTATTTTTTTAAAAACTAGATTCAAATTACTAAAAATTTTACTCTTGCCATATCTTCAGATTTTGAGTGCATGAATCTCTAATTACTCATATAAGTTTAGGTTTGACTAATTTCAAAGAGAAAAAAACTGACCTCATTTTACCCCTTTTTATATACCATTTCCATACACTAACCCTTTTAAATATTCTTAGTCTTTATCAACCAAATTAAACAACATAATTTCGGGAAATTAGGATAAAAGTTTACAATGAACCAAATTAGGATTAGATATTAGAATTCTAAAATGCATGGCATAAAACAAATCCATAGTTTTAGAATTGAATATATATATATATATATAATTTTCTAATATCATGTTTAATATTTTGATATTTATCTTCAACATTAGATCACATAGATTAATTTATTTTTATTAATTATATTTGTTGGCAACAACAATGAAGGAAAACTAAGAGGGTGGGAGGAGTGAATCAGTTTTCATCGGATTAACAAACTTAACCTCAAATACAAATCTGAATAGCTGCAACAACAACAAAGATAAGCAAATTGATAGCACACCACAAAACACCAAGATTTTGACATGGAAAACCTGGTTAAGGGAAAAACCATAGTGGGAACCCACCCACAACTAGATGATACTCTGCAGTAGTATGTGTAAATATTACAATGGGGAATGCACATGCATTCAAGCTCACTACCTAGAGCTCACTGCTCAAAACACAATAACTCGGAAGGTTACAACCCTCAGGGAAGGTTCACTACCTTGCAAGGAAGTCTCACTGACTTATAGAATATTCGGACAAGAATCTAGAATCAAATGAACTAAAAGAATAGCATCTACAAATGCCTAATGACAATTCCAGTTAAGCACATTTTTCTGTTGTACAACACTCCAATCTCTGCTCAATCACAATGATGAAGGATGTATTCACTTATTCGCACCTTTAGCATTCTTTGATAATGCAAATGGTTCACCACTACCAAATTTACATGACTATACCATCTATATATATTGATCATCAACCTTGATAATAAGGTCGACCAAACCCTCAACTCACAATTACAAAATTTGTATCACACGATACAAAGATCAACCATCAGACCAATGTAATGATATGCGTGACATAACGTGGACCTAAACCAAAATCTCAAACATGCAACACCACCGAAAATCATGCCAAGATCAACTGTAGCACGCTACACCATCAAGAATACCACATAGCACAAAGAATATCACCGATTCAACAAAATCACCAAGAACATGCACAAGGATCACTGTGGACCACCAAAATAGGTAGAACATAATTAGGAAACACTAGCAAGCACATTAGAATCATCTATAACAGTTGTACCACCACCACTTATCAAATCTTCATCGATCAACATCTGAAACTTAAGAACACTCAAACAACAAGAATTGTCAAGAGGAAAGATAACTTGCAGAGAATGAAATTACGATCCATATGAAATGAAGATACACATGAACATCCCAAACAATATCCCAAAAACACAGCTCAAGATGTGATCACACCAGAATATACCAGAGGAAATACCGAACTCTGCAAAGCACTGATCAGAAGAACCAAACTGTAAACCAGATCATATGATATGATCAATTAAGCTCCCAGATCACTGAAACCAATACATAAAGATAATGATACTACAAATACTCCATATATTGAACCATGATCCCAATAAACCAATCTTCAACCACTAGAGCAATAAATCACAGGAATATATTGACATCAATGACAACAACATATCCTAGCAGCAGCACTGACCAACTATCTCCCCCTTCAGCATTGATGGCAACATATGGATGTGAAAAATAATCAATGCAAAGAAATAAGACATCTCCAAAAAACTCCCCCTAAGATCAAGCTCACCAACAACAGATAAGATAGTTTTTCACATGCTTTCTCTCCCCCTTTGACATCAATGAAAAAGGTTCTCAAAACAAAAAACCAAACCCACCCTCTTAGATAAACAAATCATGATTACAACCAGATCAACTGAACCACAAATAGGCTACTCCATCAGAGGAGTAGCATAAGCACATCAATTTGGACAAGAAGATAAGATTGTGAAGTCCACCGGATTGATGCAACTCATTGCATCTAGTTCCCACCAGGAGGGGTGGATACCCCTACCTTGTCTCTCAAATAGACAAATGTATCTGTAGGCAAAGGCTTGGTGAAGATATCAGCAATTTGTTCCTTTGTAGACACATACTCTAACTTCACTTCCTCTTGACTGACTTTTTCTCTACAGAAATGATACTTGATTGATGCATGTTTAGTCTTTGAATGTTGCACTGGGTTCTTTGACATATTGATAGCACTAGAAATATCACAATATATGACAGTAGGTTCAACATAGATAACTCTGATATCCTTCAACATTTGTTTCATCTAAACTACCTGAGTGCAGTTACTAGCAGCAACAATGTATTCAACTTCAACAGTAGATAGAGAAACTTAATATTGTTTCTTACTTGCCCATGAAACCAATTTCTTACCCAAAAAGAATGCACCATCGGAGGTACTCTTCCGATTATCAGCATTACCAATCAGCATTAGTGTAAGCACATAGCATGAAATCATCATTCCTCGGGTACCACAAACCATAATCCACAATTATTTTCAAGTATTTGAATATCCTCTTCATAGCAATGACATGACTCTCTTTCAGATCAGCTTGATATCTGGCAAACATGCACATAACAAGCATAATGTCAAATCTAGTATGAGTCAGGTATAGTAGTCCATCGATCATAGATCTGAAGGTCTGATTAGCTTTCAGAGATTCATCATCCTTAGGCAATTTGCAACCAATCACCATAGGAGTTCCAACTGGTTTAGAATCTTCCAACCCAAACTTATCCAGTAATTGCTTCACATATTCAACTTGAGAAATAAAAATACATTTTCCAATCTGTGAAATCTGCATGCCTAAGAAACATTTCATCTCTCCTATCATGGACATTTCAAATTCTTTCTACATATCACTGACAAACTTCATACTCAATTCATCATCTCCTCCAAAGATGTCATCAACAAAAACTTCAACAATTAAAATGTTATTATTCTCAATCTTGAAATGTAGATTACTATTAGCAGTACCTTTATTAAATCCCAATTTTAGTAAATACTTATCCAATCTAGCATACTAGGCTCTAGGGGCTTGTTTCAATCCATAAAGAAATTTCTTCAATTTTCATACCATGTCCGTTGGATATTGTTGGTCATTTTTGTTGTTAGGATATTTTTTGTCATTGATGTCAACATATTCCTATGTATTGCTCTAGTGATTGCAGATTGGGAAGATCTTATGATCTGGTTTTGCAGTGTTGTTTTGTTGACCACTATTTTGCAGAGTTTGGTATATCCTTCGCTATATTCCAATGTGATCAGATCTTGTGTTGAGATTTGGGATATTTCTTAGGATGGTCTTTTGTATCTTCATTTCAGATGGATCGTGATTTGGTGCTTCGCAAGTTATCTTTCTTCGTGACAGTTGTTGATTGGTTGTGTTCTTCAGCTTACAGATGTTGATCGATGTAGATTTAATAATTGGTGTTGGTGTCATTGTTCTTGATGATTCTAACATGATTGTTGGTGTTTCCTAGTCATGTCCTATTTGTTTTGGTGATCCACATTGATCGTTGTGCGAGTTTTTGGTGGCTTCTATCAACTAGTGATGGTTTTCATGGTATGTGGTTTTTGTGGTGGTGTAGCGTGTTGCGGTTGATCTTGGTGTAGTTTCTGGTGGAGTTGTGCATTTGGGAATTTGATTTACATCCATGCTATGCTATGTAAAACATTATATTGGTCTGGTGGTTTAACCTTGTAATTTTATAATTGAGGGTTGGGGGTTTAGCCAAACTTGTTATCAAGGTTGATGAATTGTATATATAGGTGATATATTCATGTAATTTTGATGTCAATGTTGTGTCTACATTATCAGAGAGTGGTATATCTATGAACAAATTATTCATCCTTCGGTATTGTGATTATGTAGAGAATTGGTGTTATAGAGCAGCCAATTGTGCTTAACCGGAACTATAATCAGGCATTTGAAGATGTTATTCTTTCAGTTCATTTCTTTTGGATTGTAGTTTAAATCTTGTTGTAAGTCAGTGAGACTTCCCTGAGGGTTGTAGCCTTTCGGACCATTATATTTAAGCAGTGTGTTTGAATGTCAGTGCATTCCCCATTGTAATATTTTCACATACTAGTACAGAGTATCATCTCACTATGGGTAGGTTCCCACCGTGGTTTTTTCCTTAACCGAGTTTTCCACATCAAAATCTTGGTGTTGTGTGTTGTTATTTCAATTTGCTTATCTGTATTAAAACTATAGTTTATCATATTTGTTTTTTAGTTAAATTTGTTGATCCGGTGAAGACTAATTCAGTCCCCCCCCCCCTTCTCAGTCTTCCTTCTTTGTTGCTGCTAACAATTGGTATCAAAGCAAGATCCTTCGGTAAAATATTAACCACTTGAGGAGATCTGGGATGGTACATCAAGGTGTTATCTTTAAGAAGGACAGTCCGATGTTTGATGGAAGTAACTTTTCTATATGGAATAATTGTAAGGAAGTGCACTTTAAATGTCTATTATGTTCCTCTGAATGGACCTTCTACTCCAGATGAGATCAAGGAAGCTGAACATAATATTAGAGCGAAGGAAGCATTGCTTAGTGCCTTGACTGATTCAGAGATGACAAATGTAATGGGACTTCAGAATGCACATGAGATCTAGAAAAAGATTAAGATCATGTATGAAGGTGATAAAAAGGTGAAAGTTGCTAAGTTGTAGAGTTTGAAAGAAAAATATGAGACATTGAAGATGGGAGATGATGAGAACATACACTCTTTCATGGCTAAGGTGAATGACCTTTTCCTAGGTATCAGATGTGCTAGTGGAACCATTCAGGAAGATGAAATTGTTTCTAAGGTGTTGAAATCTTTTCCTCCTGCTTACAAACATAAGGTTGCTGCTATTGATGAGATCTGAAGTGTGACTACACTGACAAGAGATATGTTGGTTGGAAAGACTGCTACATTTGAGCTGAGTGAATTTGGAGAATCACATGGAAAGTCTAAGACTGCATTTAGAGCATCAGTATCTGTATCTAGTAAGAAGGAGTATGATCCCAGTGAATGTCGAATATCTAGATATGAAAGAGAGAGAAGAGAGATGGAAGAGAAAGAAAGAGAGCTAGATGAGCTTGAAGCACTAATTGCTAGGAGATTTCCTAAAGGAGCCGGTAAGTATGATGAAAATTTGCCTTTGAAATATTTTTCTTGCAATAAGATAGGACATTTTTCTTCTAGATGCCCGAAGAGAATGGATAAGTATGACGGGCATGACAAGTTTGATAAGCATGATAGGAATAATAGATATGAAAAGCATGAGAAGTATGATAAGCCCTACAAGCCTAACAAAAAATTTAGGAATTAGTAGAACTATTATTATGTTGTTGATGAAGGTGTTACAAATGAAGAATCAAAAGGAGATGAAGTTGTGTTTATTAACATTTAGGAAGATAGACCTGTACCTGTTGGTTCCACTAGCTGCACTATTGAGGAGAAAGATTTAGTTGCTAAAGTTGAAGAAAAAGATGGATGGGTAATTGACAGTGGTTGTTCACATCCTATGACCGATGATAAAAGCAAATTTGTGAGTATGGAAAGGTATGATGGTGGAATAGTTAGATTTGGAGATGACAAAGCTTGTGTAATCCATGGGAGAGGTTCTATTCCTTTTGATGGTAAACATAACACTGATGATTTATTGTATGTTGAAGGTTTGAAGCATAATCTTTTTAGTGTTGGATAGATGGTTGATAAAGGCTATGATCTACAATTCAAGGATGGAAAATGCAAGATCTTAAATGCCTCTGGTATAGAGTTTGCATCTGGAACTAAGACTGAAGGTAACCTTTTTCATTTAAATGTTGGTGAGAAAATTTGTTTGATTACTTAGATTGATGAGAGTTGGTTGTGGCATAGGAGAATGTGGCATGTAAATTTTGATTCAATGATTAAGATTAGTACTACACATGATGTTAGAGATCTGCCTAAGATTGTTAAGCCTGCTAATACGGTATGTAAGGAATGACAATTGAGTAAGAAAATGAGGATTTATTTCAAGAGAAAGCATTATACATCTGATAGACTGCTAGATCTTGTGCATACTAACCTATGTGGACCTACAAATGTTATAAGTGTGCAGGGTGATAGATAATTTATACTGCTAATTGATGATTATTTTAGGATGATGTAGGTTGTCTTTTTGAAGGAGAAATCAAAATCATTGGACAAATTCAAGATATTCAAAGCAAAGGTTGAGACTGAGTCTGGTCTGAAGGTAAAGTGTTTGAGATCTGATAGAGGTGGAGAATTCTATTTTGGTGAGTTCAATTAATTTTGTGATAAGCATGGAATTAGAAGATAGTTATTTACTACTAGAACCCCTCAGCAGAATGGAGTTGTTGAAAGGAAAAACATAACTGTTTTGGATGCTGCAAGGACTATGCTGATTGAAGGAAATGTTTTGAAGATCTACTAGAGAGAAGCTATTAGCATTGTTGTTTACACATTCAATAGAGTGCATATTAAAGGTGATACCAGTAAGACCCCTTATGATCTTTGGTTTGGTCATGTTCCTATATTGTGAGATATTTCAAAGTATTTGGTAGTAAATGTTATATCAAGAGAGATGAGGATATATGAAAGTTTGATGCTATAAGTGATGAAGGAATTTTCTTGGGATATTCTATAAAGAGAAAAGCCTACCGATGCTACAAAAATAGACTAAGAAAGATAGTGGAAAGTGCAAATGTGAAGGTGGATGAGAACGTTGGGAAAGAGATTAGAGCATGTGGTTATGATGATGGTCAACATGTTATTTTAGCTCCTATTCAGACTAAAGAGTCTAAGCAGAATGATCTAGTAGAGACAGTTAGCCCGAATGTTGTTGTTGCCAGTGAAGAAGTCTAGGAACCTGATAATTAGAACAACCAAAAGACTCTAAGGTATGTAAGACTGAATCATTCTAAAAATTAGATTATTGGTGATAAGAATAACGGTGTAATGACTAGAAGAAGGTTAGTTGTTGAAGAAGTATGTTTGATTTCTAAAGTTGAACCTAAAGATGTTGTTGAAGATTGCAAAGATAAAATTGAAAAGAAGAATTACATCAAATTGAAAAGAATAATACATGGGAACTTGTGCCTAGACCTAAGGATAAGAATGTTATTGGTACTAAATGGGTATTTAGAAACAAATTGAACCAAGCTGGTGAAGTTGTCAAAAATAAAGCTAGACTGGTTTGCAAAGGATATTCTCAGAAAGAAGGAATTGATTATGAGGAGACTTTTGCTCTGGTGGCCAGACTTGAAGTTGTTAGGTTGTTTCTTGCATACTAGATTAATATTTGCTGAAATTGGGATTTACTAAAGGTTTTGTTGACAGTAATCTGTATTTTAAGATAGAGAATGATAACATCTTGATTGTTGAAGTCTTTGTTGATGATATTATCTTCAGAGGTGATGATGACTTGAGCATGAAGTTTGTTGGAGATATGGAAAAAAAAATTGAGATGTCTATGATTGGTGAGATGAAATTTTTCTTAGGTTTGCAGATTTCATAGACTAGAAAAGGTATATTCATATCTCAAACTAAGTATGTGAAGGAATTGCTGAAAAAGTTTGGGTTAGATAACTCCAAACTAGTTGGGACTCCTATGGTGACTAGTTGTAAATTGTCTAAGAATGATGAATCTCCTAAAGCTAATCAGATTTTGTATAGATCTATGGTTGGTGGATTACTATATTACTCAAACTAGACAAGACACTATGCATGTTGTGTGCATGGTTGCCAGATATCAAACTGATCCAAAAGACAATCATGTCAATGTTGTTAAGAGGATATTCAAATACCTGAAGGGAACTGTGGATTATGGTTTGTGGTATCCGAGTAATGATGATTTTATTTTGTGTGCCTACACTAATGCAGATTGGGCTGGCGATGTTGATGACCGAAAGAGAACTACCAGTGGAGAATTATTTTTGGGAAAGAAGTTGGTTCCATGGGCTGGTAAGAAACAAGATTCAATGTCCTTATCTACTGCTGAAGTTGAATACATTGTTGTTGCTAGTAATTGCACTCGGGTAGTTTGGATGAAGCAAATGTTGAAAGATATTAGAGTTATTTATGATGAGCCTACTATTATATACTATGATAATTCCAGTGCTATTAACATGTCAAATAATCCAACACAACACTCAAAGACTAAGCATGTGTCAATCAAATATCATTATCTAAGAGAGAAAGTCAGTGAAGAGAAGGTGAAGCTGGAATATGTATCTACAAAGGAACAAAAAGTTGATATTTTCACTAAGTCTTTGCCTGCAGATACATCTGTCTATTTGAGAGATAAGTTAGGGGTATCCACTCCTCCTAATGAGAACTAGATGCATTAAGTTGCATCAATCTGGTGGACTTCACAGTCTTATCCTTTTATCTGAATTGATGTGTTGGTGTTGCTCCTTTGGTGGAGTAGTTTGTGTTTTAGGGGGAGTGATTCTTGTGATTCATGTGATTCATGTTCTTGTTTTGGAGAGAGTTTGGTTTTATGTTTTGAGATCTTTGGCATTGTTGTCGAATGGAGAGAGAGATCATGTGAAAAAATTCTTTATCTATCATGATCTTAGGGGGAGTTTGTTGGAGATATCTTCTTGCTTTGCATTGATTGTTTTTCACATTCATATGTTGCCATCAATTCCAAAGGGGGAGATTGTTGGATATTGTTGGTTATTGATGTTGCTAGGATATGTTGTTGTCATTGATGTCAACAAATTCCTATGTATTTCTTCAATGATTGTAGATTGGGAAGATCTTATGATCCGGTTTTGCAGTGTTGTTTTGCAGAGTTTGGTATATCCTTCGGTATATTCTGATGTGATCAAATCTTGTACTGATATTTTGGGATATTGCTTGGGATGGTCTTGTGTATCTTCAATTCAGATGGATCGTTATTTGGTGCTCCACAAGTTATCTTTATTCTTGACAGTTGTAGATTTGTTGTGTTCTTAATCTTACAAATGTTGATCGATGTAGATTTGATAAGTGGTGTTGGTGCAACTGTTCCTATTGATTCTAACATTCCTGTTGGTGTTTCCTAGTCATGTCCTATTTTTTTTGGTGATCCAAATTGATTGTTGTGCGATTTTTTGGTGGTTTCTATCAACCAGTGATGATTTTCATGTTATGTGGTTTTCCTGGTGGTGTGGCGTGTTGTGGTTGATCTTGACGTGATTTCCAGTGGAGTTGTGCATTTGGGAATTTGATTTAGGTCCATGCTATGCTATGTAAATCATTATATTGGTCTAGAAGTCAATCCTTGTATCGTGATATAATTTTCTAATTGAGGGTTGAGGGTTTATCCGACCTTGTTATCAAGGTTGATGAATTGTATATATATGTGATATATTCATGTAATTTTGATGTTGATGTCTTGTCTACATTATCAGAGAGTGGTATATGTGCGAACAAATGATTCATCTTTCGGTATTGTGATTGTGGAGAGATTTGGTGTTGTAGAGCATACAATTGTGCTTAACAAGAACTGTAATCGGACATTTGAAGATGTTATTCTTTCAGTTCATTTCTTCTGGATTGTAGTCTGAATCTTATTGTAAGTCAGTGAGACTTACCTAAGGGTTGTATCCTTTTGGGATATTATATTTGAGCAGTGAGCTCTAGGCAGTGTGCCTAAATTCTTGTCCATTCCCCATTGTGATATTTTCACATACTATTGCAAAGTATCTTCTTACCGTGGGTAGGTTCCCACCATGGTTTTTCCCTTAAATAGGTTTTCCACGTCAAAATCTTGGTGTTGTGTGTTGTGCTTTCAATTTTCTTATCTGTCTTATTATTTTAGTTTATCAGATCTATTTTGTAGTTAAATTTTCTGATCTAGTGAAGACTGATTCAGCCCCCCTCTCAGTCTTCCTTCTTTGTTGTTCCTAACAATGTCTCCATCATTTGACAATCAAAATCCATGAGGTTGCTCAATGTATACTTCTTCCTCAAGATCACCATTCAAAAAGGCCAACTTGACATCCATCTGATATACCTTGAAATCCTTATAGGCAACATATGCAAGCAATAGTCTAACAACTTCAAGTCTAGCTACTAGAGAAAAAGTCTCCTCATACTCAATCCCCTCCTTTTGTGAATATCCTTTGCATACCAGTCTTGCTTTATTTCTGACAACTTCACCGGCTTCATTCAATTTCTTCTTGAATACCTATTTAGTACCAATCACATTCTTGTCTTTAGTTCTAGGCACAAGTTCACATGCATTATTCTTTTCAATCTAATTCAATTCTTCTTCCATATCCTTCATCCAATTTTCATCTCTGCAAGCCTCAACAACATCTTTAGGTTCAATTTTAGAAATCAAACACACCTCTTCAACAACTAGCCTTCTTCTAGTCATCACATCTTTATTTCTATCACCAATGATCTGATTTTAAGAATGATTCAATCTTACATACCTCAGAATCTTCTGATTATTCTGATTTTCAAGTTCCTACACCTCTTCACTGGCAGCAGCAATATCTAGATTGACAGTTTCTACCGGATCGTTCTGCTTCAATTCTTCTATCTGAGTTTGAGTTAAAACAACATTCTAATCATCATCATATCCGCATGCTCTAATTTCTTTTCCATAGTTTTCATCAACCTTCACATTTGCACTTTCCACTATCTTTCTCGGTATCTTATTGTAGTACCGGTAGGCTTTGCTCTTTGTTGAATATCCCAAGAAAATTCCTTCATCGCTTCTTGCATCAAACTTTCCTATATCCTCATCTCTCTTGATATAACACTTGCTTCCAAAAAAATTGAAATATCTCATAGTAGGAACATGACCAAACCATAGCTCATAAGGAGTCTTACTGGAATCAATTTTTATATGCACTCATTTGAATGTGTAAACAACAGTACTAAGATCTTCTCTCCAATAGATCTTCAAAACATTACCTTCAATCAACATAGTCCTTGCAACATCCAAGATAGTTTTGTTCTCCCTTTCAACAACTCCATTTTGTTGTGGGGTTCTAGGAGTAGATAATTGTGTTTTAATCCCATGCTTCTCAGAGAATGAGTCATACTCACCGGAACAAAATTCTCCTCCTTTGCTAGATCTCTGACATTTCAGCTTCAGTTTGGTCTCAGTCTCAACCTTTTCTTTGAATATCTTGAATCTATCCAATGCTTCTGAAATTTCCCTAAAAAAGGCAACCCACATCATTCTGGAATAATCACCAATCAGTAACATGAAATATTTTTCACCCTGCACACTTCTTATACTTGTAGGTCCACATAGGTCAGTATGCACAAGATCTAGCAATCCATTAGATGTATACTGCTTACACTTAAAAGAAGTTCTTGTTTGTTTTCTCATCTGACATTCCTTACATACTGGATTACCAGGCTTAACAATTTTAGAAAAATCTCTAACAACTTGAGTAGAACCGATCTTAATCATTGAGTCAAAATTAACATGACACATTCTCCTATGCCACAACCAACTTGCATCAATTTGAGTAATCAAGCAACTTTTCTCACTAGCATTCAAATGAAATATATTACCTTCATTCTTAGTTCCTGATGTGCAATGTCTATACTGAAGGCATTTAGGATCTTGCATTTTTCATTCTTGAATTGCAAATCATAACCTTTGTCAACCATCTATCCAACACTTAAAAGATTATGCTTCAAACCTTCAGCATACAAGACATTATCAATGTTATGCTTACCATCAAAGGATATAGAACCTCTACCATGGATCACACAAGCTTTGTCATCTCCAAATCTTACTACTCCACCATCATACCTCTCGATATTCACAAATTTTCTTTTATCACCAGTCATATGATGTGAACAACCACTATCAATCAACCATTCATTTTTCTCTTCAACTTTAGCAGCTAAAGCTTTCTCCTCAATAGTGCAGCTTGTGGAATCAATGGGCACCAATCCATCTTCTTTAATAGCAATAAACACAATCTCATCTCCTTTTGATTCTTCATCTATAACACCTTTATCAACAACATAATAACTGTTCTTTTGATGTTTATACTTCTGATTAGATTTGTAAGGCTTATCATACTTCTCATACTTCTCATATCTATCATTTCTATCATGCTTATCACATTTATCATACCTATTATACTTAGACATTCTCTCCGAGCACCTAGAAGCAAAATGTCCTATCTTATTGCATGAGAAACATTTTAGAGGCAATTTTCCATCATACTTACCACTCCTTTAGGCAATCTTCGGGAAATAAATGCTTCAAGCTCATCCAATTCTCTTTCTTGCTCTTCCATTTCTCTTCTCTCTCTTTCATAACTGGATATTCTACATTCTTCAAGATCATACTTCTACTTTCCAGATACAAATGATCTATATGTTGTCTCAGAATTTCCATGTGATTCACAAAACTTGCTCAGTTCAAATACAACAATCTTTCTAACCAACATATCTCTTGTTACAGTAGTCACAGTCTAGATTTCATCAATAGCAACTACCTTATGTTTGCAAGCAGGAGGCAATGATCTCAACACCTTAGCAACAATTTCATCTTCTTCAAGGGTTCCACTAGCACATATGATACCTAAGATAAGTTCATTTACCTTAGCCATGAAAGAGTTTATGTTCTCATATTCTCTCATTCTCAGCATCTCATACTTTCCTTTCAAGCTCTGCAACTTAGAAACTTTGACTTGTTTATCTCCTTCAAACAAGGTCTCAAGATTCTCCCATATCTCATGTGCAATCTGAAGTCCTATCACATTAGTCATCTTTGAATCAGTTAGGGAACTCAACAATGCTTCCTTAGCTCTAATGTTATTTTCAGCATCCTTGATCTCAGCAGCAGAAATTGGTCCATTATGAGGAACAAAATAGGCATCTTTTGTAATCTTCCAATAATCTTCTCCAAGACATCTCAAGTGCACCTCCATCCGGTTCTTTCATATAGCATAATTACTTCCATTGAATCTTGGACTTTCCTTCTTAAAAACAACACCTCCAGTTGCCATCCCGGATCTCCTCAAGCGATCAAGCTTCTTGTGAAGGATCTAGCTCTGATACCAATTGTTGGCAACAACAATGAAGGAAATCTAAATAATTGCAGCAACAACAAAGATAAGTAAATTGATAGCACAACACACAACACAAATATTTTGACGTGGACAACCCGGTTAAGGAAAAAACCATGGTGGGAACCTACCCACAATTAGATGATACTCTACAGTAGTATGTGTAAATATTACAATGGGGAATGCATATGCATTCAGGCTCATTGCCTAGAACTCACTACTCAAAATACAATAACCCAGAAGGCTACAACCCTTAGGGAAGGTTCATTACCTTACAAGGAAGTCTCACTGACTTACAAAATATTTAGACAACAATCCGAAATCAAAAGAACTGAAAGAATAGCATCTACAAATGCCTCGTGATAGTTCTAGTTAAGCACATTTTTATGCTCTACAAAACTCCAATCTCTTTTCAATCACAATGCCGAATAATGTATTAGCTTATTCTCACCTTTACCATTCTCTAATAATGCAAATAGTTCACTAATACCAAATTTACTTGACTATACCATCTATATATACCGATCATCAACCTTGACAGCAAGGTCGGCCAAACCCTCAACTCATAATTACAAAATTGCATCAAACGATACAAAGATTGACCAACGGACCAATGTGATGATAAACGTGACATAACATGAACCTAAACCAAAAGCTCAAACACACAACACCACCAGAAATCACACCAAGATCAACCGCAACATGCTACACCATCAAGAATATCGCATAACACGAAGAATATCACCGGTTCAACAAAATCACCAAGAATGTGCACAAGGATTATTGTTGACTACCAAAACAAGTAGAACATAATTAAAAAACACCAGCAAGAACATTAGAATCATCTATAACAACTGTACCAACACCACTTATCAAATCTTCATCGATCAACATCTGAAACTTAAGAACACTCAAACAACAACACTATCATGAGGAAAGATAACTTGCAGAGCGCCAAAAAATAATCCATCTCAAGTGAAGGTACACATGAACAACCCAAATAGTCTCCCAAAAACATAGCTCAAGATCTGATCACACCAAAATATACCGAAGGAAATACCGAATTCTGCAAAGTAATGATCAAAAGAACCAAACTGTAAACTAGATCATATGATATGATCAATTAAGCTCCTGAATCACTGAACCAATACAAAAAGATATAATGATACAAGAAATACTCCATATACCAAACCATGATCCCAATAAACCAATCTTCAACCATCAGAGCAATAAATCACGGGAATATGTTGACATCAATGACAATAACATATCCTAGTAGCAACAATGACCAACAATATTAATAGGTTAGCTTTATAAAATTTGAGAGAGATTATATCTCGTCCTCAACTATAAATTAAGCTTCTCACCTATTTGAAGTAATTTTTTCAAAGATTATTAATAGTCTACTACCTACAACAATGTCCATTTTCTAGAGAGAGTTTACAAATGAGGTCACTTCCATTATTTACTATAGATAAGTGGTTGAATTATAAATGGAGGTTCTCCTTTATCACCAAATGGTTTAAGATTATCAATTCTCTTTGAAAGCCAAATGCTTCTAGATAAGCCCAATTTCTAACTTGGGAACTTCGCTATTATTAATTATTTCATAAAATTAGTCACCTTCCTTTCCCTCAATTGGTCCCCTTATGTTTTTTATTCTACAAAAAGGAGAGAGGGCACCAAACTTTAATTTTGATTTTGTACTCATTCATAATCCTTGTGGCAATCTATCATCATTTCTTTACTACCTTGCCTATGAAACTCACTTGGAAATTTGTATTATTGTGTGTTACTAAATCTAGAAATGTCATCTCTAAATCATTTGATTAGATGATCATGTATTCATCTTAAAATAATAAAAAAATTGAACATTTTTTTAACATCATGCCTCTCAAAGTTGTAATTGTAGAGCTTCTATCTTATTTTTTACTAGGAATACCAATTTGTATTAATCTCCTAGCAAACTACACCTTAAAGACAACCATACTAGATTTAGGATTTATCTACTCTCTATCACTCTAATTTAAATTTTAATGTTGAATAATGGATATTTTTATATTACTTCAAAAAATAGTGTAACATTATTTTTATCTAATTAGTTCATTATTTAGCAATTTATAAATAATGTATTATGCTCACTATAATTTTTACTCTGGTATATTTTTTACAATATAGTTATCCTTTTTTATTACCAAGAGGAATCGGTTCTTTGTAGGGAAAACCCCCTATGACCTCTTGATCAATGTGCAACAAACCTTCATCCACGCCGTAGGTAAATCAAAAGTTGAACCCATGATCTAAACTACCTAAAACAACATTCTAAACATAATGGATAACCCAAAAATCATAATATAACTATCTACAAGTAAATTTTGAGTGCACGAATCTCAAATTATTCATGCAAGTTTAGATTTGACTAATTTAGAAGAAAGAAAAGTGACACTTTTGACCCCCTTTTTATATACCATTTCCATGCACTTACCCTTTTAAATATTCTTAGTCTCTATCAACCACTAAAGAACATAATTCAAATAAATTTGGACAATAGAAGTTTACAATGAATGAAATTAGCATTAGATATTAGAAGTCAAAATTGTTGGCATTGTGTTCTCATTGATGTCAACCGGAATTGTTGTCATTGATGTCAACCGATATAGCTTGTTACCGATATAGATTGTTAGCCAATGAGTAAGTATTGGAGACAGATATGGAATGTCAACCGGTGAATAATGTATTGGCAATGTGTTGTAAGCCAGCAAGGTTGAACTAATGAAGAATGTGCAGGCAACCGGTATGGACTCCCATCGGATGAAGAGAAGACTAACAAAAGTTGTACTGCCTCAAGATAGCAAGGAAGACATATGGGATGTCCACCAGGTCATATGTCTAGTTGATGATGTATCTGCTCAATTTCAGAAAAATCGTATTAAAAGCAATACAGGAAGTAAAATGAGCAACAAAGATCCATTCCCCTTTGGGAGATTGGCAGGTTGAGTGCAACTGCCTATCTACTCCTACCGGTTGGTGGCAATTCTTAGCTTATCTCACAACATGCATGGGATACATCCTAACCCTATGGGATAAGACAGTCAAAAAAGTTAAAGGCAGGTGATTGAAGGCTTATATCAGATGACCAAAGTGAATCATGAGGAAGCCTCTGGTATATGAAACCAAAGATATGAACCGGACCAACAAGAGAAGGATAAGGAGTGATGAGTTTGCCACTTTGGCAAATAGTTTGAGATGATGTTTGGGATAATGTAGAAGAGAGGAAAGGTTTAGAATTGTAGACATGGAGTTACATCGGGATGCAGATGAAGATTGGTGTTACCACTGTTGGTGACAGTTGAAATATTGGTAGCATGGTGTTCTCATGGGTGTTACCGATATGTAGATAGGAGAATTGTCAACCAGTAAACAGGAACAAAGAGGTGCTCAAGAAACTGGTACAGATGATTGGAGAGGATTTAGATGTTGTGGTTCAGGACATATGTTCATAACATTGGCATGAGTCTGTGATTGAAACCGCATTAAGTTTGGTGAATTAGAGAGCATGTTTATAATTGACTGATATGTACTCTATGAAGAATAATGAATGCAGATCCAATATGCAGGTAGGTGTTGTATCAATCAATAAACATGTCCACCAGTAAGAAAGCAAGGGACAAGCAAAACATAGAGTATGGAGTCATATGCCTAACCAGTCGAACAGCGAAGGGCATGGATTAAAGAGAAAGAGGTTAATGTATAACCGGTATGGTAAGATGAACTAGTAGGTTAATATTGGTTGTATGTTTGGTAGGTGACTCATCCTAAACCGACACAATGAACTGAGGTGGATGTCGATAGTGATAACGCATGGACTCTAGGTGGCAAAAGTGCATTGGGTTGATGATTGGTGTGTCGGTGAGGTTGTTGTCGACTAAGTCCATATTAATGCAGACTACAAAAAACATGGGTTGAGTGCAGAGGATTGTGGCTTGAAGTAGGTCGAAGAACAGAGATCTGATTCCTTGACATCATGATCGAAGAAGGACATCAGGTTGCAGATCTGATTTTGAGTAGGAAACAATGAGACCATTTAATGTGATTGACAAAAGCAGGGCTGATGGTTTGCTAAATATAGTAAACGTGTTTTGAAAGGAAGAGATTTGGCGGTGTTGTTTGATTTGTTGCAGGTTGTCCATCTCAAAGATGAGATCCGATCTAATTTGATATGTATTGGGTTGGTGAAGAAAACCCTAGGATGTAAGGTTTGGTTTTTCATTTTGGCGGGAAAGCTTGATTATAAATATGCAGATCAAAGATCAAAGTTGATGATGTCAGATGCAGGAGAACAAAGCATAAGGGTGCGAGAGGAATCAGTCAAAGTGTAATCTGCAAAAGATCATAGTGACTGAGTGTTGGAAGGAGAACCGGTAAGAGGGGTTTAATCGGTAAGGAACAGAGTAACCAGTGAACTCTCATAGAGTTGACAATTAAGTGAACCGACAATGGTTGAACCGGTAAGAAGGCATCAGAAAGTGAATGAGTGCAGAGTGAGGATCAGAGGAGGTCAGGAAAGGCAGAGGCTGACCGGTAAGGGGTTAAAGAGAGTGAACAAAACAGACAGTGATGAGAAGTAGAGAAATAAAGAAGAGTTAAATCGACAATGTTTGAACCAGTAGGACTGAAGTAGAGAAGCGATGAAGAGATAATCCGACAGAGTGAGGATTCTACCGATAAGTCAGAGGGAGAGTGAAGGGAGATCCGACATAGTTGATGCAAAGAACATAGAGCATTAGATAGAGATATTTGTGAGAGTTACAAAGCTCATTTGTAACAAGTTTATTACTATTGCATTGATTTGATAACATTCATTGTAATCACAAAGTGGGTTCTCAGTGCAGGGGTTGGTGCTCCTTTGGGTTGGTGCTCAGAATAGATTAGGGGTTGGTGCTCCTTGAGTTGGTGCTCAGAATAGAATACCTGGGTTGGTGCTCCTTTAGGTTGGTGCCCATAAATCATTAGGGGTTGTTGCTCCTTGGGTTGGTGCCCTAAACTTTGTAAACTATTGTTTCATTGTGAGACTGGATTGGAGCAAAACACTCTAGCAACTTTTCTCACCGAGGTTTTTCCCACATTGGGTTTTCCTCGTATATTTGGTGTTATGTGATGTGTCTTTGTGTGTGCTTGCATCTTAATCTCTTCCTTGTCCAACCGGTATATTCACTTAGTGTTTGAACTACTAACTGGTACACATAGTCAAGTTTCAAAGGCTGAAAATATTGATAACCATTGATTCACCCCCCTCTTAGTGGCATTTTGTGTTCTACAAAAACTACATGACATAAAACTATTCCATAGTTATGGAATTGACTCAAATATTATATTTAATTTTTTAAAGTCTTATTTAATATTTTGTTATTTATCTTTAAATTTAGTTTACTTAGATTAATTTATTTGTTCTAATTATATTAATAAGTTAGGTTAAATAATACTAGATATATTTTATTATATCTCTCCTCAATTATAAATTAAGCTTCTCACCTATATAAGATGCAATTTTTTCAAAGATTAATGATGGCCTACTACATACAACAATGTCCATTTTCTAGAGAGAGTTTATAAATGAGGTTACTTCTATTATTTACTAGAGATGAGAGATTGAATTATAAATGGAGGTGCTCTTTTATCACCAAATGGTTTAAGATTAGTAATTCTCTTTGAAAATCAAATGGCTTTTGGATAAGCCCAATTTCTAATCTGGAAACTTCTCTATTACTAGCTATTGCATATAAGTGATCATCTTCCTTTCTTTCAATTGGTCCCCTTGTGTTTATCATTCTACAAAAGAGAGAGAGAGAACCAAACATTTGTTTTGGTACTATACTCCTTCAAAATCCATATGGCAATATATCATAATTTCTCTACTAGCTATCTTGCCTATGAAACTCATTACGAAATTTTTGTTATCAAGGGTTAACAAAACTCTTACGATCTCATCTCTAAATCATTTCATTAGATTGTCCTTTATTCATCTAAAAATAGAAATGTCAAACATTACTTTCTAACATCAAACCTCTCAAAATTGCAATTGTAGAGCTTCTATCTTCTTCTGTTTTACTAAGAATACCAATTTGTATTAATCGCTTAGCAAACTACACCTTAAAAACCTCTCAAAATTGCAATTGTAGAGCTTCTATCTTCTTCTGTTTTACTAAGAATACCAATTTGTATTAATCGCTTAGCAAACTACAACTTAAAGACAACTAGACTAGACCATAGACTTTGTCTACTCTCTATCACTCTAATATAAATTTTAGTATTGATTACTGGATATTTTATATTACTTCAAAAACTTGTGTAGCATTATTTTTGTCTAATTAGTTTATTGTTTAACAATTTATAAATAATGTATTGTGTTCACTATTAATTTTTACTATGATATAATTTTTACTGTGATATAATTTTTACAATATAGTTATTCTTTTTTATTACCGAGAAAAATCAAGAGTCCCAATGACTTGGAGCTTAGTTCTTTGTAGGGCAAGCCCTCCTACAACCTCTTAACCAATGTGCAATGAATCCCCATTCACAACGCAAACCAAATAAAAAACTGAACCCATGATCTGAACTACCTAAAACAATAGTCACAACGAATTGAACTAACCCAAAAATCTCAATATAACTATCCTTAATATAATTATATTTTCAATTTTTTTCACATTAATTTTTATTTTTTATTTTTTTGATAAAGTGCTCGTAAGAATGTACCTTTCATAAAGCTCATTTCAAACTCACATTGTGTGTACATGAATATGTTCCACCATATCCTTGGTTTCCGCCAACAATCATATCAATATTAAAAAAACCACACAAACGCCCATGCCATCATTCATACGTTTCTTTGACTTTAAAAATAAAGTAAACACTACCGATTACGTATGACGTAAGCGATGACATCATACTTGGTTGTTATGACGTAATCGATGACATCATACTTGGACAACCAAAAGAAGCTATTTATTTAACAATCATGTCTAATTTGTCATTTATAGATGATACTACGGCAAAACCTTTCTGCTATAATTTCAATTTCTAATTGAATCTCTAGATAAAGGGATAATATAGTTTCATCTTCCCTAAGCATGACATTGAAAAATATATGTGAAAAAAATTGCAAATGAAAAAAATTAAGTTATTGTATTGTTTTAATATAAAAAATATAAATATAATTATAAAAAAATCAAGTCTTATTTTTCATATAGTATTATATTCTAGTTTATATTTTTTTGTTTTTTGGGTTATCACAATAGTTTTTTAACATCTTTTGATATCATTGGCTCTTCTATTAGACGCCATCATAACCAATGTCATATCAAAACACCAAGGCTTCAACTAAGTGGCATGAAGGTACTTATAATGTGAGGATGATCATGCAAAGTAATAATTGTGAAACATTTTTGACAGTGTGATTGCGATATTTTTATTAAAAAGCAGCAGTGTGATTGTGATGTTGAGAGGGAGGGACGTGGGTAATAAAATTTTGACAGGGCGATTTAGGAGGCAACATCACAAGTCTATAGCTAATCAATAGATGAGTCCCATCAAATCACACACATACCTCTTTTTATTTGTTTTTCTTTCCCTAGACCTAATGTTATACATTTATATTGTTCAATTATTTTAGGTTTGTGAATGTATGTACCTTCATGTGAATACATGCAAATACATCATACACAACATCATATTATAGATTGATCAACCCACTTGATCATAAGTTGTATTTTCAAAAACAAATATATACAATTAACTCCAAAAATATTTAAATATACATTATATTAATATTTTTTAAATATAACTTTTTTACTATATAACTTAAAAGATCAATGCTATTAGATTTTCACAATCAATTCGAATATTGTTTGTAGTTTCTGTGAGAAAAATTTTAACCATAAACATTTCAAATATGATCCATCATCAAAAATGTAATCCAAACATTAATAGAACCAGAAACTACAAACAACTTAAAAAATGGTTTTAACTAATTTATTTGATAAATTGACCATTCTTGTCTGAACTTATTTTGTTTTAAAAAATATATTTCACCTATAAAATGCACACGTGTTGTTCCTTGACTAATTGTGTTTTCTTAATATTATTATGACGTACAGAATTACAATAAATGCATTCACTTCAAGCCTGTATATCTGCAAACAATTTTAAAGCTGTCCGTTTTTTGCAACCTAATTCCTGGGGCTGTGTGTGTTCGTAGGAAAAAAGATTGTATGTTTTACACTTGGGTGGTTGTCGTTTCTAAGATATCTTTATCAGTCTGACGTATTGCATGACGTAAGATATACACAATTATTGTTTATCAACTTTTTTATTTCGTTTTCTGATTCGTCACGGCTTTCCCTTTTCCATCGTTTCTCGTTCGCAATAAAAAATCAATTACGACGACATCAAAAAAATGGAATGGGAAATGTGACGTATGCATAAGAAAAGAGGTTTTCCGCGAGCCTTAAACGGCACACACTAAGCTCACAGAACTTAAGTTGCCGGGCCCACCACGTCCCTTCAGTACCTTTCCTGTTTTCCGGTCGTATAGCGTGATAGCGACGTGTTAATCAATCGCACTGTCGTTTCATTTGATTAGATTGACTCCAAGACCTTTCCCATCCTATGGAAGGCCAAGAGTCACAACTTAGAGTTCCACTTTAGATGTCTCTATTGGGAATTGAACTTGGGTCTCCACAATGAAAATCTATTGTTTTAACCAATTAAGCTCAACCCCTTGGATTTTTGAAAAATATATTTTATTATAATGATTATTTTATTTTATTTATATTTTTAATTATATTATATTTATTTAATATATTAACAATTAATTTTAAATTATAAAATTTAATTTTATTAATCATTTTTTTAATCTAATGTTTTCATGTTTTCAATATTTGTAATTGTAAAGTTCAAATTTTAATTGATTTGAATTAATGGCTTTTAATGTCTTTAAGCATATGTATAGCGTTAAATTTTTATTTAATTTATAAGGCTAATAATTTAGATGAAAGATATATATTAAATTTATTTGAAAAAAATTATCTTTATCATTAATTATTTCAATAGTTTTATTTATTTAATCTAATGTTTTCATGTTTTCAATATATGTAATTGTAAAGTTTAAATTTTAATTGATTTGAATTAATGTCTTTTAATGTCTTTAAGTAAGTATATGTATAGCTTGAGTTAAATTTTTATTTAATTTATAAGGCTAATAATTTAGATGAAAGATATATGTTAAATTTATTGTCATTTGAAAAATTTATCTTTATCTTTAATTATTTCAGTAGTTTTATTTTTCTATATAATAATAAGGATGAAAAAAAATCATTTTTTTCATTTTATTTTATGCTTATTTTTGGACAACGTCATATGTATGATGACAATGCCAATACTCTAATATATCTAATATAGAGTCAAACATTTACATAGATTTTACCTCATTTTTATTTGCATACGATTTCATACATATTAACACCCTACTTTTATGTCACATGTTCATATGCACTTGATGTATCCATCTATTATCAATAATATATGAATTAATTCCTACACACTAAGTTTATCATTATATATTCCATCTATTTTATCCTAGATCAAGTCCACAATCATCATCCTCATAACTACGAAAGAGAAATCTGGAATCAAAATTGTGAAAGTTTTCTTAAATGTAAAATATATATGATTTTTATTATTGTCTCTTTTCTTTCATATCAAAATAAAATTTAACAATTTTAAAATATGGTTAAAAGGTGTATTCATTCATGATGTATTTATATATCTATTAAACATGAATTTCTATAACCTCGTAGCAGGTGGTTTCTCTGTGTCTATCCAAGGAACTTGAGTGTTTAAGTCCATCTAGAAAGCTTGGGAGCATGTGCGTAAACTTATTGTCAACTCTAGCATTGACTGTAATATCATTATGCATGGGGAGAGATCAATATGGTAGAATCTCTACCATAATTCTAAACCCCTTGCCTTAACCCAAGGATGCTCTGCTAGGTGCTGGTATAATAAGGGCATTAAGTATTTTATGGACATATTGGAACATGATACTCATTAGCTAGGAGGATCTTAGTAATGAGTATGGCCTCCCTGCCTCACATAAGAGAACCTACAATATGGTTAAAAATGTCTGTGCTTGTCTCAATCTTCCCAGGAACACTGATGTAGACGCTCACAGATACCTCTCATTCCTTTAGAAGGATGGTTCCCTCCTCTCCAAGATCAAAGCCAAGTCTATTTACAAATTGCTCAACTACGACACCTCGGTGGTCGATCACATTAACTCCCTTTGGTATGTTGACTCTAATACCTCTGCTTGGCAGAAAACTTTTGAGAAACTATGGAAGTCTCCCATCCCCCCTAAGAAAACTTTTGAGAAACTTTTGGCAACTCATGCTAGATAGACTGCCTATTAGGAATAACTCGACTGCTTACGACTTATTCTCTATTTGTAGGAAGCCTGAGACTACACGACACATTTTTATCGACTGCATTTTTGCTAGAGAGGTCTGGTTGATGTTTGGAATCTCCCTTACTGAACATGTATGTACTCTTGATATTATTACCGGTTTCATTTGTGGGCTTAAGAAGGATGCTAACCTATTATGGAAAATTCTTTCTTCTTTCATACTTTGGTTTATTTGGAAATTTTGAAATGAGGAAAAGTTCCAAGGCAATGATGGATCTCTTACTGGGTTTTTTAGAAAACTCGTACATTCTAAAATTGTTGTGCAGATATGTTTCTTGATGAATGTCGAGAGGGAAAATTTGTTGCTTTTCCTCAGGGATGGCCATGCAACTATGTTCATTTATGAGATGAAAGATGAATTTGAATGGGCTAGGATTGCGGAAAATCAGACTGCCTTCGATGTTGCACTAAAGAAGCTGATCAAGGAACTCAAGGATAACAGAGGTCCCTACTTTGACAAGCTCAAGATGTTTACTCAGATCCTGGATCAGATGAAGGTGGTGTGGATGGGAGGTCCACAAGGCTGGACCACGTGGTTGGAAAAGCAGGATGAGATTCTCCAATAGATGCCTAGTATGCTGCTGTAACAATTAGTGTGTTCCTAGTTTGTTTTCTCGAATACTGTATAATGCTAAATACTTTCCTTCGTGACTCTTTTTGGTAGATGGATGACTATATATGTTCGGTCGGTTAGTGTCTCTGACCTTACTGCTTGATGGTTGAGGCTCTGCCTCCCATGGTTTTTTTATATATACTCTCTATATTTTGATCTCTCGATTTTTAATACAAAAAAAAATAAAAATTCTATAACCTCTTTTTATACGTTCACTTTTATGTGTTTTTTTACATAGCTTTTTAACATGCCAAATTTATAATTTCACTATGAACAACTTATTCCATGTCAATTTTACCCATAAAGAGTATTACATTTGTAGGCAATAGCCCATGGAATTCACAATTCACTAATTAATATCAAATATAATATGAATAAAGAACATTAAACACTATTTTTTTTTTAATGCTAACAAATTTTAAGAGTCTTAGATTGGGCTACAAGTTATATCATAACATTTACATATGTTGGGTAGGAAGTTGCATCCATTAGAATAAATACATCTACTTGCTAGGTCAATTGAATATGATTAATTTAATATGGTCATATAATTTTGGATGAGACATACCTACAAAATTCGAATAAAATATATGCAATTTATAATATTTTTAAATAATACATCATAAAAATAAAATATAGAAATAATTAAATAATTTATAAATTTTTAATATAAACGAAATTCTTTAGTTAAATAGAAACATTTAAAATATCTATTTTTCTTAAATATTAGTCATAAGGTTATGTATTATTGCATTTAGATTTAGTTGTGCATTAATTTTTACCTTAACATGTGGAGTGATCACTCTTACTCTAATATCTCTCATACATTTGGTGATTGATCATCAAGGTGATTTAAAATATTTAATCATTACATTATCAAATTTATTATTTTAATGGTCGAATATTTTATATTTGGTCAAATTTATTATGTTAATTCTTCAATATTAAATATTTATTAAAATAATAAATTTGATTATACTAAGATATCTTATCTATATATTTAATATTTTTAATAAAAATTAATAATTATATTCATAATTATCAACCATAAAATTATCAAATATATTATGTAATGTTAAAATGCTTTATATTATTAAAATTATGAAATTTCTAAAATTATACAATTTTTAATTACAAATTAATAATTTATAGATTTAAAATATAATATAGTAAATAATGTGTAAATAATAGAAATACAGCTAAATATTTCTTAAAAAAAAAAATACATTTCTTCATTTTTATTTTTTTTTTAAAAAAAACATTCTATAAAAATAATTTTATATGAACCAAATAAAATTAATTTTTAATTATTATAATTAAAACATAAAATATATAAATTTTAATCTTACTATTATATTAAATTAATCCTATCAAATAATTTTAAAATATATTTTTATCCTACAAAACTAAACTAAATCAAACTAATAAAACAAATGAATAGTTTAAATACAGATTTTAAAGGCTATCAAATATAAGAAATTTCTGGTCTAAAGGGTATTATTTATATCCCCTTTCTATCTTCTTTTTCTCATAAAGTAAAATAGGTTGCATACTCTTTCGTCCAGCTAAAGACATTAGATGGCAAGGGTATAATGGAAACGGTGAATAAAACCTTTTCACACGTTACTGACAAAGGAATAGGAAAGTACTGTTGTGGGCCCAGCCACCTAAGCTCTGTCAGCTTAGTGTACTTTAGTGTGTTTTTTAAGCCAGTCCAAGGTTTTCCCCTGTATTTTGGCCGACAAGCTGGCATTATGCTTTGAAATTTTTTTTAAAATATATATATTATTTTGTGCCATTTGTTGATGACTTTTCTTGTAGGTCTTAATATTTTGATCATTGAGAGCTCAACTTTGTGATTTGAGCGCCATTTGTTGTCAATTTTTCTTGTAAGTTTTAATATTTCAACCATTGAGAGCTCAACGTTGTGATTTGAACTTCTGGTTTTGATTGTGTGTTCTTTTTTCTTCATTAACATTTTGAATCATACTCTATGATTCATCATCAAGGTGGAGAGCTAGAGAAGAAAATTAGAGCAAATTACTAAGCTTAGAGAGGACAAAGTTCGTCGGGAGATAAGTGGGTCATTGCCTTAAGGTTTAGTCTACAAAATGATGGTAGATTTAACGATGTAGTGATTTTTAGAAATAAGCCACACTCAAATCAAAGATAGATTGATAAGAAATTGGTTTTTCAATGATAGAGTGATTCATCAACAAATCTATTCAACTCTCCAAACTCAACAATTAAATGAACAGAGTTTGTTCTGGGTGGGAGATTAAGGTGCGAAATTTGTTTGTGGTAGATAATTAGGTTGCATGGTGATCCTTCTGGATTCAATGATGTAGCAATCCATCAACATATGTATTAAGCTTTCCAAGCCTAACAATTTAATGAATAGAGTTTGTTCTTGTTGGTAGATTAAGGTGCAGAGTTTGTTTGTGGCGTCAAATTGGGTTGTATGGTGATCCTTCTAAATTCAATGATAGAACAATTCATCAACAAATTCTTTAAGCTCTCCAAAATCAAAAAATAATAGAGTTTGTTTTAGGTGAGACATTAAGGTACATAGTTTGTTTGTGGCATAGAATTGGGTTGCATAGTGATACTTCTAAATTCAATAATAGAGCAATCCATTGAAAAATCTATTAAGATCTTCAAACTCAATAATTAAGTGAATAGATTTTGTTTTGGGTGGGAAATCAAGGTGCAGAGTTTGTTCATGGCATAGGATTTGGTTGCACAATGATCCTTTAGAAGGCCCATAACTTTCACCCTTGTGAGGAGTCGTTCCAATAGCCAATGTATCACAAGCATCTAATAGGATGGATATGAAAGATGTCATAAACCTTGTGGAAGATATTATTGGCAATTGCAATGTCAACAAGGAAAAAGCCTTTGGGCATGTCTCTTTCCGAATCTCTCAAAATTGGTTCAAATGATAAATTATTGAAATACACTGCTTCAAGAGCCAGTTGGTTACAAAAATTATATGAATGCATGGGTTGGAATGGATTATGCTTTTGAAATCAAGATACGATTCTTAAGTTCATGGTTCAAAATGTTAGTTTTTAGTTAATTAATTTTGTTATATTAGTTTAATTATTTGTGTTTGGGTAGTTTTTTGTTATTGCCATTATTTCATATTTATATGAATGATTGAAAAGTTGAAAAATATGGTTTTATAAGCTCATTTGACAACACGAATTCAACCTACATATTATATTTTTTGCATGTTACTTTTATATAACTTACAAATGTAAATCCTTATCATTATGTGTATTGTTCTTGGATCCTTCACTAGTATTAGAGAAAGGTTGACAAATAGAGAAGGAAAGTTGAAGCCATATCTAGGTTTTGAAGAAATCGAAGGTAAATAAATGTGTGATAAATTATGTGAGTGAATATTGATGAAATAATCTGCTAAAAAGAAAATCATTAATTATTATCTCTAATCATTGTAGACATTTGCAATCTCATGGAGGACATCAAATTATATATCTCAAAGTTTACAAATTGTTGTCAAGAATGTTTTTTCATTGTTAAGTCAATAAATGTGGGTTGGAAAATTCAAAAGACACATTTTATAACGGTGAGATATATATTTTATGAACAACTTTATTTTTTACGTTTTACATGAACTGAGAACAAATTATGAGTAAATTGAACAAAATGAAGATTTAAAAGTTTACAAGATGTAATGGAGGTTGTAGAACCCATGAGAGGTTGAGGAATATTCTCTTCTCCAATCATCTTCTTCCTTGGATATTGGGCACATTGTTTGGTATAGTGTTGTATTTTCAATTCCAAGTTGGTGTGATGTGTTCAATTTTAGTCTTTTCATTCAGCACTAAGGAGGAGTAGTTCTAGGCAAGCTATGTTATTTTTCTTCTACCTCTTGAATAATGGGAGAAAATTAGATCCTTTATCAACCATTTAGTGGTTTAAAAACTTTCATAGGTGTTGTTTATGTCAAATAAATAGATTAAAATTGGTGTAAGCTAATATATGGTCAAGTAGTTATTCATTGATTTAGTGTGCGCCTAAGGGTTACAAGTACAATAGATTGCTAGAATAGTGTTAATTGTAGTTTGGAATATGGTAGCCAAGATACTCAAAAAAATCGGTGGCTAGGATGATGAAAGAGGAAGGCCTTTGGTAGCCAAGACAATGATGTTTCAGTAGCTAAGACAATAAAGACTTGGAATGATCTTTTAAACTTTGATCATATTGCATGTGGTATAGATGATCAAAAGCATGTTGATAGATGATAAATTTTAGCATGATCATGTTACATAGTAATATGGATATACATAATGGATCTTTAGACCATGTGAGGTATTTGTATAAGGCACTACATGTATACAAATATCAAGTTTTTCTCATAGAGGGATGTGAAGCAAATGATAGGGCATGAAGAGGGTGCATAAAAGCATCAAAATTGATTGATCAATATCAGGAGATAATAGACTAAGTTGATTCAATGAAAAGTGAGCTAGTTTGATAGATGTTTTAAATCATCTTTAGGTCCTCTTTGGATCAATGGGTTTTAATTGGGTTTATGTTTTGAAGTGTTAGCTTGTATCTACTTAACATTGTTGTGTTAGTTTAATTATTGATGAGCATTTAATAGTTACCTAAGTGGTTGAAAAAATGACTATAATTGTGTCACAACCTTGCATTTACATAAGGTTACTATTTATAGTAAGCTTATGTTTGAGCACAAATTGGTTTTAAATTTTCCCCAAAGCTTCAAATTGGCTAGATAAGCATGCTGACAAACTTTTTTTGCAAGATCATAACTAGATTTGAAGATATTTAAAAAGTTTATGTTTTTTGAAGTTGCGATAAATGTTTGAAATTTCATTTGGAGGACTTTAGAGGCTCCAAAACGGCCTGAAAAGTGGGTGCAACCAGCATAGATGATTATGAGGTGACAGAGCACATCGCGATCTTTCTGACGCTTCAAACAGTTCATCAATCAGATACCCAATTTAGAAGTTATGGCCTTCTGAAGTTTGGTCTCCTAAAATAGGAAATATAAAAATGCATCAAACAGATTAATGAATTGTAAAAGAGAGTTACACTAGTTGACATGTGTTTTGACACATCATAGGCATCTAGGTTGGAGATAAGGTTGGTTCCACTTTATTGGGTGGTTTTAGCCCATGGTTTTGTAAAATCGTTTGATGGTTTCATGTATTGTATCTCCTATATATGAGGTGTGTGAGATAGAGGTTGGGTGTAAGAGTCATATAGCTATTGAGTTACCTCTAAATCTTTGGTTGGTGATACTCCTGTGATAAGCTTTTCTCTGCAAGTATATTGTAATTTGTTATTGATTCCCGAATAATATATTGGGTGGCTTTTGGAGTGTAGGGTTTTTATCCCAAAAGGGTTTTCCCCATGTAAATCATTGTGTTGTGGTATGCATGCTATTTATGATTACTTTTGTAATTGTTGTAATGATCTATAAAAGTTTTTGCATTACCCTCCTCTCAAGGTTAGTGTAGGAAGTTGTTCTACTACTTAACTCCCTTACAATAATCCTATATTTGATAATGTAAAATTCAACATGCACAATATTTTTTTGCATATTCCTTTTATATCTTGCAAATATTATTTCTTCTTAGGATTTTTTTACAATTGATCTTGGATCCTACAATAAGAATGTTTCTATTTTTAGTATACGCTATCTCTACTCCATTTATCTTCTCAATTGACAATAGTTATGTGTCAAATCTCCCTTATCAAAGTGAAATTCACTTGAAACATTTGCTCCTATAATTGAGCCAATCCTCTATTTTTCTACTCTCCTCTAGATCACTTATCATCCTCACTTGCATATGTCTAGAGTCTATATATTGTAGTCCATTTCTTTGTTTTACATGTACTCTTGAGTACTAATATTTAAATAATGTTATTCTTAGATTCTTTACAATTGAGTTAGTATCATCTCAAGTTGTTTTGATCTTAGGGCAGCTTAGTATTAAATTATTATTTATTAAATTAAACGTGGTTATAGAATAGGGTACTATAGCTAAAAATTGATTCAATCTAAAGTAGTGTTTTAGCTTTTTTCACCTAGGGTTTATAATTATGCAAAAGGGATCTTTTCTTATATCACTCATCGTAGGAGTCCTTTAGAAAATAAATTGGTTGTTCCATTACATTTAGAATGATCAAATTAACTAGGGAATACTTTTGTTTCATCCCCATAAAACATTAGAAATTAATTTAGTGTAGATTTACTAATAGGGTTTAAATTTTATTTTTACAAGAAACTCAAATTGTAGCATAAAAAAGTATGCACTTCTCACAATTTCATGTGTTTTTTAGCATTCATATATGTACTTGTGATTGATCATATGAAAATGTGCCTATCTCAAGTCCAAATTAGCAAACATGAACACATCATACAACATCTATCCCTTTGAACTATCATATTAGGTAGGATACTAGCACCCAACACTAATATCCTCTCAATTTGGACCTTTGAATTGCCAAAAAAGGATAGACACTAGCACCTAGCACTAGTGTCCCCCCAATTTAGCCCCAAATTCAAAAGTTTAGATGTTAGCTTTGGGCTCTTAATAGATATAATCTAGTCATTGAGATCTTCTAAAAAAATCTTGTGAAAAGGTGTCAGTTGCATATAAAAGAAATTCCTTTTCTCATTTGCAAGGAATTTATAAGAATATCTCTCTCATATCCTAATAATTCAAGAGTAATCAAATTAAGAAGTCTAAAGGCATTGTCAAGCACATAGTAATATGCTATCAAGCATCATTCATTATTTATGATTTATCATTATTATCATGTTGTACTAATCTTTTGCAAGACTAAATGTGGGTAAGTTAACATCACCTTGCATGAGAGTCAAGCAATTTTTTCATGCCTAAGGTAACCATTTCAATTTGTGTTGTTTATTTGCCTCTGCACATGAGGGAGCATGCAATGGTTTTTCATCATTATTATTTATATTGTGGAAGTGGAAACACTAACATGGGGTTTTAATTAGGAAAGCCCCTATACAAACAACCTGTTCCTCTCTTTTGTGTGTATAGATGCAATTTTGAGATTGTGATACATACAAGCAAAGTAGATAGTGACAAACACTTCGAACAAAAATCCCTTAGACACTAGATCTAGGTACTTGTGTGTGGACACTTTTTCTTGAAATTTTGAGGAAAACAACCCAGTAGGATCTTTCAACACCATATTATAATAGAACAACCTTTAGGATAGAAGCACAAGAAACACTTTAGTTTAGAACAATCAACACCAGATTTAGTACGAGGTTCTTTGTATTTCATTTTTTAGATGTGTTACTTCTATAATTTTGTTCTATATTTTTTATATTCAATCCATCTCGTTCAATTTACCCTTCTTTCTAAGCCTAGTCCATTGTACATGCATTCAACCAATCCTAATCACATGCAATAAGAAGAAGTGTTAATCTAAGACAATGTGGCTCTTCCTTATCAAAGCCAAGGTTATATAGACATGCTCCCTTTTCTTTATCTTTTACTGGATTTATGGGTTGATTGTCTCCATCACATATATTAAACCACAAATCATTCAAAATGAGAGTAATTTTAAGTTCCCTATAACATTATATCCATTTTTTCTTTCGAGATATGGTTTTATCAACCATTGTCACACATTTCGAATTTAAAAATTGCACAACTCTTCTCTATAGATTTATTTATTTGATTCTTCTTACTTTAATTTGTATATTTAAAATCATTAAGTAAAAATAATACCTCTTTTATTTTTTGTTATTTATTGTCGTAAAAATAAATAGAAAAAAATAACGAAATACAAATTTAATATTTAGTATCGAAATCCTTTAGATAACATTCAAATGTTTGCTTAATAAACATGATTAATAGAAGAGTAGTGTTGCTCTATATGGGAGCCACTCCTTTCAAATATTTTACATGAATCAGATTTGAAATTGTGCTACACACAACAAAGTATCTATTTCCAACATTCAAGCTAGTGGCTTTGTCTCATTTATGACAATGAACTTGTTCAATCCTCTTTCAATTTTTTCATTTGAATATTTGTTTAGGTTGTAGCACATGGACAACAAATTTGTTGTGGCAAATATGCTTCTTCTTTTATTGCTATTTGTCTTTTGTATAGTAGAATATCCACTTATTTAAATCATCATAGTTTTGCAAGTGTAGGAAAAAGCGGACACTCCAAACTCTACATATTGACACACTATGAATCTCTTTGCCAACTACATTAAAACAACCTTACGCATTGAATAGTTTAAAAACATTTTTTACATCAATCCATCACATTGCTGGTATCGATGTTATGGAAGGGATGACCTGCGTCCTCATACCCTTATGATTTGATATCACTATAATCAAGATTGAAAAAGTATAATACTTATTATTTCAAAATAAAGATCTACAATCTTATTGAAGAACAATTTAACTACCATAAATAAATTGAGAAAAGGGGGGATTCCATATTAACTTAGTGTTGAGATTTCTATAGATTGATCAATATTTTGAATTATTATTATTATTATGTTTGATTAGATTTGACCCAAGACCTTCCCCATTCTATGGAAGGCCAAGAATTCCACTTTTAGATGTCCTTATTGGGAATTGAACTTGGGTCTCCACAGTGAGAACCCAGTGTTTTAACCAGTTAAATTCAACCCCTTGGACGATTGATCAATATTTTAAGAGTTAACTACTTTGGATTATTCTACTCAATTTGGATGGGTTCCACATTTTATTTTTATATGAAGATTTATTTTAAAAACTTATTATTAATCTATAGATTACTACATCTAGATGTAGTAATAGATGGAATTTTTTCTGTGTAGAAACAAAATTGTTTTGAATTGTTTTAAATTTGACATTCAGATAAGATGGCTCATGACATTCAAATAATAATGTATTATTTTGAAAAATCATTCGCTGGCAGATAGAAACGTTGATAAAGAATATATAGATAGATTTCTTAGTAAATGCTGGGGGTTTGCACGCAGTTTTAATCATTCAGTGCACAAAAACTAGCTATATTTGTAATATTATTAATCCAGATGTGTGGGCCACCATTGGAAACGCTAGAAAGTTGCATGCTTCTCTGTAGATTTAGAGATAAACTAATGGTGGAATGACAGAAAGCTTATGTAAGTTGAAAACAACTTACACATCTCCATCACCATTTTCAACAGTTTCTGAAGAACAGTCTCTTTCAATCTGACCACTTGCTGCATCATCTCCATCATCTTGTGTGATTCTAAAGTCCTCTCCTTCTAGACTCATTATAATAGCAGTAATGGTTCTGCCTCATCAACTACCAAATCTATTGTTTCTGAAGAACAGTTTCTTTCAATCTGATTGGTTGGGAGTTTTACCACTTGCTGCATCATCTCCATCATCTTGTGTGATTCTAAAGTCCTCTCCCTTTAGACTCATTATAATAGCAGTAATGGTCCTGCCTCATCAACTACCAAATCTATTGCATCATCTCCTCTCTCTCCCTCCTCATGGTAGGAGTAATGTTCCTGTCTCACCACTTGCCTCTAAACGTAATTTTCTTGAGAAATTAGAATGTTCTACCTCACTAGTATTCATCTAGGCATTGGGCGCTTTGTTATTTTCTCAAGGTTTTTAAGTTTTCTTTCTTTAATAATGGTAATGTAATGAGAATTGTTGGGTCAAAAATTAGGTTTTGAAGCATGACATGGCCATGGAAGAGGACAACAAATTTGCCAAAACCCTCTTTGCGAAGTTTGAAAGCATGACGTGGCCTTCGAAGAGGGCAAAACAAATCTGCCAAAGTTTTGAAACATGGTTTAAGCTAGAGCAGGTAGCCGTAGACAATTTGAAGCTGTCCAAAGGGTTAAGGAGTTTTGCACACTGTTTTGGGAACACTTGGAGTTTTATTGTTGCTGATTTGGTGATGACTAGGCTGGTCAAAATAATTGATGGTTGCTGATTTGGATAGCAAGTTGCTCAAGCACTTCAAGCTTGAAAACTGCCGAAATATTTCAAGGAAATCTGCAGCGAGATAAATAGATCTCCTTCATAGCAAGAATGAAATATGAAGTGATTTAAATATCCAAACCCTTATGCCAAAAAGGTTAATAGTTGCACGCCATGATAATGAATCCTATGCAATATCAAAACTCTTCAAACTCTCATGCCAAAAATGTCAACACAACATTGAAATGCTTTCAATATCAAAGGTAGCTCTAGGCAAGGCAGGCAAGGCATTCTATCTCTAAGAAATTTATGAAAGAAACAACACAAAAAATGATATTCCAAATCTTTTAACATATTATGAAATATTTGTAAGATATCTTAAATAAATACTAATCAGGTAGAGCTTTCACTATCAAAATTAATCTTCTTCAAAAAGGATTTCATCTTTAAAAAGATTGAATTGAATCCAATCCACAACTTTAAAAATCATTTAGGGTTTTTTCTCAATCAAAGAGAAATTTTGTAAAATAATAAACTCCACATAGTGCAAATGAGCTTCAAATAACTTTTTATAAACTCCTCCAAGCCAAGCGCCCTAATTAGGTTTTGTGCACTTTAATTTAACTCTAGATTCACCATATGTCTCTTTAAGCGCCCAGAAGAAAATCTCTTTATTAAGATTTTAAATTGATATCTTATAACTCTCTAGACTCCAATATTAAGTCACTTTATTAAATTAAATAAAGTTAGATAAATATTTAATTTAGGCAATCATCAACTATACAAAAATAACAACTCTGCCAACTGACCAAATTGGTATCCAAACTAACACTTTACTATAAATAGTAAGTATTAATAATTTGTCTAAAATCCTTCCTCTTGAGTTGGCCTAGTGGTGTAGAACTTGTGCTCTTGAAAGAGAGATCACAAGTTCAAATCCCACAAGGGGTAAGGTATGTATACCTCATTTGTAACACAGTTAAGTGTCTCTCGCAAGGAGTATAGGGTAGTCCCATATTGCTATAAGCTATTTATACACCCATATACGGACTGCCCAACATCGCAAACTATAAAGAAACTTTATTTCTTTCTTTTTCCACAAAGTGTCAAATGACTTGAATAAATCATACGAGCTCACTGTCGACATTGAAATGCTCATCTAAATAGGCTAACACAAACACTAAAAGTCCACCAACTTCACTACAAGAGAACCTAATAAAAGAGACATTACAATTATTAGGACAATCAGATAAGGTAATTTAAGGCTAGGAGCACATTTATTATCTTTCAAAGAAAATGTCATAATTATGTGGAAATTATCCTAAAAAACATTAAGAGAGTGGACACCAAAAACGAGTTTAGAAATACAAGGTGTAGATTGCAAAGTAGTTAATTTCTAACCTTGAAAATACATGGAAGATATAGTGTATCAAGAAAAAATAAAAAGGTAAGAAGGTTTTGTAAGATGAAATAAACATTAAGCATATATATATTGTGCACCTTTGATTTTGAAACTAGTGAAGGAGAACACCTAGTTGCTAACTCCAAAGACTTACCATCTCACTATAATAAGCCACTAAAAATATGACAAGTCAATGTTGATTTAGATTAGAAACCAAAGATGACCACTACATATGGGATTGTTGGGGGAGAGGAGCATTTAGTTCACATAATTATTTTTTTATGTGAACACGAAGATTTGTTCCCCCAAGAATTTGAAGAGATGAAGGGACTGCACAATTCTCTTAAGAAAAACCTAGAGTAGATTGAATCCAAGCTCCAAGCTAGTTAATAAGTGGATATATTGCTTACATTTGAATTTGTAGATGAAGGCCAAGGATGAAAAATACAAGTTGGAAGTAAGCATCATTTTCCTAGTTAATGGACTAAAATAGGTAAGCCCAATTTACGTTAATAATTAGTACATTAGTGATATCTATCTTACCCCCTTCAATGTAAGATAGCTATTATTTTATATTCTTTCAAGACCTTTGATTTAGTAGATTGACAAAGTTGGAAAGGAGTTTCATAGACATTAAACATATGAAATTGGTTGTTGCACAAACTTTAGGCACTAATGAAGAGTAGATAGAACGAACCACATCACATGCATCCAAGCTTGACAAAGGAGAAAACTAGAAGTAAACTTTCCTAGCATCATATAGAATAACGTAGAAAGGGTGACCAAGACAATAGCAATAAGGACTTTAATAGTTCCATGGTTTCCCAACTAACATTTTCATATCCCTTAAGAGACAAGACATTTTTTACCAAGAAAGAACAATTTTCATATGCCTAAGGAAGTTTTCTCTTTCTACAGATGTTGAGACCCAAACCTTTATCATTGAAGCAATCTTATAATAATCTTATTCGATCCTATAATAATTAAAAGATGAACAATTTTTTAATTATAAAGAGAGAATATTTAGAAGACAACAAAATATCTTGAATGGATTGCCACTTCAATAGGTCATACAATAGGTTGTACCCAAATCTTCTAAGAACCTTTTGAAGCAATTTCATAAAAGGAGGAAATGATTAGTGAAGATCTTAAAAGAGATATTTAGCATGCATTGCTTGCAATTGTTCCATTACAACAAATTCTTTCTTGGTTGGAAGACAAGGTGGAGGGAGATTAATAGTAGTTCAGCCTATTATATTGTTCAATCATGTGTGATTTACAATGTGGTAATCAAGCATGCCTTACTAGGTTTTTGGAGAGTTACCATTGAGAACCTAGTAAGGTTTAGGGCACAAATGGGTAACTATTAAAGTCACCTTTTGAAATTTAATTAAAGCCACTAGAACCCACCTAATTTGGGTGTCTCTGCAAACTTAACAATCCAAAATTCCAGGATTGTCAAATACAGCAATCCTAAGGCTAGGAATGTTTGTATTATCTTTTGGTGATCAAAGTAAAGGCCAAACTCAAGGTGAAATAGTTCTAATAAAAACACAATATGGTAGTGGACACTAAAATGAGTACAAAAATAAAGCATAAAAATTTTGAGGTACACAATTTTTTACCTTGCAAATACATAAAATATGGTGGACATCAAGAAAAAAACATTAAGGTAAGAAGGTTATACAAGAAAACAAGAGAAACATATTCATTGTGCAACAAGAAATATTTTGCTAACATAACAAGCTTCAAAAAATAAATATTATAATTGTTAGCATCATTACAAGAAAAAAATACATTTAGCATTCTTTCTATTCCCCAAACTGTCAGTGAAATAATTTTAATTTTAAAGCAATAAAAAAATGTAAATAGTTTATCCCATGACCAAATATTTCTATAATATATCTCAAGAAGCTTGTAAAAATGTTCCAAAAAGTAAATGAACTTCAAGATTATCATACATAAATCTCATTAAATAGCACCTTATAAAAAAAGTGTTTCATTTTGTGGCCCTGGATTTTTATGAGGTACTTCAACTGATAAAAATCTCAAAATTTTAAATAAAAATGTTCCAAAAAGTAAATGAACTTCAAGGTGATCATACATAAATCTCATGTGTTTTTTTTTGGCCCTGGATTTTTATGAGATATCTGAAATTATAAAAATCTCAAAATTTTAACTACATTGATCCAATATGTATTATTACGTTTCAAGAATGCACATAAAAAACTAACTGTAGTTTAGGCTGATCACTAATACGTTGGGATGGAAGAGTCGACAGTTTGTGAGTATTTATGAATTCCTCCTGAAATATTGTATACTCGCTTAAAACCCTGCATAAGAAAATTTCAAAAAAGAAAAAAATGAGTTTAAAATCATGGCATAGATTAGATATTCTGCTTCCTCCAGACAATAGATTTTTCCAAAAAAAAACTATAAATTTCATAGGAGAATAATTGTAAAATGCTCGTATTAAATACAACTATACCCTTCATACATCTGATCTCTGAATCAATTTATTATGTGATTAAAATGAAAAGCATATTAAAAAAGCATCACTACAGATTTTGCCGTATCTAATTTCTTTTTGCAATAACCTTAGCTTTTATTTCCTGCATCCCAGGCTTCCAAACACTCTCTACTAAAAATGTATATACTACAGTATTATTTTATATATGTATATATAACATTGACATTTCAGAAATGTATATACTACAGTAACATTTTATATATGTATATACGACATTGACATTTCAAAAAAGTATATACTACAGTAACATTTGTTTAATAGGTTGTCCTCCAATTAGTTTGTTATTACACATAAAACAATCACTTCCATGGTAGTGTAACACATTTGTTCTATACACATTTTTGAACATGCAAAGATGATGCAAAACCATTTCCATAATATGCTGAAAAAGTTGTATCATTTGTTTTTATTGTTTGTTATACTTTTTTTTTTTTAATTCAAATTTATTTACAATTCATGCCATCAAATTTTTTAAAGACAATATTTAAATATATGTGTGCACCTAAGGGTGCTTGTAGCTACAATTCAAATGTCAGAAATATTCTCCAATTCAAAATTTTGCAGGTTGCTTGATATTTTTTAAATCATCCATTTACCTGTTTATTTAGATACAAAAGTAAATGTTATCCTAGAATAAACTTCCATACATCTGGCATATAACTTGATAGTTCCATATTAACCATACATATAAATTTAGCCTCTAATTATAAAATTAAAACACTACACAAGAGAGCCCATATTAACCTAGAATAAACTTCCATGCATAAACCATGCAAGTTAATGGAAAAAGAAAGGATCCACAAACCAGATAAGACGTGTACGAGAAGCTTGTAACAAAAGTGTTTCTTTCGAACGAGAAGATCTTTTAATTTACAAGGTACCTCGTGAACATTCATGGACTCCAAATTGGAAAAAGTATAGGATTATTACATACACTCAACAATAGAATACTGATAGGATATATGGATGAATAATCAATAATGAACTTCCATGTACAAGGCCATGCCACATACTTTGCAGAACACTAGTGATTGCCATCCCAACAAATTGATAGAGATGGGTGTCTAAACATTAGCCATTCTTTTAAACCCACCCATTATGCTCAACTTCGAGGAGGTCCATCATTTTTTTATTAAATGGTTAATTTATTATTACTTAGCACCTAGCGTATGTAAAGAGTTCTCTATAAAAGCTCTTTTTCTTAATTATCATAAATTCAATCACGATGGTGGACCAGAAAGGAGGATCAAAACATCGATGATTTCTCAAACCTTGAGTAGCAGGGATTTATAAAAGCTTTTTCATCATAAGTATGGCCTGTGGAAATTTCAAAAAGTTGATTTCCCCAAGGAGGCTACAGACAATAAGTACCACTTCCAAATCTGTTTTTGCATAATTTTATATAAATCACATATAGCTGCCCATAAACCATTCTATAAAGAGTTTCCAAACAAGAACAATGTTGACCACAGATAAAAATCTAACCCTCACTTTCTAAAATATCTAGTCATTCATACGAATATTTTTGTTCACTTGGTCTCAATCCAGTAATAAATCAATAATGAAGACAAAATTGACATCAATTTTGGTTTTACAAATCACAATGTATCTTCTCGTAGTTTCAGCAGAGGCCAAGTCACAACAAACGTGCATCATCCAATGTTCCAAGATAGATCAGATATAACAGCTCGTGTGACTTTTAGAAAGATGCAGAACAAATTTTCCCAAAAAACCCCGACATTGCAGTATGTGGTTGTGTAAACAATATTATAAAGTAAAGGTGCTATATATGAAGCATTGGCAGGCCCCACTTATGTTGTCAGTTTATATTACAAATTAGCCGAGGACACATGGAGCATAGATGACACACTCGCCGAAAACTCAGCGAGTGACAAAAACTCGCCGAGTTTTTGGCGAGTTTTTGCCAAAAACTCGCCCACGTTTCTACATTAGCCGAAAACGGCAAAAACTGCATTCATTTTTTGTTTTTTGATTGGGTTTTGGTCTGAGAAGGGGGAAGTTCACTTGGAAGGACTTGCAAGGTGATTTGGAGTGATTTTTGAGTGATTCCAAGTGGATTTGAAGGCGATTTGAAGGGAAAATCAGATTCCCAAGTTAGTTTTTTTTTTTTTTTCTATGTTTTTTTAAAACAATTTGTTTATTTTTCGTTACATTTGGATTGCTTAGAAATGATTCCTAGGTAGCCTCAATCATTTCTAAGTTATTTGCACAAGATTTAACACTAGATTCGACAAGTTTTTTTGAATTTTCACATTTTTTTTGAAGAATCTAGTTTTCAAAAAAAAAAATTCAAACCCTACTTTTTTTTTTTAAAAACTTAGAATGATGTCTAAATTTATTTAAACTAATGTAGATAGGTTGCTTAGTGCTGAATTGTTTAACTAGAATGTTAATTTTTTTTTTCACTTTGTATGTGTAGGTTAAGTAAGCATTAATCATGGCAAGGGAGCAATGGCCACTAGATCCATGCCCATCTGGATATAAAGGCACCCGTCCTAGAGGTGCTAGAGATGGGGCATGGAGGTATGCCTATGAGGGACCCGATCCTGGGTCAATTATATGCATAAAGTGTGAGAAAATACTTCATGGAGGCATCAACCGCCTCAAATACCACCTTGCAGGAATAGATAGGCATGATGCTAGAGCATGCCCTGGGACCAATGAAGAAATAAAAAGACAAATGAATGCCCTACTTGCAGCTAGGGAAGAGAAGAAATTACAAAGGGAGAGGGCAAAGCTAGCCATGAGATCAACCATAGTTGAATCTCAAGGTGTTTTTGTTGACCTTGAAGAGGAACAAGAAGCACTTGAGGGCATAGTGGGCTCTCGGCGTGGCCCACGTATCCGCAAACCCACCATCACCTCGCCCATTACTTCTGCTTCCTCTAGTAGAGTACCTGGTACTGTTCCACTTCCATCACCACGATCAGGGTCCATAGGTGATTTTTTTGTGCCAAGGAACACACCTGGAGCACAACCATCATTAGAGGCCACTGGATGGAATAAGGAGGTACATGAGAAAACTAACATTGCAATAGCTGATTTTTGGTACTTCAAAAACATTGCATTCAATGTGGCGGAGAATGCTTATTGGCTGAATTTGGTGACTGCTATGACAGTTTCAGGAAAGGGGTACAAGGCCCCTTCTCGCAGGGATTTGAGTGGGAGGTTAGTATATTACTACATAGTCCACTTGATTTCATTTTTAATTATTTTTTAGATTTCTTGTTTATTAAATCAAAATTGTGACTAAGACCTAATTTCACTTTGCACTTACAGGTTGCTCACAAATGCAGTTGCTAGGGCAAGAGAAGTGATGGAGGATCAAAAAATTGAATGGGCAAATTATGGCTGCACCATTCTTTCTAATGGGTGGACAGATGGCAAGAACCACACCATCATCAATTTTTTGGTCGCTTGCAAGGACAATGGAGTGTTCTTGAAATCTGCTGATACCTCCAGCAAGGTGAAAAATGCAGAAACATTGGCTGGAATGTTGGAGCATGTCGTCATGGAGGTGGGGGTAGAGAATGTGGTGCAAATCATCAAAGATAATGCAGCAGCATATGTGTCAGTAGGTAGAATCCTTTTGAATTATCACATTTAGGCATTAGCAATATTTTCATTTGTTGTGGCTTTGTCTTACTTGGTTGCATATTTCTTAAGAATAAATTCTTCTTTTGCAGGAAGAATCCTCCAAGAGAGGCACCCCACTCTTTTTTGGACACCTTGTGCAGCACATGTCCTTGACCTTCTTTTGGAGGACATAGGAAAACTTGAGTGGGTGACTTCAGTTGTGGAAGATGCAAGGAGGATCACAAAATATATTTACAATCACCCTTGGGTCCTAAATTTGATGAAACAGCACACCCAAGGGAAAGATTTGGTGAGAGTTGGTGTCACAAGGTTTGCAACGATTTTCTTAACGTTGCAAAGCCTTCTTGCTGCATTGACTTCTTTGAAACAAATGTTTGTGAGTGGAGAATGGCTTAACTCACCTTATTCAAAGAAGCCTGAAGGAGAGGTTGTCGCATGCATAGTCTTCGACAGCCAATTTGCACAAAGGGCTGCAGAGATTGTGAAGGTTGTTACTTCAAAACTTTAATTTTTAAATTTTAGTTATTCTTGATTCAAGTCTCTCATTACTAATTTGTAACTTCATTATTTAAATTTTAATCTTTTTGTAATTTGTATTTTTCAATTGTAGGTGTCAGAGCCCTTGGTTCGAGTTCTTCGCTTGGTGGATGGGGATAAAACCCCAATGGGATATCTTTATGAGGCCATGGATAGGGCCAAGGAGTCTATCAAAAATTACTACAAGGGGGATAGGCTCAAATTTGATCCCATTTGGGAAATTGTTGATAGGAGGTGGAACAATCAGCTCCACCAACCCATTCATGCAGCAGGGTACTTCCTCAACCCTCGTTTTAGGTTCGGGGGTTCTTACTCAAATTCGAATGGAGAAGTCATGGAGGGCCTCATTACATGCATTGAGAGGATGGTACTTGATGTTGAGGAGAGAGACCTCATTGTGAGTGAGCTCCAAAATTATGAGGGAGGAAGGGGTAAGCTATTCTCTTCAGAGCTGGCTAGGAGAGGAAGAACCACTCAAACCCCAAGTATAACATTTGCCATTTGGATTTTGGGATCTAAAGACTAAAATGATTGATAAATTATGTTCTCTTTTCTCTTTGCTTTCTAACTTTTCCATTTTATTTATTTTGCAGATGCTCGGTGGCAAAATTGGGGTGGAAACACCCCACATCTCAAAAAATTTGCCCTCAGAGTCTTATGTCAGCCTTGCAGTTCATCCAATTGTGAGCGCAATTGGAGCTTGTTTGAAGCAATCCACATGAAGAAGAGGAGCAAGTTAGTGCAGAAACGGCTCAATGACCTTGTCTACGTGCAATATAATCTTCGATTGCGCATAAGGAAGGTAGAGGAACTAGAAGGTGGTCCAATTGACTTGGATGATATAGATCCTTACAGTGATTGGACATCACAGGAGCAGCCTCCATTGTTTTCTGACACTGACATCACTGATATGGAGAGGTAGGCTATGGAGGAGGGGGGTGGATTTGGTTTCAGGCTGGATGACATTGAGGAGGATGAGGATGAGGATGAGGATTCATTGCCAGTGCCAGAAGCAGGTGGAGACATAGCTTCATCCAGGATGGAGGATGAGTCTCAATCAGCCATATCGAGCGAGGAGGCATAGTCACACCCACAACAGACTTATACGACTAGATAGTCTAGACCCTCTAGTTCTACCTCTCCCCAAGTTTTTGCTAGAGCTAGGAAGAGGAAGTTGTAATTGTAATTTGTAATGATGTATTCACTTTTGTTTTTACAAAAACTATTTAGTAATTTACTATTTTGCTTCCAAGCTTCCAGCCATCAGCATTCCTCATGAGGATGCGATTTTGTAGACACTTTGCATTTAAATATATCTAGAATCAGCTTGTTTCTTTTGTGTTATCATTTATTGACTCATTGGATGCATCTTCTCATTAAATTTTGCAAAAAAAATGCATTTTTTACTAAGTTTAAGCGTGTTTTTAAGTTGCCGAGTTTTGCCGAGTTTTTCCCGAGTTTTCCCCGAGTTTTTTTCCCAAGGGCTTGGCGAGTCGAGCCGAGTCGCGAGTAGTTCAACTATGACGTGGAGTGCTCCCAGGACTCTCACAAATACAAAAGGAAAGGTTCCTCAAATATCCAAGGCCGGATCAATCTAATGCAGGAATTCAAATTTTGCAAGATGAGAAGACTTGGCATTCATGACCACCAACTGAATACCCAAATAGAAAATTTCACCTACCAACACTGCTGAAGTGTAGTACCAAGCAGCAGAGTCTACAAATAGCTACGAAGAGGTCATGTAGCCTATCCCAACCATCGACAAGAACAATTAAGGTACCAATTTTGCAAATAAGTCTTCACTCAACCACTATTCAAATTTCAAATGTAAATTAGGGAGGAAATTCCATTGTAGTGAAAGTCTATAAATAATGGCTTGCATGCCTTTTGCAAGCGAGGAATTTTGAGCAATGAATCTTTTAAACCTAATATATTGATTGTTTCACCAAGGTTGACACTTCGTCAACTGAGCTTTTGAGCCCAATGTCTAAGTGAATACCGTTTCCTCTTTTTTAATATACAAGAGAACCTCTATGTATGTTTCCAAAATATCTGTCTTCGTCCATTTAATAATTCATGAGCTTACCACAAAACATGTGATTGTTCAAAGAGACTATTGGCTTGTCCTTGTTCATTGTTACTGCTTGTATACACATTTATATTTGTTGATTATTGTGTTGTGAGTTCTTGAGCTCTACTCTAGTAGATAAAATTGCAATCTATCCAGTGTGAGCCTTAGTTTTATTTTATTTGCTCCAAAACATTTCTATCTCTATTCACCCATCCCTAACACAAACAACTTTAGAATTTAGCCATTAGATAGATAGAGATTTGGCCCTCCAGTCTCAAAGATTGACTTACAAGGAACGCTTTCATTGCAGGCCTTCATTGCTACCTACAAGGCTTTCTATGTTACTCATCCATATGTGGCACATTGGCCTCCTCAAACTAGACCTTCAAAACAAGTTGACAATTTCTAGTGCACAGAATTCCATGGCGCACCTCATTTTCGTGACTTTTTAAGATGCCAAGAATAATGTTGAAGAAGCTAGAAAATAGAGATTTCATGTTAAAATTATAATCAAGTCGTACTCTCCAATGAGATTTAAGATGAGACGTCGTTCCACTATATGCTTAAGCTGTATGGAAGGATGGCACTAAGATGACCATATAGTGTATAGACCAGAAATTGTTACCACATGTTGTTTGGTAGGGTCTATCCCATATAGCCCAGGTGGCACCTCCATGTATGGCTTGCAACTTTTCCTCACGTGCAGCCTAGAATTCGCATGCAGTTTGGTTATTTTCTCTTCATGCAACCTCCTCCCTACATGGCCAACTCTTTCTTTCGTACGGCTTCCTCACGTACTACTCACTTGGTACTTCATCTTCTTCCACGTACAACTTCACTTCATCACTTTCATTGTACAACTTGCTCATCGGTGATCTATACAGTGCATTTACTTCATCGTATGGCTTAATTGTCTTACCCCTGTACAGATTGACAAGTTCGTACAGCTTGGCTATCTCCTCTGCGTATAGCTAAGAATTATGATTTTTGACATACAACTTGGAAACTGACTCCTTGTGTGAGGTTAAGGCTTCCTTCGTCCTTTATTCTCACCTTGTTGTATAACACCCTTCCTCCTCAACCATACGAGATACTTTTCCTTCCTACAATTTCTCTACTTCCCCAGTTTTGATTTATTTGGTTCGTACAGGTTGCACTCTAGAGATCTGCGATGTAACCCCAAATGCCAAGCTTGTTAACCATGCCTTGGTTAGATGAACTTGTGACCAACAATGAATCGAACTTTGTGTGTAAGTGCCCTCTCCGTGTAAAGTAAACCTTTTAATCAGTGCCTTTATTAAAATCATGATCCCTATTCTAATTACATCAGCCAACTATGTAATGCGCTGATTGATTTGCTCCTGACTTCTGACCAATGCATCTAGAAGGAATGCTATTCAATCTAGTTTGTGGTCCCTATTACCTCCACCTCTTTCTCCCATATTTTCTGAATTTTTTGAATGTTCAGAGTGGTTATCTATTTGTGTTTCCTCTATCAGTACGCCAGCATTCCCAAAATTCTTCTTCCCGTTTCCTCTGTCTTTCCTGGTACCTTCTTTCTCCGTCATTGATGCTCATACGAGTTCATTACCCATTGGATGGCAAGAAGAGTTGTGCTCTGATACCAATGCAACAAGCAGCCCTGTTGTTCTTTTTAATTAAAAAAGCTATGTTATTTTTTTCTTTTTGTTGTTCTTTCAAACTAGACATTAGATGCACAAGGGGTTTCAATTTTTTGATTGAAATGTTTGATAATAACAGCATATATGATATTATTTGCAGAAGTTATAAATTCTGAAATTGAAGGAAAATAACGTGAAATACATAGCAGAAAACTCCAGATTTGAACACAAATCCTAATAATCATTTTTCCCTCAAACTACTAGCTACCTGTTGTGACGTAATCACACATCACCCCATTGCAAATGGGGACCCCCTTGTTTTCACTTTTTAGGGTAGTGTTTTGGCGTCTTAGGTTTTGTCTCCGGTCTCTCACTTTCGCAAATGAGTCAAGTTCTTCAAATTCTGAGGGGTCATCAAATCAATAGCGTGAAAACATGATTGAAAGAGTATTTTGATGCCACGGATGTGTGCAGACAAGTCGAAGGAGTAAAAACGCAATTTTCCGGTATCAATTTTGACAACTTCCTATTTTTTAGGAAATTTATTTATTTTTGTTTTTTGCTTTTTCAAAAAGTTTCATTTTTTGGCATTTTGGGGCCAATCCAGGAGCCTGCTTTTTCATTCTACTTTTTTTCTAAAAATAGAAAGTTGCTTTTTTGCTTTTTTTGGCACCGTAGGTAATTTCTGAGTCAAAAGAAATGTCAGGCCAGTTCATTGTCAGGAATGCTAATGGAAGATCACAAGAAAAAAGGCTAAGTATGAAAAACTCCTTGGAAAAATTCCTTGTTTCCTTGAAAAAATTTCTTGTTTCATTGGAAAAATTCCTTGTTTCCATGGAAGAATTCCAAATTTCCATGGAAAATTCCTTGTTGCACATGAAGTCCACCCCTCCTTGGTGGAAAATTCCTCAACCAAGCATGAAGTCCACTCTCCCTATTGAGGAAAATCCATAGGTTCACATGAAGTCCGCCCTCGCAACATGGAAATTCGTTGTCAAGTAGCAAGTCCACCCAAGGTGAAAATAAGAAAATTGGCTAAGTGTTGATGGATTGGAGAAAAATTAAAAAATTTTGGCAAGTGTTGATTGATTGGAGAAAGATAAGAAATTTGGCTAAAGTGTTGATGGATTGGAAATAATTCAAATCTAGATAATATTTGCCATGAAGGGAAACTTCAAGAAAAAAATACAAGAGTTCACCTTCTTTATAAGCATGAGCATTGGCATTTCATTTTCTGACAAGTCACTTCTCAAGGCTGAAAGTTGAAGCTTAGGAAATAATTTCTTTCAAAACTGCAAGGCAAATTTCGAAAAAAATTGCAGGTACAAGACAACCTCTAGGAGAATTTCAGGTCAATTTCTACACTTGGAGACAAAGTTGAAAGCAATTTAAAGAATTTCATTGAAATTCTCAAGGTTTACTAAGGATTGAAGACAACTTTAAGTCAGAATTTCTAATTTTCCAAACTTGCAAGAGAACTTTCACTTCAGATTCTTCAAATTTTACTCAAGACCATCTTGCTTTTTATGCTTTTATGCAGATCAAACTTAATCTCAATTTCCAAAATTTCACTAAGTCTGATTTTTAGTTACAATTTCTAGAATTCATAAGTTAAATCAGAATTATCCTTTGAAATTCCATCAAACTTTGCATTCCAGGTTGGAAACAAATATCAAACCCCCTAACTTGGAAATTTTTCATGTTTTTCAAGTGATAGATGTCGACTCAAGGAGGAATTGCAAGAAAGAAGATGGCAAAGAAATATTCCTTAATCCATAAAGATGGCATAGGATATCGTTCAGTACAGGTGGCCATTCGAAAAGTTGACAAAACAAAAGAGGACATCATTCCTGAAGGTTACGAACTAATGACTATGGACTTAGGTCCTGCTAAAAGGAATTGGAAGTCCAAGAGTTAGATGATTCAGTCAAGGTCATCAAGGAGAAGTCTTGGAGAAGATGAAGATTGATGGTGCCAGAATAGAAGAAACAATCCAAGCAATTCGAGACAAGGACATGGATGTAGAGAACCTAAAAGCCAAAGTTCAGAGCAACTTCTTCACTTCTACAAATCCAACCCAGAAGCAACATTGTAGCAAGGCATCCTCATTTCTATCCATTGAGGATGGTTTTCGAAAACTGGAAATAGATTGGATAGCCACTTTTGCCGCATGAGAAGATGAGATGGACCTGATGGAATACAAGGTCGACATTATGCCGAGTGTCATAATGGAAGAGCTCGATCCCATAGTGACTAGGTTCATTGAATTTGCTGCCAAACAAAAGGATAAGGGATGCCCACTTCAAGAAAAAAGTTGGATTTAATAGTTATTTATTTCTCATTGGTCCGGTTTGGATAACTGTTGTAACTTGCCCTAGTTAGGTTTTAATGTTTTAATCTTGGTCGTTGATCCTAAGTTGATCCTAGCCCTTCATTTATTTTGTACTCCTATTTAAGGCTCCTCCCTCTCATTTGTAAAGGGAGAGATTTCAGAGAAATTGTTGTAGTGATACTTCTTAAGTAATAGACATAATTCATTGTTCAATATGTTGGTGAATCTTTGACCACTTTTGCAAGTTGGCATGGTTTCTCAGCTCTCATTAGAATAGATTTAATTTCCAAGTTGATAGATTGAATGAAGGATTTGATAAAATTGTTTAATGTGGAGTTGATGTGTTCATACTTTTTATAATTGGATGATTTCAATTATTTTGCAAAGCTAGCCTGAACAAGTAAACGAAAACTTAACTTCTATTACTATATTCATTGTTCAATATGTTGGTGAATATGAGTGAAATCTTTTGAGCTCCTTAGAAGATAGCACCGATCTTGTGTAGTTGAATTTGGCGAAACAAGAATTGGTTTAAATTCCATTTTTGCAATTTATGTTTCTAGAGTTCATATGATTAGCTTAAGATTACAATTATCTTCCTAAACCCTCACCCTTTTTTCTCAAGTCTTAGTAGAAGTAAGATTAGAAAGATCTTATTGCAAAATCATTCCAAAGTTGCAGAGTTTGCCCCCCTAGACCCCTGGTACTGGTCCGGTCTAGTCTGCCTATGGTCCGGACAGGGTTTGTGATTCATAGGCCTAGTTCAGACCAGGTTGAACTTAGGAGGACCCAAGTCGAACCCAAGGATCTGATGACCCAAAATTGGTGTTTTTTTTGCAATATTTAATTTTTTTTAAATTCACCATATAAAAAAAATTAAAAATATAACCCTAAAAGTGAGTTTTAAAACATTAACTTGGCTCATTTCACACAAGCAACATGACTACATGCAAGGGGAAACGAAGATGTGAGATATAGAGCCAGAGCATACTGATTTGGATGCTTTCACTTCTCAGCTTGCTACATTTGATGACTCGGATAGTGAGCAAACTTATAGTGCAAGTGCAAGTGTAAGTGGCATTGGTATTGATTCATCTAATGTCAATGTCAATGAGGAGGAGGAGAATGAGGATGATGAATTAGAGAATCTATTTGATGATTAAACTTTAAAATTGTTGAAATTTGAAACAATGATACTTGAATATTTTGTCATTTTGATATTAAACTTGATGTAAATGATGCTGTTATGGTATGATCATGATGTTATGATTACAAGTTTATGTTGGTTTTGTTGTTTATATGATGCTATGTGACATGCTAATCTTAATTCATGCTTATAGGCTGCATATATATATATATATATATATATATATAATTTTGCCGTACCGGCGTACCGGTTCTCCGAATCCGAACCAGTGCCCAAAACCAAACTGGCAAGTTAGCAAAAAAGAAGAAAGTTACAAGTGTCACCAATCAGTAGAATCCTTAGATTGATTCACTGCTCGAACAATTATGTAAGTCCCCCTTGAGATTACCAGCAAATAGAAAAAGATAATGAGTTGTACCAACTGCTGTAGCAGTAAATAGTTCTAGAAGCCCCTAAAATCAAAAAACCACACTTCAAAAAGATCAGCAAACGCCAAGGTAATGTTTGAGGAATGAGTACCAATCCTGGATGCCACCCAAATAACTCCAAACATCCAACAGCCAGCCTTGGAATGGTACGGCCAGCTTGGTGCAACAATAAGACTCTGAAATTCTTCCTTAAATCTCCCCAAATCTGCTCAAACAAATCAGAAGTAATCTGCAATAAGCTCTGAAACCTGTAATGCAAGTCACCACAAAGCCCAACTAAGTCCCCTATATGGAAACTCCAAGAAATCTTCCAGACTATGTCTTCCAACAGCATAGAAGATGTTGATCGTAAAGGTTTTTCGTCCCTACAAACCAAGAAGAAGCAGCTGCTCCAAAAAACAAACAATATCAACCAAGCATGAATACAAAATGAGTCTCCAAAACCCTTTTTAATATTTTATTCTTTTCTCAAGATGGGGGTTCACTTTTGCCCTAAAACCCATGCTCAAGTGTGGGAAAATAATATTTGAATTTTATGAATATTCATCTCCTCATGGCTCCTCATTTGAATTTTATTAATATTTATCTCCTTATGTCTCCCAAGTTTGGCATCTTCTCGTGTTCCTTCATGGACCTTTTTAACAACATTACTTTATAATATTTTAATAACATAAGTTAAATGTTAACTTTAATACCTTACGTTATTAAAATAAATACACTGAACCATAAAAAATATCAATTTATCATCATCAAACACCGCCACTAGCACTGCTAAAAATAGTAAGGTTGATAGTGGCTCTACATGAGGCCCCAACCCGACTTACTAAAAATAGTAAGTGTTAGAAACTCACCAAATAAACTCTTGAAAGAAGCATCAAGCTCAAGGAGTCTATCAAAACCCAACTGGACTAGAAGATACTACTCCAAGTTTGGATAAACCACTTCCAAAGTCCCTTAATCAACACACATTAGCCTACAGGAACTCCAATAGATAGGCTAACAGTTTTCCAAGTCAACTGGTTAGGAAGGGGACATTGCATTGCTACCTTATATTCTCCTTCAATGGGCGATAATGCAACCGTGTTTTGTAGCTTGCTCTAACAAGAAATTACTCCTACTTTCTTGTATCAACTGATCTAGTCCAATCAAAATAAATATACCTATCAACATGAAGTCAACAGATTGCTCATATAGAATGCCAATGTCAAGGGATCCTTTGACATGTTGCAAGACTCATTTTTTAGCTCTCCAATGTTCCTCTTGAGATTTAGACATGAAACAAGGTAGACAACCTATTTTAAAACATAGATCTAGTCTTAGTATTAGTAAGATAAATCAAACTACCAACCAATTATTAAAACATTGTTGCACTACCCAATGATGAAACAATGTTGGTTGGGAGCTTGATCCCAACTTCCATAGGCGTAGATGTAGGATTACATCCAGTCATTCAAAATTTTGTTAAAAGCAATTTGGCATACTTAGTTTTTGATACAAAGATCTTATGATCAGTTTGCCAAAATTCTACACCTAAACAATATTGAATCAGACCTGATTTTGTCATTTCAAAAGAAAAACATATATCATGTTTCATTTGTTCAATTAAAATAGGACTACTTCCAATGATGGCAAGATCATCAACATAGACAATTAAGATCACTATGTTGCCACCATTGATTTTGACACAATGAGTGGATTCAAAATAGGTTTTTTTGAAACCAAAATCTTTCAGATATTGATCAATTTTAAAGTACTAGGCTCGAGGAGCATGCTTAATTCTATTCTGTTGTGCGAATCGCACACCCATCCCCATCTTGGCCAGGGACCCCCCAGTTTGTGCCTTTCTGTCCTTGTGGAAGAGGAAGGGGATATGAAGCTATCAAGTGCCGCTAAAACCAAATTCGGCCTCTAGGGCCATATTGCGAACTTAAAACTCCCAATTCTCGCAAAGTCACCTAAATGTGATGAAAGAGTTAAAGCCTGCAATGACGTTGAAATGCTGATTTTCGCCAAGGGATACAAAGGAGATAAAGAATGCAAAGTGTCAAAAAACTGACAAAACTCCTTCAAATCCTGAAATTCGCACTAAGGGGGTAAATTACATGAGTTTCTAAAAATTGGCAAAATGGGTAAAATCCCCGAAAATCGCCAGTATTGGAGAAAATACAAGAGGTAAACCCTGACAAAACTCCTTCAAATCCCGAAATTCGCACTAAAGGGGGAAATTACATGAGTTTCTAAAAATTGGCAAAATGGGTGAAATCCCTGAAATTCGCCAGTATTGGATAAAATACAAGAGGTAAAACTTGACAAACTCCTCCCATTCACCAAAAATCGCACAATGAGGGACAAATGATAGTTGAAAAGTTTTTAAAATTTGCAAAAACCCCCTCAAAATGCCGAAAATCGCATTTTAGAGGGTAAAAGTGCGAAAGGGAAAGAAGTTTGCAAAACACCCCAAAATCCAGAAGTTTGCAAAACACCCCAAAATCCCGAAGTTTGCAAAACACTCCAAAATCCTGAAGTTTGCAAAAGTGCCCAAAATCCCGAAGTTTGCAAAACACTCCAAAATCCTGAAGTTTGCAAAAGTGCCCAAAATCTTGAAGTTTCCAAAACATTCCAAAATCCCGAAGTTTGCAAAACACTCCAAAATCTCGAAGTTTGCAAAACACCCCAAAATCCCAAAGTTTGCAAAAATACCGAGGTTTGCAAAACACTCCAAAATCCCAAAGTTTGCAAAACACCCCAAAATCACGAAGTTTGCAGAACACTCCAAAATCCCCAAGTTTGCAAAACACTCCAAAATCCCAAAGTTTGCAAAACACTCCAAAATCCCTAAGTTTGCAAAAGTGCCCAAAATCCCGAAGTTTGCAAAACACTCCAAAATCCTGAAGTTTGCAAAACACCCCAAAATCCCGAAGTTTGCAAAAGTGCTCAAAATCCCGAAATTCACCATAAAGGGGTGAAAATGTCAAAGTTTTTAAAGTTTGCAAAAGTGCCCAAAATCCCAAAATTCACCATAAAGGGGTGAAAATGTCAAAGTTTTTAAAACTTGCAAAAGTGCCCAAAATCCCGAAATTCGCCATAAAGGGGCGAAAATGTTAAAGTTTTAAAAACCTTGCAATTGCTCTCAAACCCCCCGAAAATGTGAAAATAAAATAGTAAGGTGTTAACTTAAAGTTTGTGGAAGTGCCATTTAGGTCGAATTTCGAAAACGTCTATGTATGAACTTTTAAAAAAAAAACTTTTCAAACGCCTCTCTTGCCCGAAATTGCCAAGAACAACTAAATTCGCGGAAGGAGTAAAAGCATTAAAACTTGGGAAATTTTCAAATCACCCTCCAGGCGTTAAATTTAATGTTTGTTAAATTAATTTTAATTTTTCAAATTAATTTATTAAAATGGGATTAATGGTTTGCAGGTCGCAGGACGCCATCTCAGAGAACCAGGCGAAGGCCTAAAAATGCAAATCGAAGAGGGATCGCAACCAAGGCCAAGCGCTAGAAGCTGGAGGAGAAAAGATGCAATGCAGGATCAAAGCGATGAAGCATTGGGAAGCATGCCACCCGGGCAACAAGTTAAAGTTCACCACCAAAAACCGAAGAACACTCCGAATGCAACAATCATGCATTCTCAGGAAAAGTACACAGCTGGATTTAACTCCAGAAGTTCAGTTTTTAAAAACTGAAACTGTTTTATTATAAAACTGCCTGTGGGTCCCACGCAAGATATTTTTGTGGACAGTTATGTCCAACTGCCAAATTGACCGAATTAAAACCAAATAGTGGCAGGTAGTTGGAATTGTGGTTGGTTGGATAACTAAGAATTGATTGGGCATGGGTTAAGGCTGCCAGCTTTTGGATGGCAGGTTGCAACCCTTGGATGCAATCAATCCTAGCCTCTGATTCAATATTGTAAAAACTATAAAAGGCAGAGGCCTTTCTTTTGTAAAGAGTTAGATGGTTAGATAGTTAGATAGTTAGACTCTGGTGAGAGAGTTAGATTTTAGAAGTTAGAATAGGTTAGATCTTAGCAGTAGCATAGGGATGCTGCAGAAATTGTTGTAATAGGCAACTGAAATCAATATATAGACATTGATTTGGTGTTTATTGTCTTGTTTTCATCCTGTTTGCATGGTTTTTTTCAGCATTTTAGATAGATCTTTCTATTTTGGGTGTGCAGGTATTTGATAGATTCAGGCTCATACCATTGAGGATATACTGATTGTGTAAACTTTTGTATGGTTAACCTGAGCCTTTGATTGTGCTTAGTTCAATTGCAGGTGTCCGTCTAAGCTGCACCAGAATTGGGTGCTTAGCCGTGCATTTGTAGTCTGAAAATCTTCCAAGTCCCCCTAAAGATTGCATCGTTCCTGCAAGGTTGTGAGCTATTCTGGCCAAGCAGGAATTGGTTATGTTGAATCCGTCTACCCGCATACCCGTGTTGTTAGTTTTAGATCTCCTATCCCTTCCCTTTTGATTTTATTTCGTAGTCTGAGAATCACAACAGGCCAGCTTGTTGCAAAACGTAAGACCCCTTGTGCCCCCAACAAATCACATCAATCACTAAGTAATCCCGCCGTCAAGACCTGACAATCAAAACCTTGAGGTCATCCCCTTTTATCAACAAAACCAGCATTAGGGATTTCCTTATCTCAAGAGAGGATAGGACACTCAGCGAGTACATTCTATTCTGCGTTGGCCGGATGGAGTCATAGCAATGCGATTTCAGACACGTCAACAAAATTGGCGCTAGAAGGAGGGCTGGTATGATGAATGTCTAAACAGCTAAATCCAGATCATATCAATCTATATTTTCGAGGAGTAACATTTATAGCTTTTTTTACCCTCCTCCGTGCGCAACAGAATTGGCGCTAGAAGGAGGGCCCTTGTCAAGATCCAAGCACCAAGTTGAGTCCATTGGGACCTTTTAAATGCTATACTTGGGATATGCAAGATCCTTGTTAAACCAGAAAAGCCAAAAACTCAGAAAACCAAAAAATACCAAAAATATTTCTGAGTCAGTATGTTGAGTCAATCGCTTCATGAAGGCTGTTTGCAGTCCGAAATTTTTCAGATCCACCAGAGGTTGAGTCTGCAACTATATCCCAAGCGTTTGTTCGTATTTGCATCTGCAGCTCACTGCAGGATTCATGACACCACAACGCACGATGAACTGAATTGTGCAGGGTCTACAGAGTTCCTCCGTACTGCTCCCGCTTGGTTCCTCTATCGGCAGCCTTCTTTCTGACCACCGGTGTAATATCCCTTGCTAAATCTGATTGAAAATTTATGATTTAAATGCTCAAGGAATATCGTCAAACACTGGTCATGAAACCTCTAATTCGCTATCATTTGTTTCAGACTGAGTTTGCTTGCTTGAAATGGTTTCAAATGCTTGTAAATTATCGCTACAATGTCTAAGCAAAGAACTAGATGCAAATGCAACTTCTTTTGGTCTTTTCAAATGCATGCATAAGGAATTCTACATGTAAATGTGCACCTACAGCCAACTATCATTTTCACAAACATTTGGTGTGCATCCTAGTTAACCAAAAATTCACTTGCAGCAGATTGTCATTATCACAAACACTCATCATACATACATACATAATTCTGATAACAATAGCTTTTAGTTCTTATCACTACTAATGCAGAACACATGCAATATAATGAACCTGGGAATGATGTAGCAGCAGCTAAATACTGATTCAATTCTCCTTGTATTGCTTCCCGTAGGCCTTCCAACACTGTGCTAGCCCTTCTTGAAACCCCTCAACCTCATACAAATTATTTCAGAATTTTTTATCCTTCTTTTTCCAAAAATCGAACTAACCCTAGATAGTACAGCTGGGTAAAGAGTATGGCTGGGCTGAGAAGTAATCATATGGCCTGCAGCAGCTGTAAATGATGACAAATTCTCCTTTTTTGAATCTGCCAATGTGTCAATTCTTTCTTCTTCTCCAATCAATGTAAATTTGAAGAAATCCCTTGAAATTTAAGCACAATTAGGACTCCAGTGTGAAGCCCTCCTATATACCTAATTCAGAAGATATTCCACTTCCTCAAATGGTCGCACAATGAAGATTGATCGTTCTCCAATGGCAGATTGCATGCTGAAAACCCTGGCTTTCACTTGCAAAGAGAAATTCATAAAGACAAAATGCAATAATAATACCTTAGTTTGATTTACCAAGCAATTTATATATTCTCCATGAAGGGGGTCAAATTTCTCCTAAAAAGCACAATTTTAACTCATTAAACATCTTTAATGTTGGCATAATAACTTAATTTCATCCCCTTGGCCTAGGCACATCACTTAAATAATCAATTGGCCCCTATTTATTGTTGCAAGACCCCTTCTTTATAAAATATTAATAACTTTATAATAAAACATTAAATGCCTTATTATAATTAATTATTAATAAAGTGTTCACTTTATTAATAATTAAATAATCATAACTCCCCAAATAATCATTATTTCTCAATTTTGTCTGCACCCAGAAGTTAACCATTTTATCCTCTGTACGTGCAACTGCCTTACTAAAAATAAAAAGGGTCCCCCTCTATGTAACTTTGTCTTACTAGAAATTGTAAGTAATGCATACGGAGTCCTGGAGACCTCAAACGAAAGCCAAAACTTCTAACCATTGAACACTGGAGATGATACAAGCCTCAAAAGACCCTCTAACCATCCTCATTAGCCTACGAGGGTCAGAATAATAGGCTAATCATCCAAAATCCATGTCTGTTAAAATGGGGACATTACAATCGGCGCCGGTTGCTTCTCCCGCCAGTCACTACTAATCTGGCTTTCACCAACTATTCCTCCTTCACCGGCTCCACCGCCCGAGCCATTCCTTCACCTCTACCACCCGCGCTTTACTTCTCGTGCTTCCCACCGTAACCTCTTGCCCCACTGACATCGTCTGAGATCCATGAGCGCCACTTGGCGACCTTCCTAGGTGTGCCACGCGGCTGCCATCTACTCACCGACATCCACTACAGCACCATGCAAATCCACATCAATGGTCGAGTGGTATGTTTGTATTTGCCCACAAACTGCCACATGGCATATCCGGATCAGTCCACGCATCATCCAGTCAACATATGGTGCCCCATGTAATTGACCATGTGTCTACCCATTCAGCTGTCCATGCAAGCCATCAGTACAAACACGTCATCGTACGGATCCAATCAAATTCTGCCACATGTCAAATCCGTACGGCCATGCAGGGGGGGTGAATTTTTGTGACGGCTAGACGGTCATCAAATTTAATCCAATGAATTGCTAACGTCAGCACTTTTTGAAAAAAATTTGACCCCTCACCATTTGAGTTATTTATTTTGCAGCCCAAATTTGAAGGCTCATAACTTGGTCATTTTGAGGCCTTTTTCAGTGCATTTTCTTTCATTTGGGCTAATTTTTCGTCCTCTTCGTAGTGGTGTGGTTATTTTTTGATTTTGGTGGACAAATTTTTCAAAATTTCTAGTGTTTCACAACTGTACCTATCCAATCCTCAATTTTGCAATTTCAAAGGCTTCGTTCGGGCTCATATGACCTTTGTAGGTGCCTTTTTTTTTTAAAGTGCATATTTTTCGCCTACTTTCACATGGTGCTATCAATTTTTCACCAAACTGAGTAGAAATTGTACTTTCAGAATTTGGTCATTTTTGGTCTATTTGAAAATTGTAATTTGCTTGGATCTTAGTTTAGATCTCTTGCATTATTGGTTTGAGTCTCTTATAGCCTATTTGAGGCAATTGTAAAGTTGAAATCAGAAGTCCACTTTGCCATTTTTTGCAAGTGGCCCATTGTACACGTACTAAGTATAAAGTGCCAAATCGTCATTTTTGGGCGAGGGGGGAGGGGTGGGGTTGTGTGATTGTGCCTCTCTTTTCCTTGTTCTCTTTCATTGTGTTGCTATGGGTTCTCCTAAATTTCCATTTTTTACTCCATATTACTATGCTTCATGGAAAATTGATGTATGGAGTAAGCTAATGGAAAAAGGATTAACTCACTATATTGATGGAACTATAACTGCTCCAACCGATCCTAATGCTCACATGGAATGGCTCACTAAAAACATTATGGCTCTTGGAATTTCAAGGAAGTATGTGTCAAAGGATCTCATTTTTCACATTGAAAAGTGTAAAAGAAATAAAGGATGCATGGGATGTCTCGGGAAAATTGTATGGCCAAATTGATAATGATCTTACGATGTTGGATCCCAAGAACTTTGATACAATCCAAGACTATGTCACTAAGGCAAATGAGCTATGAGCGTAGCTTAAGGATTGTGGCATTGATAAGAAGGATGCACAGTTGGTCTACAACTTGTTGGGAATGCTTCCATCAGAATATGCAGCATTTGTTTCTAGCTTCCAAACCCATCACTTGACAGTGGGTAGTTCTTTCATTATGCCTTCATTTGATGTATTCACAGAGATGTTGATGTTGGAGCAGTCAAAGTTGTTGAGCATGGGGATTCTCAAGCCTTCCAAGTCCAAGGCTTTGGTGGCTATTCAAGGGAATCAAGGCAAAGGTTCCAACAAGAAGCAGAAGTTGTTCAAGCCAAAGACACGGCAAGATAAAGGACAATCATCCTCTCCACAACAAGGCAATTCTTCCTCTTCCAAGAAGGGGTATACACCTAAGAAGGAGCAACCACCTTGTGCCTATTACAAGAAAAGTGGTCATGATGAGAATCCTCCCACACAAAGCAGATTGATGAGTTGATCAACATCATTAAGAAGAACAACATCAATTTGCCATCCGCTTACAAGAAGGAATCATCTCCTTCCACTTCCTCGCAGTCAAAGGGAAAAAGGGCAAGCATTTGTGGCTAATGCAAGTTCTTCACAGCAATGGATACTTGACTCGGGTGCCTCTTATCATATGGGTTCTACAAAGGAGCAATTTTCTTCATTGGAGCCATCCAAGGTACCCACATTTTCATTGGTGATGACACACAAGTTGAGGTTGAAGGGAAAGGTTCGATGGCAATGGATAATGGATCTTTTGAGAATGTTCTTTATGTTCCAAATTTGACTACCAATCCTCTCTCTATCTACCAAACCACTAACTATGGGAATGAGAAGAAAGTTGAGTTCACACTTGATTCCGTTGTGGTAAAAGAACTTGAGAATGATGCCTTGGTAGCAGTGGGTCAAGCCAATCACAATTCACGGCTTTATTCTTTCTCCCACTTTGTGCCTAGATCTCTTTCCATGGCCTTGCTCACTCATTCAAATTTAGAAAGTAAGCTATGGCATGAGCAGTTTGGTCACCTCAACTACCGCTATCTTCAGTAGCTTAGCTCTAAGGGCATGGTCACAGGTCTATCTCAAATCAGTTTTTCAGAGGGTGTATGTTTAGGGTGTTCCATGGGCAAGCATCCTAAAGAGAAGTTTGATAAGGGGAAATCTTAAAGAGCTTTGGAAGTTCTTCAACTTGTTCACAGTGATGTAGCAAGTCCATTTCCATCACCTTCATTTAGCAAGGCCTGCTATGTCCTCGCCTTAATTGATGACTGCTCCCACTTCACTTGGGTCTACTTTCTTGTTCACAAGTGTGAAGTGTTTGACAGATTCCTAGCCTTCAAGGCTCATGTTGAGAAGCAATTAGGGAAGTTAGTCAAGATCCTTTGCACAGATAATGGAAGGGAATATGTGAACAGTAGACTTGAGGAATATTGTACTCTAGAGGGGATTGATCTTCAGCCTTCAATTGCCTACACTCCACAGTAGAATGGAGTTGCAAAAAGGAAGAATAGAACTCTCAAGGAGATGGCTAGTTGTATGATTCATGCTCATTCTCTTCGACCAGCCTTTTGGGCAAAGGCTATCAGTTGTGCCACACACATCCAAAATCGGGTTCCCCACAAAGCTTTGAAGGGCATCACTATTTTTGAGGCTTGGGTTGGTAGAAAACCAATTGTGAGACATTTCAAAGTCTTTGGGTGTCCAACATGGGCTCGCATTCCTCTGCATAAACGCGAGGCCTTGGAACCTCAGAGTAGGCCTTGCATATTTGTTGGGTATCTCGAGGGTGTTAAGGGATATCGACTTATAAATCTAGAGACACATGAGGTGTTAAGGCATATCGACTTATGGATCCAGAGACACATAAGGTGTTTATTGAGAGGAGTGTTCACTTTGATTAAATCTCTTCTAGCTTAGCCTCACTTCCTCCTCCACCTTCTTCCATTGTGGATGATGATACTCCCTCAACTCCGACTTGCAAGGTTACACCTCCACAAAGTCCACTTGCACTTGAGGAGCCTCGTCCTCCATCTCCACCTAGACCTCGTTGGGCTCGATAGAAACTTGAGTCAACGGGTTCTCTTGTTGGGGATCCTTCAAACACATGGAGGACTCGATCACAACATCAAGAGCTTCCACATGCTTACATTGCTATCGCTTCCGATCCACAGACATTTCAGGAAGCATCAAAGGTTCCCGAGTGGGACCTGGCTATGGAGGAAGAATATAGTTTCTTGATGAGGAACAACACATGAGAATTAGTCCCTCTCCCTATGGGGAGAAAGATGGTTCGAAGTAAGTGGATCTATGGGACCAAGTTTGCAGCAGATGGTAGTGTGGATAAGTATAAGGATAGGCTTGTTGCAAAAGGTTTCTCACAGGTTCCAAGTGTTGACTATACTTCAACCTTTACACCCGTAGCCAAGATGAACTCCATTCGCTTGACACTTGCTATTGCCATAACTAATGGTTAGAGTGTACATTAGATGGATGTGAAGAGTGTCTTTCTTCATGGGGATCTTGAAGAGGAGATTTACATGGAGCACCCATAGGGATTCGTTCAAGATTCTTCATTGGTTTGCCAATTGAGGAAATCTATCTATGGCCTCAAGCAGGCCCGTAGGGCTTGGTATGCCAAGATGGATTCCTTTCTTCTCTCCACAGGGTTCACTAGGTGTCATTCTGACCCCGAATGTCTACATTTTGCGACAAGATGACTCTCACTTGATACTTGTGCTCTATGTTGATGACTTGATCATTACAAGGAGTACCTCATCCATCATTAGCAATGTCAAATCTGCTTTGCATGATAGATTTGCCATGACTGACTTGGGCCTTTTGCACTACTTTCTCGCGATAGAGATTTCACAGTCACCTTTCGGGATTACACTTTTGCAGCCCAAGTATGCTCTTGATATTCTTGCACGGTTCCACATGGCTGATTGTAAGTCTGCACCGACTCCCTTTCTTTCAAGAGTCAAGCTTGATGCTAAGTGTTCCACTCCACTTTATGATGCCACATTGTATCGTCAACTTATCAGGAGTCTCATCTACTTGACTCACACACACCGTGATATTTCCTTCACAGTTGGCATGGTTTCAGGCTTTATGCAAGAACCACATGAGCTTCATTAGATTGCCGCCAAACGCATATTGCACTACATACAGGGTACACATCACTATGGGATTCACTATGTAGTAGGCACAGGACTTCCCTTGGTTGGTTACACAGATGCAAATTGGGCTATAGTGATCTTGATGATTGTAACTCTACATCAGGTTGCAGCTTTCATCTTGGTTCAGGCCCCATTTGTTGGCAAAGCAAGACGCATCATGCTATTGCTCTTTCTTCAACTAAGGCTGAGTATCGAGGGGTTGTTAATGCAACGATTGAGGCTATTTTGCTTCAGCGTATTCTCACTAAATTTGTGTTCACCACTCCATGGCCTACAGTTCTTCATTGCGACAATCAAAGTGCCATTCAGATCTCGAAGAACCCGGTCCAACATCAGAGGACCAAACACATTGAGATCCATATGCACTACATCAGGGAGCTGATTCAAGAGGAGGTCATTGATTTGCAGTATTGCCCTATAGCAGAGCAGGTTGCAAATATATTCACCAAACCCTTCACTCAAAGTAAGTTTCATCAGTTGCAAGCTCTCTTAGGGGTGAGAGATATTTCATCAAGGGGGTGAGCTGACTTTTTCCTATCTTAAGGTTTTGTCCTTCTTTGAGAGTTTCTTTTGTACATTCATCTCTATTTTGGAGAGTGGGCAGGGGGGACGAGGCGGGCGGGTTGGGAGTTATTTTCCCACTAGGTTTTCTCCCTTTCTCCGTTTGTGAGAGATCGCATTGCATTGCTTTGATTGGATTTTGCATTTATACATGGGTACCTAACATGGCCTCGTAGCCGAGACCCATCTTGCATTGTTAGCTTGAGTCTACATTCCCCTAAGTTGCACTTAAGAGGGGGTGTTGGTATAAATTATGTCTCATAATTACACTTTACTGAAGTTGACTTAGGATAATGCATTTCATCATAGTTTGCATATGAAACATTTAGGGAAGTGTGCACATAGGAAAGTTGCTTGTAGAAGAAATTCCACCTTTTGTGGTCTTATCTTGTTGTTACATCCTGTTGTGACGTTTTCACACATCGCCCCATTGCAAATGGGGACCCATGTTTTTTTGCTTTTTAGGGTTTGTTCTTTAGGTTTTTTTGGGGTTTTGTTAGCTAGCCTTTGCATTTTGAATGTCGCCCAGGGGATCAATAGGATAGCAAGTCCGGCTTGAGTGAGGTCCTGATCCTGAAATTTGGCTAAGTCTGGAATGTCCTGATCCTGAATTTGACTAAGTCTGGAAACTGAAAAAACCTCCAAAAACTAGATTTTGCAATATAACTCCTGGAGGTCTGAAACCACTCTCAAACATCCTGAAAGTATATATGGAATATAACTTAAAGTTTCTTATACTTAAATGTTATATTCCATAAAAATTATCCTGATAGAGAGTGCGAAAAGTCAAATTTCGCTCGTGTCCTTCTCCAAGGGTCCAGAGCGAAAAGCGCTCCTGTCCCTCTCCAAGGGACCAGAGCGAAAATGCTTAGTTGAGCCATTCCTGACCTTGTTTGGACGAATCGAGACATCAAAGGCATGGTGAAGGACGAAATGAGCATGATAGAGCATCCAGACTTGATCAAAAACAACGAAATGATGAAGTTTTTGCCTAGAGGGTTAAATTCGCTCCTGTCCCTCACTGAAGGACCAGAGCGATGTCCTTCATTGGGCAAAATCTAGGCAAAAATCAAGACAAGTTTACGTTCAAAGGCAAGGAAGAATGTGAGATGAACTCATTGAATACAAATTGAAGATTTTAAAACGTCTGCAAGGGTCCCAAAAGGCCTAGTTCGCTCCTGTCCCTCAGGAAGGGACCAGAGCGATTTTTGTTATAATTGATTTTCTTGCCAAGTTGCAGACGATATCAAGGCATGGATGAATGGGGTAGAGCATGACGAGTCCGTTGAATATAAATTTGGGACCTGACAAAGTGGAATGAAGGCCACAAGGGATGGATCGCTCCTGTCCCTCTCCAAGGGACCAGGGCGATACAGTGGTTCAGGGCCGTTCCTCCAAGTTCAAGACCTTCTAAGACAAGGAACGAGGGTGGCAAGGACATTTCAAGACATCTTCATCGAGCACAAGCACTTAAAGGTCGTCACGTTGAAGGAATTTGCACTCAAATCCCCAGTTCGCTCCTGTCCCTCAGGAAGGGACCAGAGCGAAATTTGTATAAGGACATGAAATTTGAAAGTTGATCACGTCCCAGGTATCCAAGGGAATCGAAAAGGCTTCATTCTACACGATGAAGACATTTGCAAGGTAAAGACAAGCTCAAAATGTTGAACTTCGCTCCTGTCCCTCAGGAAGGGACCAGAGCGATGTTGAAGGTATTGACCAATTCATGCAAAAATCACGTTAAGACAAGGCTTCACAAGGTCATACAAGGTTCAAGGCGTCTTTTGAAAGTGATATATCAAAGTTTGGAACGTCCAAATGTTATCAATCAAGCTAAGGAGTCTATATCGCTCCTGTCCTTTGGACAAGGACCAAAGCGATTTCTATTAAAACACTCATGCTCCTTCAAAATCAAGACAATGCAAGGGTGGGCAAGATCGAGGACGCCATTTGAAAGATAATGAACGAGGAACAAAGGTTGAAAGGTGGCAAATTCTAGCTAGAACACATGGATCGCTCCTGTCCCTCTCCAAGGGACCAGGGCGATATCACATCTTAAAGACATTCCTTCGCACAAACAAGTCAATCAAACTTGAAGGACCCAGCTAAAATACCGATTTGAACGTAAGGATCAAGATTTTGGACGTCAAAAATGCAAGGATCAAGACCAAGAAGGTAGATCGCTCCTGTCCCTCAGTCAGGGACCAGGGCGATGAGGTACGTATATTCATCTTCAAAATTTGGCGCTCAAACAAATATTTTTGAATTTATCTTAAATGCTAAAAAAAAAAAAATCGATATTTTATTGAAAGCATTTAAAAATTGCGTTTGGTATTAATTAATTATTTTGCCTTGTAAGAAAAACCGAATTTATTAATTTAAATGACAAAGGCATTTAATTAATTATTTATTAATTAATAAAATCAAGTTGAGCGCTTGGGTTTATTTTGTCAAGGTCGGCCTTTATTATTTATTTAAAAATCGTTTTAATTGCTATATTTTGCAAAAAGTCGGCCTAAGGTCAATATGAAGGTGAGCGCCTATAAAGGAAGGTGTTTATTTCATTTTCACATCATCATTTATCATCTCTCATATGCGACTTGGAGAAGGCAAAAGAGGAGCGAATTTCATACAAAGGAAGGGCGAAATTATCATTCAAGAAGAGGAGCGAATTCAATCAAAGGTGGTGCGAAACTACTATCCAAAGGAGAGGCGAACTTGAAGTTTCAAGTTAGGCGAACTTGCCAAGGACATTGAAGAACACATCAAAGATTCCAAGGGTGGCGAATTAATAAAGAGGACGTTCATTATCCTTCAAGATCAAGTCAAAGGCTTCAAATTTTGATTTTTGCCTAGGCAAATTCCTCATTTTGCATTCTAGAGTTAGCTCTCTAGTGAGGTATGGCGATATGGATTTATTGTTTTGATTTTGATTGTTGATCGTCATAGCCTTCAAATTTTGAATTTTGAATTTTGAATTCCAGTAGCCCGATCGTTTTTTAGGAAATGATAATTCAAGGACTTATCATGAGGTTTCCTAAAATTAATTTAATCTATGCTATTCATTGCAAAATCATGTTACTAATTTTGAAATGTTGTGTAGGCATCAAATGGAGATCTCATCAAGGAAAATCAAGCCGGATCAAGGACGGTCTTCGCCGGGACGATCAAGCCAGGACAAGGGTGACCTTTTTCAATCCAGCGTTCCAAGGCGAGGTACATCATCTTCCTGCACATCAAGGACACAAGGAGTTAGAACAAGGGCTCGTTGAAGAAGCAAATAATTCCAGATGAATTAATTAAAGATAGCCTCTCAACGACATCAAATTGAATATCTAGCAAGCTACAAGTGTCAGATGAGGTGGCGTCCTAGTCATCATTTCTCCAATCAGTGAGGTCCACCTCAGCATGTCCAGATTCAATGTACTTAACTCATGGAAGGTGGCACAAACTCCGATGTACCTACCCTGGCTATCCATTGGTCGATTTTTCTAGAGGGGACATGTGTCCAAGCAATACAATTTTATCATTGGTCAACCATTAAATGTTATGTAATGGTTGTAACAAACCCTAATTAGGGTTTTCATTGTTGAATCTTGGCCATTGATCTTGAATTGATCTAAGCCATCAAATTGTATTGTGGGCACTATATAAGCCCAGGCATTTCATTTGTAAAGGCTAATTTTAGCAAGCAATAAGTTAGAGATAGTATGTAAATAGTTGGAAGAGTTAGAATATAGTTGATAGAATAGTAATTAGAGTAGAATAGGAGGACAAGGCAAGAAATTGTTGCCATTGATTGTAAACAAACTCCATTTTCATTGAAGTAATGGTGAAATATGTCGTTTTCTTGCAATTTGCATGGTTTCTTGTTGAGTCTTCAATCTTAGATGGTAGATGATTAGATGAATGAAGGAAATGTGATTGATTGATGGTGGAATTCGTATATCCATACTACTAGCAGTTTGTTGATTGCAGACTTGCCTTGTGTAGTCAACTGGAATAGTTCAACTTAAGCTCAATTTCAATTTGTTGCCTCTTCATTGATATGCATCAACTTGGATGGTATCTATGCCTGCGGTGATGATTTGAACATCATAAAGCTCCCTTAGAAGATCGCACTAGTCTTGTGTAGATGTTCCATTGATGTCAAAACAAGATCTAGTTAGAGTTTCATCAAAAATCAAGTCATTGCTCCTACATTCTTAGTATTAGGATTAGATCCTCTCTTCGCCCTTATCCTTTTTTCCATTTTTCAAATCTAAGTTAGTAAGAGCCTGTGTCCAGCAAAGCAGATCGGAAGTTCAATCATCACATGTAAGTCCCCTTGTGATCCCAGCAAATCACATCATACCACTGGAGCTTGTCCACACGTAGAGACCCTACATCAAAGAACCTTGGAGTTTACCTAACTGATCCTTTACGCGAATCTTCAGCAGTTAGAGACTATTTTCTCAAGAGAGGATAAGATACCCTTAGGTATTTTATTCTGTGTTAGGCTGTGTACAAAATACACGTCAACACATCCCACCTTCGGTGGGTGATTCACCTCCTGTGGAATATTTTATTGTTTCTCCTACCTACCCTCACCTACCCTTGTTTCTCATTGGGCCACATGTCATGTTCATGTGCTCACATATCCATATGGCCTTGCCTTTATAAGTAGGCTCATCTTCTATGTATGGTTTATCCAATTGATCATATTTTGCATCTTGATGAGAATAGAGTTTGTTCTTGTCAATCTATTGTCTCTCTTATTTGTGCTATTCATTGTGCTCTAGATCTTGGCTATAATTGACAGATTCTTACAATTTTAAAATTCACCTTTTTAACTAAAAACTCATTTTTGCTAGAATGATAATGATGATGAATAATGAAAATTGGGGTCAACCATGAAGCTTAAGTATAAATAGACACTCTCTTCAAGAATCTTGAGAATGCACCAAAAGTCAAAGTTCATTTTGGAAAGTGTCATAGGAGTCCTCTAGACCAATTGAGCTCATTGCCAATATTAAACATCCCCTCTAGCAATGTTGATGATCACTAAGAAAGTCAAAGCCAACTACAATACCAAAGTGACTGAAAATGGGACATTATAGTTCTCCCTCCCCAAAGATTACTTGTCCTCAAGCAATGCAAACCCACAATATCACCAAATTGATCTAAATTGAAACCAAATGCGAACCCAAGGTCCCAAGTCAATCTCAGAAAAGAACCACCATGCTATAGCTGCACCACTTTGATTAAAACTATAAACCTATTATACCAATTTTGCACTCTACTCTCCTATGACCCAATAATGTAATCATCCTCTAAAACCAAACTAGAATACCTAAAAGGGCTGAATTCTATACCATGAAAGATCTCCTAACAAATCATCTCAATATGGTCTACATCTGCAATCCGAATACCAACATGATCCTAGGCAACAAGAAAAATAATCTGCTCAACAAGAAGACATGATCCTTAGCATATCTCATTATGGTGACCCAAAAGTTATGCAAATTAGTCCCTAACAAGTGGTTGATAAAGAAGATGACAGCAATGTCAAATCTGAAAGTTACCATCTTGGGAATGCTTTTGTTGTCTGTAATGTGCCTTTATGTATATTTTTATGAAATGAGGGAACAATTAACTAATAAATCAATTGCAAGAGACTTCTTATCAAAACACAAAATCCTTATGAATCTTATATTGCTGATGATAAATACCACTTAATGGAATGACAATTGATGATCTGCTATAAACTTGTATCAATTCTGAAGCATGCAATTAATATTGATATATGATATTAAAGTATTATCAAATCTGCAATATGTAACTCTAGCTGATCTGCTGTCTCTGATATAGCTTTGGGGATTATGCAATGGCAATCTGATCCAATCTGCAATTATGGAGTGGTCTCTGCTATTCCTAATACTATATCACAGTGTTTGATTTTGCTAAGGAAACATGCTTTGGTGCTGTTCCAGATTTCTGACTTTGAATATATACAGCCTGATTGGCCTTTGAAGGCTAATTGCTCGATTGAGCAATCCAATAATGGATATAAATGTAAATAGAAGACAAATCCGATGATGCTTGTGGTTTGAGTCTTCTTTCATATCTTTTGGATCGAACAGTGAACACATCCTAATCACACTTCTTCATGAACAATGATTATTGTCTTAATCACATATTTCCACTAATCGTCTTCAGGGCTACATATTACAGTAGACACTGCACTATAAATTCTTATCTTGGATGCATTCCATTTACCTTTTCAAATCAAATAGGTTTCTATTGATTGATTCTTATTGTAGATATATTAATCGTATGGTAAAGATTACTTATTTTCAAAAGATGTATCATGTAAGATTTAAAAGACGAACCTTCAACTTTTGGAAAACATTCCTTGAGTGATCTCATTGCTGAAAATTAAGGACCATTCAACATCTTGAATAGCTATTTTTGTAGTTTATAAAACATACACAGATTCTCCAACAATTTTGAGATTAACAAGCCAATTTACGTCAAGAACCAACAATACGATTATTTCGATTGAGAGTAATTGCTTATCATCCAAGAAAAGAGGGAAAGCATCTACAATGATCCCAAAGGAAATTAAGTCTATGCCTTCAACAATTAAGCAAATAGGAAAATTGGCAGCAAGTTTATCTGTGTTGTGTGTGTTTGTGTATTCAGTGAGAGAGAGTAACCTGCGTTTGTAGCCATGTAGCAACTTGTAACGATCGCATTCCATGGTGGCACTGCATCATTATTAATCTTTAGAGTCAACAACTCAAGCACAGTTTAGAGATACAATTAACAAAGAACTAATGTATTTACTCTCTTGCTCTAACTTTTTAATTAGGCAAATTTCAATCTCGTAAAACTTTCCTTGTCTATAACTGCAATAAATCAGTAATTTTGTATAGGGTTTTACCTTGAAATTAAAGAACTTATAAATCAAAATTCATCATGTAACCTTCTAGACAATAAAATAGATAAATAATTCAGCACCAACTAGAAGGGCTTGCAATTTAATAAGGTAGGAATTTTGGTTCTGGAAATGCATTGATGTAATCATCAACCATTGACTCTTTTCAAAACAAAACAATTAATCGTAAACTCTTGAAAAAGAAAGGAAGTGTGCTAATGTTGACAATTGATAAAAGTAGGTCACTTGGAGTTGCAAGAACAAGCAGACACATAAGTACTAAGGTAAAAAGAATCTAGATTCTAACAAGTGACCAAAAGTAAAATGGTGTAAACATAACCAGAGGTAACCTACTGTGGTACGCAACCATAAACAATAGGATCTAAATGAAAATAGAAAATGCTATGTGAGGTGATAATGTCACAAGGAACTGATGAATATCAAACTTGGGAAGCGCAACTAAAAATCAACCTGTAGCAAGGTTGGAGATAGAAGAACCAACATAACCATCATATGCCACCACAGGCAGGCCAATGCAGGATTTGATTATGTCCAAAGAAAATTGTCCAAGACTAAGGAGGTAAGGTTAGATAAATACTAGAAGGAAATTAGGCAGAGTCCCTAGAATCTCTCTTGATGCATGTCTTAGGGTAAAGAAAAAATAAGCAATACATGCCTATCTATGTGCCCCAATTTGTCAACCAAAGGAGCTACAAAACAGTGGAATACAAAAATCAAGCAGATCCATATATCATTGGATAAGGAGAGTGAAAGAGGTTGGGGCTTGTTTACCATAGAGATGAATGATATGTCATTGAGGGATCCCCATATGTGTGTGATCAGCAGTAAATAGGGGCTATTTTAACCAGAGTTACAAGAATCATCAGGACTCACCTAGACTCGACAAGTCCCGAAGGAAGTGACATCAAACAAGTTTGGGAGACTCAGCAGCCAAGTACTCGCCAAACTCGCCAAACTCACCAGAATCGATGAGTCCCAATGGAAAGACTTGGCCAAAGCTGGCAAAGTTAAAAACATTAAAAAAAAAAAAAAAAAAAATCGTCTTATATTTGTCTTCTACATCCTAAAAGCAACTTCACTTCAATTTCAAGCCAAAGGAGAAGGAAAAAAGAGAATTTTGAACTGAAATTGGATTGCATTGAAGGGAAACCAGCAAGGAGATTGAACAAAAGATGGTGGTTGAATCACATTTGGGCAGGTTTATAGATACTGTTGAAGCACCAAGAGGAGTCTACAAAGGATTGGGAAGAGCTCACCATTGACTTAAAGCAAGAATTAAGAGGCAAGTTTGCATTTTGAAGATTTTTTTTGTATCTTTTAACAAAAATTTCGTTTACATTTTTTTTTCTATTTTGTTTTAGAGGACCAAAAAACAAACAACGATGTGTTTAATTTTTATGTTGAACAAACCCTATATGTTTTGTAAAAAAAATAGTTTTATATTCTCTGTTGATGTGTATTTTATGATGTCTTCCAACACAGAATAAAATACTAAGTATCTTATCCTCTCTTGAACAAAATCCCCCCAAGTGCTAAACTGCGTGATCATATGGGATGACTCCTAGGTTCCGAATGTCAGGTCTTGACGTGCTCTTGGATAGACTCGGTGTGTATGATGTGATTTTGTTGGAATCACAGGGAAGACTTACGTTGAAACTTGAATGCCTGAATACTGCTGGAATGTGGAATTTTACTTGACTTCAAAAAGGAACAAAAGAGATATGGTTGAGAAAGCTAATCTAATCCTAGGAATGTAAGAAATTATGAATGATTTAGTGAAATTCAACTAGACTTCGCTTGGTCATGCAAAGCAACAACTCCACAAAGTTTACTGCAATCTCCTAAGGTAAGTGTTGTGACTATTTCACACATCGCCCCATTGCAAATGGGGACCCCCACTTTTTTCTGCTTTCCAGGATAGTGGTAGACCCCCACTTTTTTCTACTTTCCAGGATAGTGGTAGAGTCTTTTTCTATTAGCCTTTGCATTGAAGAAGTGTAGTTGGTCAAGAGCTAATCAAGTCAAGTCTCCCTCTCTTGATTAAGTGAGGTCAGTCAATTTTCAAGGCTTTCGAAATGAATGATTTACATCTTTTGCTTGCAGAACTAGGGATGAAATGCTAAATTTGGCTAAGGCATGAAAATTTCCTTTGATTGCCTGGATCAGCAACTAAGGCATTGACAGCACTTCCTTTGCCCAGCCAAGGCATAATCCCTTCCACTTCTCCCAGCACTGCCAGTGGGTGCTCAAACCTGATCACTCCCATTTCCATTCCTCATCATTGCCATCACCATTTCATCCTTCCATTCTTTCCATCTCTCTCCCTCTTCACCACATCCTTCACATCTCCCTTTCCACTTCCATTTCTTTCCATTCACCCTCACCTTCTCTTCCACCCTTCCATCCCTTATCCCTCCATCTTCCTTCATCTTTCACCCTTCCCTACACCCTTCCTTCCTTCCACTTCCTTCCAGCCTCTATCCACCTACCTTCCTATCCTCCATCTAACTTTCCACTCTCATCTCCTACATTTACCTTCACCCCACTACCACTTCCATCTCCCTTACCTTCCATCTCCTTCCAGCCTCTACCCACCTACCTTCCTACCCTCCATCTACCTTTCCCCTCCCATCTCCTACCTTTACCTTCACCCCACTACCACTTCCATCTCCTTTACCTTCCATCTCCTTCCACCTTACCCCCTCGTGACTTCTCCTTATCACTCCCTCTTCTTCATTGCACCCTTTCCACCTTACTATCTTTGACTCCCTCCACTACCTTGCCATGCATGTTTGGGCCCTAAAAACTCTAAGATGGAGATTTAAAAAGTTTTTTTTAAGGCATTATGATCTCCTTTGACTCCCTTTTACTACTGTAGCCTTGATTAGGTCCCACCAATTAAATATTAGATGCAAATTAAAGTTTCTAAGGAATTTCAACCACTGACACCAGCACTTCTTTTGACTGTCCAAATCAGTGACACAAGAGATGACTGATTTCCTTTGCCTTTTTAAAAGTACGAACTGGTTGAGATCATTTCCTATGCTCAAATTAAGTATATGAAAAGCATGGATGTTTGGAGAATAGATTGGGTAAGCAAAATTTGAGGAAATGTAAGGTCATTTCCTTTGACCCTTCTAATCCACGATCATGCTTGGCATCATTTCCTTTGGCCCATCAGATCCCCGAACTGGCTGGGACTCATTTCCTTTGCCTCCTTGAATCCCTGATCCAGCCTAGACTCATTTCCTTTGACCCCCAAGATCCCCGAACTGGCTGGGATCTCTTTCTTTGCCCTTTGAAGGATGTCCGATCAGCATGGGATGTGGTCCAAATCAGAATAGACGAGTTTTTGATGATTTAAGGGCTGAGATAATGATTTTAAAATCAATTTCCTTTGCTCCTTATAATCCCCAGATTTCGACTTCCTTTGCCCTCTCCAATCCACGAATTTTCACTTCATTTGCTCATTCAAAACTTCGATTTTTCCGCCCACCATTTCCTTTGAGCAAGCAAATCCACAATAAGGATGAGGGAATCATTGGTGCCAATCTTAAGGGAGAAGCCCACCGAAATGGTAAAGATGAGGTTTGATTTTACATTTTCAAGCCATTTAATACATAGGATCAAGTCGTCTTTTGAGTGAAAAGATACAGCCCTTAGCATTCAACGCCTATAAAAGGAGGTGTTTTATTTCATTTTAAAACATCATTCAAAGCAATCAGAATTCTGATCTGCATTTGAGGACAGCGAATTTCATCACAAAGAAGCAATATTTGCAACTATTTTGATCATTTCATTTATCAAAATACATTTTCAAGGCTGGCAATTCTGATTAGAAGGATTTTGAACTCATTTTTAATCCACTTTTAAAGGCAATCTGGGCAGAAATTTTGTGAAAATTCACCTAAAATCAGACTCAGAATCAGATGTTTCCAGACAGCAAAATGCATTTCCAGATTTGAAAGGGGGTTTTCCCACTTAATTGATGAGGTTTTGATGTGATAAGGGTTTGTTCGATTAAGTTCATTATATTATTTCATTAATATGATTCAATATGTTTTCTTTTTCAGGTTTGATTGGAGAATCATAGCAAAGAATGAGAATGCACATTCAAGATTACATCAAGATGAAATGCACAAGGGGTTACTCCACAAGTTAACGATCTCTAACATGCGGAGCTTACAGCACTAAGGTGTTCAAATGAAGATCAAGGTAGCTCCAAGACATTCCAAACATAAGGGACAAAGGGAAATCAATCACCCCAAGATGAGAACTCACACATCAACATCAATATTCTCAAAGCAAAGACAAGGAAGATTGGAAAATGCAAGAGAAAGGCATCATAACTACAGGGAAGATTTCACAAGATTCACAAGAGCAAGGCATGAGAATGTGCAAGCTAGAGGAATATAATTTTCATAATCTTGAATTTCCTCCGAAAATCCAAGAGCCATTGCAGTATAGCTAGAAGAGCTAATCAAAGTTGAAGGATCAACTTGAGCAAAGTCATCATCAATGCAATTCGATTGAGCTTGGAGATGTTGAGTATCAAGAGATATGCCTCGTTCATCTACAACTTGTGAAGAGTTACATAAATCAAGCAAGTTGAAGTGGCGCCTAGTCATCACTTATCCAATCATATCATTTCAAGATAAGGCATCCAAATTCAATGTAATTGACTCATCTACAAACAGATAACTACCACACATGGGCACAAAGTTCGATGTACCTACCGTCGTCATCTATTGGTTGAATTTTCAAAGAACATGTGTCCCATATTTTGTAACTTTGTCATTGGTCAAGCATTAAATGCTCTGCAATGGGTGTAACAAACCCTAATTAGGGTTTCTATCTTCCAATTTTAGCCATTGATGTGGACTCGATCTTGGCCCTTCATTGTAACAAGAGCACTATATAAGGCTCCACTCCCTTCATTTGTAAAGGTTAATAGCAGATTAAAAACAATAGAAAAATAGATAGATTAGAAGTTAGAATAGAGTAGGAGAAGAGGAAAGTGTTGCTAAGACTTGTAAATGGAAGTACTCTCTTCATTGAAAATATGGTGAAATGTGTTGTTTCAACAAGTTGCATAATTTCTACTTCTCATTTGTTTCCATGATGATTAGATGAATGAAAAGATTTGTGAATGATTGATGGTAAAATTCGTTCATCCATACCACTAACAATTTGCTGATTGTAAGTTTGCCTTGTGTGGTCAACTGGAATCCTTAAATGAACTTAACTTCAATTGCTACTTGCCTTATTGATATGCGTCCTGATGGTGTCTATGTCATTGGTGGTGATTTGAACATCATTTTGCTCTCCATAGAAGATCGCACTAGCTTTGTGGAGTTGTTCTTTGATGGCAAAGCAGAGCTTAGTTGAATTTCACTTAATCGTTCATTGTCTCTTGCATTCTTAGGTTTAGAGTAGACTCCTTGAACCCTATCATTTTTGCTCTTTCATTTTCCAAGAAAATAGTTAGAATCTAAGTTCTCGCAACATCCAAACGTTCAACATTCAAGTATTCAACGTAAATCCCATTGGATTACTAGCAATCACATCAACTAATTGAGCTATCTACACGTCAAGACCTGACTATAGAAACCTTGGAGTCATCTTGGTTGATCATATAATTCAGCATCCAGGAAGATTTTGATCAAGAGAGGATAGAATATTTTTGGTATTTTATTCTATGTTAGAGGTGCATAAAAACACATCAACAGTAAGCGTATGATGTTCAAATCACTAACAAGGACATAGACAACATCAAGACGATGCATATCAATTAGCAAGTAGCAATTGAAGTTAAGCTTATGAAGAGTTTAGTTGACCACGCAAGATATTTCACAATCAATGAAATACTAGTAGTATGAACATAAGAATTCCACCATTAACCATTCAGAATAGCTTCCATCCATCTAACCAACATGAAAATAAATGAGAAATGGAGACCATGCAAAATGTTGAATTATCACATGAAGTTCACCATATCTTCAATGAAATTAATATGCTTCTTGCAACAATGTCTTGACAACAATCTCTTTTTCTCCTACTCTACTCTAGCTATTTGCTTGCTATCTACTACTTTCTATTAACCATCGACTATTGCCTGAAACTAAATTATTAACCTTTACAAATGAGAAAAGTGAGCCTTATATAGATAGCTCTTTGCAATGAGTGGCTCAAATTGATTCATAGTCAATGGCCAAGATTACAAGATGAAAACCCTAATTGGGGTTTGCTACACCCATTACATAGTATATAATGCTACACCAATGATAAAACTACAGTAAATAGGACACAGGTCCTTCCTTGGATTATCGACCAATAGATGACGAGGGTAGGTACATCAAACTTTGTGCCAGCATGTGGTAGTTATCTGCCTTGATGGATGAGTCAAGTGCATTGAATCTAGATGCCTTGACTTGGAATGATGAGTTGGTGATGACTAGGCACCACCTCAACTTGTTCATCTTGTAACTCATCACAAAGTGGCGATTGCAATTATTCTTGATCATCTTACTTTTCATCTTCTTGTTTGAGAATTCAACCTTAGTGTCACACTTGATATAGACCTTGTGATGTTTATGCTTGATGTTCTTGACCTTCTCCTCACATTAGTGATTAATCTTCCTTTCCTTGCTTAACTATTGTGGAGAGCTTCCTCTCCATCCACTTCCTTGATCTTGAAGTATTCTCTTTGTGTCAATGGGTCTTCATGTTGAGGTATTCTTTCATCTTCATGAGCCTTGATGAACTGTGAATCTTGATGTTGTAACTCCTTCACACTATCAATATAATGCTGGAGTTGTAAAGTGAACACACTGATCTCCTCCTTTGCATTGTGAAGTCCTTGTACTCAAGCCCTTGAACCTTGAATATCTTGACTCTTCCATGTGATTGATTCCTCCATCATCATGTTGCCCTTGCATCAAATCTTGTGATGATGAGCCTTCATTCTTCCCTTAATCATACCTGCAAAATAAAAAAAGAAGACATCAAACACACATGGTATGGACAGATATCACAAACCCTCAATCTGATATGTACTCTAAATGATGATGAAATGGTGATTTGATCTCTGTTTTCCATGTCTGATTTCTGAATTGCCAGGATCGATCTTAATGTTTTGAAGGTCTGACTAGCAGTGACATATAGGAGGTCGGAGATTTCACCCTCTAGTGGAAATGTTCTCAAAAAGTTCATGGTTTTGATAACCTACTGGAAATGAACATCTGCTGATCAGACCTTTCACCAGCAAATGGAAGTCAAAAGGTCGGGGTTTCAGACCTGAAGTGGAAATAGTAGCGAGGTAAGTGGCCGGACTTTTACTCATGAAGAGGCAGTTGATGCAAGATGGTCGGACATTTTGAGGCTAAGTGGAAGTAGTCTAAGGAAGGTCGGAGTTTTGACCATGCACTGGCAGTGATCAGGGTTTTGAGGGCTGATTGGAAATCACTAAGGCAGGTTGGGGATTTCAAGCCCAACTGGCAGTGGTTACGAGCAGTTCGGACTTTTGAGGTGGCATTGACAGTGACCACAAAGTGGTCGGAGTTTTCACGCCTCACTAGAAGTCTTCAAATGAAGTTGTGGTTTTGGCCTTGAACTAGAAGTGATCAGCAAGTAGGTCGGAGATTTGAGTGCTAAGTGGAAGAGCTGATCCCTAATGATCTTAATCACCTTTTGATCTCTTCATCAAGTTAGTCATTTACTTGATCAAACTTTTGAATCATTCATACCCTTTTCATCAAGGCAGCCTTATCTCCTTTGAGGCATTGAGACAGCAGCACCTTTGCCCGTCATTGATCTTCACTCCATAGGCCAGACTTTTGGACACCAACTAGAAGTGGCCTAGAACTGGTCGGGCTTTTTGCAATGGGGCGATGTGTGAAAACATCACAACAATCTCAAACCCTATAGATTTTTTATATTAGTTTAATTATAAACCATAAATGTTAATCTTTTTCTATTTATAGTTTTTGCAGCATTCTTTAGATTTATAAATTGTTTTTATCACAATTCACAATGTCTCAAATCCCATTTAGAAGGTACCCTTGTTGGAAACATGGTATCCTTGGGCAAAAGAAAGGAGAGGTGACTTGTTTTCATTGCAAAACAACTTTTCTTGGGGGAGGCATTAACATGTTAAAATACCATCTTGCACATATACCATGTTGAGATGCTAATCCATGTCCAAAAGTGTCTGCTGAGGTTATTTATGAAGTGCAAATTCAATTAGAAACCTTTGAGCAGAAAAACAAACTAAAAAAGACTGAAAGAGAGATGGTAACCATTGATGGAATTTATATATTTAGAAGTATGTTGAACTTTTGGATTAGACCATGTAGATTTTTATTGCCAACATTTCAGATCAAACTCTATGATCCATCATCAAGGCATTTGTCAAATAGCTAGAGAAGAGAAAGGTATGTCGGATTCAAATTTAAACTCTTAGTCCAAGGGGTTGAGCTTAATTGGTCAAAACATTGGGTTTTCATTGTAGAGACTTGTTGATGTGTGTTTTATGCACATGTGAACATAGAATAAAATACCAAAGCACTTTACCCTCTCTTGAACAAAGTCTCTCAAAAGCTATGCTTCGTGATCAAATGAGACAACTCCAAGGTTACAAAATGTTAGGTCTTGACGTGTGGAAAAGTTCAATGGTTGATGTGAATTGCTGTTTTAACTTGGGGACTTACACAATTGTTTGGATTTTCTGATCTTATCATGGATTTGGAATAGGTTATGCCAATGTCTTAGGATTTTGCAATATAGCTCTTGATCTAATCTAACAAAAAAAAATTTTTAAAAAGGATAAAAGGAATAAGGGTTTAGGAATTCTATTCTAAAACCTAGAATGCAAGAGGCCATGAACAATTCAATGGAATCCTACTAGGCAACGTCTCACCATCAATGAACAATTTGATACAAGCTTAGTGCAATCATCTAAGGTTAAATTTATAGATGTTCAAAATTATCACCATCAACATCAATACCATCAAGGCAATGCATACTAATGGATGTGCAATAATTGAAGTTAAGTTCAATTCTAAATTCCAGTTGACCACACAAGGCGATCCTACAATCAGCAAGAAAGCTAGTGGTATGGACTAAACAAATTCCACACAAATGCATTCAAAACTCTTTCATTCAATCTAAGAAACTTAAAACCAATTCTGATCTAAATTATATTCTAATCTTGGAGGCAATGAGAGCCACAAATGCATACAACACTTAAACATAATCACCAAAGTTTAATGATTCAAATCTGCAGCATATAGGCGACAATTCTCAAAAATCTCTCTTACAAATGAGGAGCAATGGGGTATATATAGTCTCAAATGAAATGAATGGCCAAGATTCATTTAGAATCAAGGGCCAAGATCATGCCAACACTGCCCTAAATTTGCCCTAATTAGGGTTTACATCAAAAAAAGAATCTGTGATCCAATGGAATGACACCTAGTCATCAAATAGGGAATCTTCTAGAAGATTCCATCCTGTGCATCCCTCTCTCTAGCAACATATTCCAAGAATCTAGCCAAACTGAATCAAGCTACTCCATGGTGATGATGGGCAAAGCCTCCTTATCCATCACATCTAATGCATCAAAGAAAGAATCAAGGGCATTCTCCCAATCTAGCGTAAGCTTTTGCAAACTGTGGATGAGGATCAACAAGGAAACCAAATTATCAATCTGATTCTTCTTCAAAGAATCCAACTAGTTGAATTACATGAACTTCATCTTTTCTCTCAACTCTTCTAAGTGTAGACCGTTGGAAGCACTGACATCTACCCCTAACATTTCTTCAATGGATGCGAGGATCTTGGATTGAATCTTGTGGATTGATCCCTCCATCTTGCACACTCTTTTCTTGAAGGATCATAAGTGGATTTCCACATGGCCAATGAACAATACCAACCCTGAAAATCATAAATATCTCCCTCGTGCACAACTCCCTCATGGATCAACATGGGCATCGGGATTCGCTTCAACACCTTGAGACGAGGAATTGTCTTCTCCTGTATCGACTAGAAATCATCCCAAACTCCTTCCAAATATTGTATTCTGAACATGAGCATTGACGATTTGTCAAATGCTTGGACAAATTGAGTTAGGAAATCATCTGCCTGTTTTGTAACATCTTCAATCCACTTTCCAAATTCCATATGTGTATTCCTTGCTGCCTCATGATCAAAGGGAAATCCACAATCGATTGCAATAGGTGAGACAAAAGTGGGATCCTCATGCCTATGGGAACTCAACCCTACAATATATTCCTTAAGTCTCCTATTCTCATCCTTGTACATATTCTTCTTTTCAATTGTCCTATCCAATCGTGCCCTAATTGCCTGGACTGTATCATCAAGTTCTTGGAACTCTTGCTTCTTTGTGGTTCGTCCAAGGTCAATAATAATGATCTGGTAATCCATGGGAGTGGCCACATCTTTGGTCACATCACCCATCGGGATAGCCACTTGTGCAATTCGCACACCTATTTCATCTCTAGCAACATTAGAGAATATCTTAGCCTTCTTCTGCTCCTTCTCTTTGTCTGTCCTAGCCAAGACATCATCAATATCTTCAGTGCATTGCGCTGCTATCATCTTCTTTTCTCCATACTCTATAGTAACCAATCGGGAATAGCGGAAATCCCCATCCCATCATCAAGGCACATCTCTCAATCGAGTCCACTCAATGCTAAGATGACATCATCATCCTCCTCTTTATCTTTAGTCAAATCATAAACATTGTTGCCCAAACTAACATTCAAATGGATTGAGGGAGATCTTGGTTGCTCTTCCTCCTCATTCAGCGGTGCCGACTACGTTATAACCTATAATTCCAAAATATTTTTTGGTAAGATCTCCATATTAGAACATTGTTCAAACTCTTTGCTCTTCTCTAGCATTCCTATTTCCTTTACTGATGAGGCACTGGTGGTGGTAAAGGAGTGCTAGACTTGTGCTTTTTCTTATTTGATTGTTTACCAACTGTCTCCTTGCCCTTCATTTTTAGATTTTCTAGTCATACCATTCCTTCTTTTGGGGGCATCGCTCTCCTTATCTTCATGTATCCTTATATCTGTAGACTTTCTTTCATCATCATCAAGAGAAGGCTCCACTTGTCTCATTTTTTCATAGGTGAGGGTGACACCCATTTCTATCAATTCGTTCACATATTTGTCCACCCATTCCCTAGAGAAATCATTAACTTCTCTCATAAGTTCATTCCAGCCCACCACCTCAAGTTGTGTCCAACTAGGCAATAAGATGGGCTTGCTTACCTCATTTTCATACTGCGGATGAGTATGATCACTATCATCAACTACCTGATCAAGAATGGAAAAGAGTTCACATTTCCTTATGAAATCCACTGACATTTGGGACCACATTCTCTCCTTTACTGCTTGCTCATCCATGAGATTAGCCCAACAATCCTCCATGTCAATCTTATGTATGAACTTTTCTCCTCTGATCTTTACAACATTATTATGTGGATCAAATCGATCCCTGCTCTTATAAGTTCCAAGGCGATAGAACACAAGTTCATCAATGACTAAACTCACTGTAGCCGCATTGTGGCACACTTCCAAATTCTTCCCTAATGCAATCAAGAGAGTTATATCTGTTTTGTGCTTCTCCTTTTGGATAAAATCAAACTCCAGAAGTTGTCTCACCACCTCAACTATTATCATTCTGCCTATCGAATGCCTAGGAAGTTTGTAAGGTTTGGATCTGAATCCCTGAATCTGTAGGTATGTGAAGGTGGGAAATTGAATGTACCACGATCCGTATTGTTCCATAAGCTCTGTTGCCGCCTAAGACAACCGTTTGTGGATTCCGCTCTGTTGTATCCTTGTGATGTACATGGTGAAAGCATCGTTCACCCTTCTATAATGTTCAAATTTGCGCATATGAAGTTGCGGATAGCATTCGTAAAATTTGTATTGTCCTAGTCCATTTCCGAATTCACCTTTGCATATTAATCCTCTATATGTGACAAATCTTGCAAGTACATAGCGTAGAAAATCATTCCAAATGACTTGGTTTTCTCCACATTTCTCAACTGGAAGTCGAGGTTATCACTTATAATCTTGACCCAATTGACCACAATTTCTCTTATCCAATCCTGGATAAAATAGAACATCTAGCCCTCAAATAAAGCACCTTGAGGCATCCCCATCACTCGATTGAGCAAAAATATTAGGTCACTATATTCATCTTTGAAGTCTATATCTGTTTTGCGCTTCTCCTTTTGGATAAAATCAAACTCCAGAAGTTGTCTCACCACCTCAACTATTATCATTCTGCCTGTCGAATGCCTAGGAAGTTTGTAAGGTTTGGATCTGAATCCCTGAATCTGTAGGTATGTGAAGGTGGGAAATTGAATGTACCACGATCCGTATTGTTCCATAAGCTCTGTTGCCGCCTAAGACAACCGTTTGTGGATTCCGCTCTGTTGTATCCTTGTGATGTACATGGTGAAAGCATCGTTCACCCTTCTATAATGTTCAAATTTGCGCATATGAAGTTGCGGATAGCATTCGTAAAATTTGTATTGTCCTAGTCCATTTCCGAATTCACCTTTGCATATTAATCCTCTATATGTGACAAATCTTGCAAGTACATAGCGTAGAAAATCATTCCAAATGACTTGGTTTTCTCCACATTTCTCAACTGGAAGTCGAGGTTATCACTTATAATCTTGGCCCAATTGACCACAATTTCTCTTATCCAATCCTGGATAAAATAGAACATCTAGCCCTCAAATAAAGCACCTTGAGGCATCCCCATCACTCGATTGAGCAAAAATATCAGGTCACTATATTCATCTTTGAAGTCTATACATAAGAGCCTCTTGGGAACCTTAGAATGGTAAGGCCTAGGCTTAATTATCCACTCTTTATTCACAACTGTCATGCATGCTTCCACCCTCTTCAGGAACTCAGCTTCATATTCATCCTCGATTTTCTCTCGCATATCCACACTCCTAGGGATCCCAAACACTTCCACGATCGCATCTTCGGCAAGGTATGCAAGCACAACCCCCTTAGGTGACCGGATCATTCGGGTAATTGAATCATAGTCCCTAGCACATTCCACAACAAGTTCATTGTATTGTATGGATAGTGGAAACCCAACTGCTTGGTATATGCCACTCTTCATCATATTGACAAAAAGAGTAGAAGGGAGTTGATTCTTCGATCTGAACATCTTCTGTTGCATCCGCTCCATGTCTAGGAATTCCATGTTTGTGTCCGTAATTTTCTTCCATCAGGATGAAAACTGTGAATCCAAATAGAAACCTTCTTGCACTATCCTCAGTTGTTCCTTATTCACAGCGAACCTAGCCTTAGACATGGCACCTGTATGAAACTCGAAGTCAATATCATGGAAAACTACTTAAAACATTTTGTTTCCAAAATTATTTAGGTTCTTCTTATCACAAAAGCTTGCACCTTTGCTAAGCTATCAACTCAGCAACCTTGTGAAACATGGAAACAGCCCCAAAGTGTGGGACCTTGCGCAAGGGGTTGAATCTCCGGAGAAGGTCGGCTTCCTTCCTCAAATAGGTGCAGGTGTTGAACCAACTCAACACTTCAAAACTTACTCCTAAGCCTATCCTAACAAATTGCAGAGGTATGAGGAAGAGAGAATTGTTTGAAATCAAAGGAGGTGATGCACCAAGAAGAGATTGTTTCTCTCCCTATCAAAATGGCAGAAGGAACCAACTAAAAAACCCAAGAGATGCACAACTTCAATTGCATAAGTGACCCAAACGCATGTATGGAGGTTAAAATTTTGCTAAGTGTCAAGAGGGGAGAAGGATTCCCACAAGTCACACTCAAAAAACAAGTTAACACAGCATATATGGAGAGAAAAGCCACAAGAAATACACCTATAATGAAGGTAAGAAAGCATACACAGCATACATAGGTGTAATGTCCCTACTAGTTAGAGATCATTGTCCTGCAAAACAGATTGTTAGAAAACAACAGATATATATATATAACTAATATACTTGCCATCTAACTTTAAACTACTTAATCAATATAATCACAGTTCTCATCTAATAAAAAGGATACGAATGCCATACGGCGATATGTCCTTAGGCGGCCATGAAGCTCGCCTTCTTGGAACCCATCGTGGTTCCAAGCCCTCCAGGAAGTCAAAGGTGAATTCGACTCCTATCTTGAATGCAATTTCTTACATCCAAGCCCTCCAGGAAATCGAAAGTTAATTCGATTCCTGTCTTGAATGTAATTTCTTACATCCAAGCCCTCCAGGAAATCGAAGGTTAGTTCGATTCCCATCTTGGGTGTAACCTCTTACACCCAAGCCATCCAAGGAAGACCCTATGTCCATTCCTTGTCTCGGGTGATGCATCTCATCATCCAAGTCCTCAGAGGGGATCAGCCAGATCCGTCTCTTCTTAGTTGAACTTAGTCAACCAAGCCATATATATGCATATAGATATTCAGTATATATACTGCCCTAGGGATTGTCATAATCCCTCCCTTAGACTAAGGGACTTTCCTCCCTATAGCCTCCAACATGTGATTACATTTATAATACATTTTTGCATTTCCTTACTATTTTCCTATTCCATAATCCACATTTACATATTCCTGATTTAACATGTATTCCCTAACATATATTCATAAAAATGTTCATTATCCAATATTCACATTTATTTCTTAACATATATTCCTACTATACATATTACTTATGTTTATACATATTCATTAACATCTAAGAACCTTTCATTAACATATGTATTAAAATATTCATTATTTATATTTATTAATACATATATTAAACTATTCATTATTCATATTCATTAATATATATATTAAAATATTCATTATTTATATTTATTAATACATATATTAAACTATTCATTATTCATATTCATTAATATATATATTAAAACATTCATTATTTATATTGATTAATACATATATTAAACTATTCATTATTCATATTCATTAATACATGTATTAAGGTATTCTTTATTTATATTCCTCAACATATGTAACATCATGTTTATTATATATATTTATTAAAATGTATAATAAAATATCCATATAAAACTTACCTGTGCGTAACCTGCTGTTGTAGCTTGCTGACTTTTCTTTCCACCCACGTAGCAGTCTCCTATCCTCCTCCTATGTTCTCCTTTAAGGCTACCTTAAATTTGCCACAAATCAGACTACAATTTCTGCGTAAGTCTATCATAAACTCCTTCACTAATTCCTCTTTATAATATGACATTCATAAAGTCTTTACTAAATCTGCCGTTTATCTTCCTATTAATGTTTCCTTGTACATATGTTTATATTCCTGAAACCACGCATCCTCTCCCCTAACTATGATTAATATAATTAAGTGTATTCCTCAATGAATTGAGGTATTTGTACTTAATGTAAGGATCGCATACTATATCAAGTATAGCAATGTAAATACGCACTGAGATATAATGCGATATTGCTTTAGCCATATGGATTGCAGTCTCTACTATGATCTCTTAACCCATGCAATGTTGGCTCTGTATTGTGGATGTATAACCTTGCAACACTAATCTGATGTTGTGTCTGATATATCTAATGGTGATATGTTACTGGCCTTGACCCGACAGAGCAGATCTGAATAAATACAAGAACTACTAATGTACCAATCCGATTCTAAACTTGAAGTCCCTTGCTTAGTCTGAGCTATCCCTCGGTGATCTTTCTAAAGAGATACACACCCTCCATATATACGATGGTAAGGTTGCCTCACTAGAGATATGTCTCTTCATTATGATGTTTCTCCTTAAGCAATCACATTCTTCCTTGAACATCGGTTAATTTGATATAGTTGTCTTAACAACTCCTCACTTTCTTAATCACTGCTGTCTAATCATTTGATTAGTATCCTTTCCCATACGTCGATAGAAGATCGACTCATGGGATATTTGCTTTCCACGATATGTTGATGTTCTTTTAATCCACAAAGCGGTAGCAAGAGACAAAGTCATTTAGACTTTACGGGAATAAGATCCTTCCATAATGCTTATTAATCTATGCTAATTGCTGTATATGGAACGGTTTGTCATATATGATCGAACCATATTATTATGATTATTGGTTGGATATTAATCCTATTATTGATTGTCCATTCATTGATAGTTTGTGATTACATTGAGGATATAAGTGCTGATTATTACAACTTAATGTTATAATTGTAGACGTATAAAAATGACCACATTCCTAAATGAATATTTTATGATCATTTCTCTATTTAATTAAATCCAATTTAATTAAATTATCCACATTCTTCTATTTAATTAAGCAAATTACTCAATTTATTTAAATTAAATTCACTATACCCATTTAATGAATAAATCATTTTATTCAATTAAATCCCCCCTATCCACTTTTAATTAAATTCAAATTTAATTAAATAGTTATCCTAAATTGAATAAATTTAATTTATTTAGTTGCAACCAAATTGAATAAATCATTTAATTCAATTAAATCCTATTATCCCTCCATCCACTTGCAAAATCCTACATCTCCCACTTGCCTTCCTAAACCCCTATCTAATCCCTTCTAGACTCTTCTAACCGCTTCTAATTAACCTAACCCCTCTTCTAAACTTTGTCACATCCCTAAGCAAAGGGAAGTCACTTCTCAAACCCTCAAAGTCTTTGATAACTATTAAAGGCTTTCAACCTTCAACCACTAAATGGCTCAAAGTCTTTGAAAACCATTGAAGGCTTTCAACCTTCAACCACTTAATCGCCAAAGTCTCCAATAACCATTAATGGTTAACTCAAACCCTCCTACATGGTTAAAACATTTGTTTTGACTCAACCTTCATCCAACCCAAGGGTCTCATCAGGCCATTAATGCTTTGACCATGATTATCTCTTAATCATTTGCACAAAGGTTTATCCTTGGATTAACTCTTAATCCAGTGGGTAAGCCTAACTTAGACTTGACCCTTAGCCTTTAGATAACCATGAGGTCTTCTCAGGCCTTTAATGCCTCCAACCCCTTCTCTCAACCCAACCCTATATTGACACTTGTCACCATTTCATTGGTGCCAATTGTGCACATAGATCCCCAATTGTGCACATAGATCCCCAACTTTCAAACTCAACCCTTGATTAAACCATTTAATCTTGACCATCCATTGCCCTATTTGTGCTATAAATAGAGCTCTCATTCTTCCATTTTTAACAATCATCCTTCAAATTTGTAACATCACACTTATGCTCAAATACATTCAAGCTTTCTCATTTTATATATGCTCATCATTTAGCCTCTCTTTAGAATAGAAATTAGACTAAATATGCATGTTTAGAATAATTTCGTTATCATTTTAGTTCAATCATATACTAAATATAGTATGCTAGGATAGTATTCATACTAATCTTGTCATCTTATCATTTAGTTTATTGCATTTTAAAATCATACCTAGCTTATAACGCATCTCATAATAAAATCTATCAAAAGCATCCCTCGTTCTTGCATTTGCCATCCCTGAACCATTTTGCTCAGTGATCTGAGAGCAAAACATTGGTTTGAGGGACATTGTGAGATAGAGAACCATGGGACCCACCTTGGGAAGCTGAGTAATACTACGTTACTCCATAGCTTGCACCAAGAAGTCCTGTGTGTGTGTGTGGACTAGTATTTTAACATATTTTCACATATTTAGTTTTATCAGCGCACTTTTCCTGCATACAATAATATCGATTAGTTGAAAGAGATGAAAATCAGTAGTTAAACTATTTAATTTGTATTAGTTTTACATTACTGAACATCATTGTCTATTGTGAGGAACAATCTCTGACAACAACAGTTTATTTATATTTGATTTAATAATCAACTTTATTTACTGATTAGGATGAGTGCTATTCTATTGCTTTTTTTATTGAATAGTTGTTTCTCTGAATTTTATTTATTATTATATTTGTTTTCTAATTACTTTATTATGTTTTGTCAATAATATAATATTGTAAAATTTATATTATTATTTGATAAATAAGAAATTAATATTAATATTTACATCATGTTCATAAATAATATTTAATTAATGAATTTTAAATAATCATTCATTGATAATTATTATATTAATTAATAATAACAATTTCTTCATTTAGGGTATGTCTCTTTCTTTCTGATCCAAGAGGGGACATGACAATAGGTTAGAAGGAAGCAAGAATGGTGATTTTTAATTAATCATAAGGCCAATGGCCAAACTTACAGTTGCATAAATGCAAGATAAATACAAGAGAAGTGGGAGAGCATGGGATAGCTCAAGCCAACAGGGAGAGAACCCTTTACAATGAGGCTTAACAACCTTTATATAGAAAAATGGTTACAAGGGTGATCATGACCCCTGCATGTCAATCTGGAAGTGCAAGGAAGTGCATGCACCTGACTTGTACATGCAAGCAACCTAGCCATACCACCAAAGGCATTTCTGAGAAGGTGGATTGACTAACCTTCCAAAGTCAAACATGACACAAGTCACCAAGCATGGCCCCATACCTCCCTTGATGGAAATCCTGCCAAAAACATTTAATGCACCCTTGTGGCTCCACACAAGAAAGTGCACAAGTCACCAAAACTGTCAGAGCATTTAAAGCCTTGAGTGCTGATCACGCCATCCAGAAGTGTCGCCAGTCGAAAGGAAGTCTAGAGACTTCGGAAGCTCGGACTCATGAAGTGAGGAAGACAAGGGAAGGACTTCGGAACCTGGGGGTTCCAGAGTTCTGGGATAGGAGAAAGGAAGAGAAGGAAAGGAACTTCGGAACTTCCGGGTTCCAGAGTTCTCGAGGAATTTGAGAGAAAAGGCAAAGGGGTAAGGAACTTCGGAACCTCGAGGTTCTGGAGTTCCGAAAAAAAGAAGGAAGAAAGGCTAGGAGGGAACTTCAGGACCTCGGGGTTCCGGGCTTCCGGAGTTCCGGGGAAGGCAGGGGAAGGGAACTTCGGAACCTCAGGGTTTCGGAGTTCCGGGGAACTGCGAAAAAGGAACTTCGGAACCTCGAGGTTCCGGAGTTCCAGGAAAGGGGAAAAAAAGAAGGAACCTCGGAACCTCGGGGTTCTCCGGGGAGAAGAAGAAAAGGGAAAGAAGAAAGGAACTTCGGAACCTCGGGGTTCCGGAGTTCCCGAGAAGAGAAGACAGGGAAGCAAGGAAGGAAAGGAAACAAGACTAGGAACTTCGGAAACTCGAGGTTCCGGAGTTCCGGAGAACTAAGGAAAGGCTAAGAGAAGGAAGGGAGCTTCGGAACCTCTGGGTTCCGAAGTCCCGGAGCAGGAAAGAAAGGACCAAGGCAAAGTCGAGGTTCCGGAGTTCCGGAAAAGGAAGAAGGAAGGAGACAAGGGCAAAGAACTTCGGCACCTGGGGGTTCCGGAGAACGGAAAAGAGAGGGCCCAGGAACTTCCGACAAAACAACACTTCACCTCATGATTCCATCATCCTTTCTTGATCAATCTTGGAGCAACGCTAGTCCATAGATGTATCTCTGATCGGTTCTCATTGGTGGACCAAGGTGTCATAAAATGATAACAGTTCTGATTTTAAATGATTTGACAAATTTAGAGACCTAAAATCAGGAATTCTAACAATGTTCATCATGAATTCTAGAAACAACACAAATTTGATCAAAAATAGGGTCTAAAACTGTCATGTTCCCTCCTTAATCCTTATATATAACCTAGTTGAAGCAATTATTATTATTAATTAATATAATATCTAATAACAAATAATTATTTGAAGCTATTAAATACTTATTTATTTATTAAATATTATTATTAATTAATATTTATTAATAATAATCTTCTTGAAATATTCAAATAGAATAAATTCATATTATTATAATAAACATTGTATAAACAATGATATTACATATTAATATCTATTTAAAGCAATGTTAGAGACGAATGGTTTTAGGAGGAAAGAACTTATAACAAAATTTGTTAATTATTAATAAGTGGCGATCCCTAACAACGAGCGGTCATATTATGGCATGAGTCACCACCCTTACAAGGATAGTGGTCGTGGCAAAAGACATACCCGTTCAAACCGATGGGGATATATTATACTGACCTACGGAGAAGGAATTTAGGGAAATAGCTTCCAGACGAGTGGTAAAAAAGGAAGGAATCGTTTCAGGTAAGTACTTCTGCCATAAGACTAGTATGGAAAGGCATTTGTGATATTAAAATAAAACGAATATAATTAAACCGATAGGCTTTTAGTGGTGGCTTTTACCCGTAGAAGTGTAAGACAATCCGGTAACTCTTCCTTTCTGGTGACGGTCACTTTTCCCAACCAGCTGCGAGCGGCAAGTGGCTTCTTCTTATCAAATTCATTCTACATTTGCCTTAAATAAAAACTGCAGATTAAATAACGGTTTGAACTTTTAATCGCCAGCGTTCACCCTATTTCGTTCAGCTCAATATTAAAAAAAATTCATTCTTTCCATCAATGCAGCTTCGAGGGTGGGAGATTTGTGTAATTGAAATAACTATATTTGAAGCGGAATGAGACAGCTTTTTGCTCCAACACAGTTATTTTAAAATAATATCATGAATTTTATGATCTTCAACATCATTTGATAAACTTAAAGTAGATTTAAAGTGGAGATGTTTTAAACTTCAAAAATTTAATTATTAAATTTATTTGAACTTTTGAAAATAAATAAAATAATATTTTTAAACATATTAAACTTTGTTTTTTATAATTAAATTAATTTTTTTTTAAATATTCAATTTCACTGTCATCATATAAATAGTGTTTATTTAGTAGAATTTTCAAAACATATCATTTGTTTAAGTGAGAGGAATTACATTTGATTCCTTTTTCAAAGAAGATAATATTTAATTATCTCCACAAATTAAATGAATGCAGTTAATAATTTGATTCCTCGTTTTATTTTTGAATGTCTTTCACGTCCATCATTTAGTTTCCATTCTCGTTTCATTTTTTTTACGTTTCCATTCCATCCGCTACTAGCGATAATTTCTAAAAAGATTTATTATGCCTATACTAAATTTTTTTAAATCTAATATTTAATTTTTTTTTACATTTCCATTCCATCCGTTTACATGTGAGATCATTATTTTTAGTATTTCTGTGGCTAAAAAGCATTCCCACAACGTTCATTGAAATCGACGGTGAAAATTGTGTTTTGTTTCTGGAATGCATCCGCACCATACATGTCTGACCATTCCTAATTTAAAACCCTAAAAATTGTTTTGTGACTGGTAATTATTATAATTTTTATTCTAATAAACCCTTGAAGTTGTGTTTCTTTCCTGAAGTCGATTGTGCTCAAACCAGAAGAAGATTTAGTCTAATGTTATAATGCTTTTACAATCAGACCTATCGGCCTCCTGTTGCAGGCACTTCCCCTGCAACTGCTAGTATACTAGAGTCTGTACAATTTGGTACGATAAACTGTTAGACAAAGATCATAGGTGGATTAATCAAGGATATTACTGTTAATAGATATACAGCGAACATACAAATTACAGTGACATGTATATAATAATAATCAGAGAATCACAAAATAGCACAAAATAATCTTTAATGAATTGGTATTTGGTACTATTTGGTATTACCGACACATAGCAGATATAAGAATAAAGTAACTATGGTTTGATAAAAAACTACCTTTAAATGATAATATTATGGGAATACAATTAATGTAATCTGATTAATAAGCAACGATGATAAAAGGCACAGTAGAATTAATATATCAATGAACAGCCCCAGGTATGTCTCTACTGCCAAAGGTACAAGATAATTATTGTATAAGAAAGAGAAATCGAATCATACAGCCATAGTGTGTCACGGGTATAAACCAGTCAACATACTGATAATAAACATGTTAATAATCTGTGATACATTAATGGTTAAATACAATAACGTCTAGGTGAATTGACAATGAAATTTTCAGTATCGTAAGTTCACTATGCTGTCATTGTAATTATAATAATAAATGACCCACAAGTAAGATGTAAGGTATAAACTGGTAAAACACCAATAGAGTTAATGTAACAAATCTGAAAATGTAACATCTTTGCTTTTGCTAGTATGCATGGGGATGTGTTAATTGTAGCCTGATAAAGTTTGTATGAATAATGAAGAATATAATTCATAATAATAATAACAGAAACTACAATATGTTTAATAGTAATATTAATATAAAGTTATTCATACTTAATTTCACATATTATGGCAGACCAGATCTGACACATTGTCAGATTTGTCTGCCACTACAGTTACTAAGTGGGACAATGATTAGTGTTTTAGGAAATGGGCAGTGTTAGTGATTCATACTATAGAATCTGTTCTATATTAAAGGGTTGATTAATCAAATAATATTTCATAAAGAACTACTTTGAAAAAAAAAACATATAGCATAATATTGTTTAAACTTCTATATATATATAGAAATATAGAAACGGTGATTTGAATGAACTAGTAAACGTGAGATTATAAATCTGATTGAATTATCAATTCAATATCGGGAAGAAGATTATGTTATCACTGATTGAATCCAGGTTAAGATGGTTTTGTCTCCTAGTCAATGTAGTTTAAGTCATGAGTATATTGAAATAGATTAATTATGGCTACAATGTGCCTAGTCCTAGTAAGGGACATTACAAAAACCCTCATTAAATCTCCATTTTCAAACTTGTATAAGGTCTGATCATAAAAACAAAGTCTGAAGACAAGCTGATATAATCAGAAAATGGTAAAAATAAGCTCAAAAAGTATACCACAAGTCTGGAAAATAATTGGAAAAGCGGTGTAAAGGTCTGATTTTCTGATTTTTTAAGTCTAAGTACACCTTCCAAGGTCCAATAATGGCTGCCAAAAGTCAAAAGATAACCTGCAAATAGTGAAAATCACTGAACTGAAGTAGTCACAGCCATGTAGAATGTTTGCATTTGAATGGTTTTACCTCTCCAAGGTCAACATTGATCAAATCGGGCACAAATATGTGGCTGGAAGTGAAAAATAAGTCCGAGGACAGCTCAGAAAAATGAAGTTTCAGACTGTAACAGCAATGACTTCCACACAAAGTGCCCCAAAACTCTCCAAATTTGATGTCCAAATGAAATCACCTCAGCTGAAAATGAAAATCAGATCTGAAAAATGAAAGTTCCAGCCAATGACCAGCAATGTTGGTCAAAGAATGATGTCCAAACAAACCTCAACTATGGCGCCAAACTCAGATTTAAATGTAATTGCAGCCTCTATCAACAGTGGCGTCCAAACTTAAGCACAAAAATTGCCCAAAATGTGGGGCGATTAGCCACACACAAAGTCGTGGCTCTCGCAACAATGGTGCCCTTCACCAAAATCGTCGAAAATGTGGCTTGATCAGCCACTAAACTTGCTGTAACTCCCTCTCCAATGGTGGTGCCCAGGTTTGATTGGGCAAAAATCACCTCTAAATCTACAACTTAACCTTCAACAATGGTGTCAAATTGACACTTGGGCAAAAATCGCCCAGCTGGAACTTCAACTTGCCTCCAATCCGCATCTTCAACAATCACATCAACGCAAAAATAATAATATTATATTGTTGGCTGGGTCTCCTTATTCATGTTTTCACCTTGAAACTTCACCACACAAGCAATGTGGGTGTCATGTCCCCTAATAAGTGATTGACGAATGTATGAAAATATTAATTATTTTATATAAATTCCCCATTCACTTATATAAATAATTAATATTTACAAGGCATATCTTTTAATTATATGTATTTTTGTTTAGCTGTAATTAGTCTTAACTATTACGGGATTTCTTGACCAACTGATGTTAATAAAAGGATGGGAACCCGAGATGGAGGATATAGAGTTTTCATAAAAACAATTGGTGGAAGAGTTTATTGGAAGTCTGCGTGTGTTAAATACACATCCCAGAATTTCTTAGCCTTTCGTCAGTCTCTCAGACTGGCCTATTGGTCATACGTTACTGGAGGAGAAACCATTGGTTATTCCAAAATGAAGTCCCGATGAAACCTGGAGCGTATTTGGAGAATGTTTAATTACAAACTCAAATCGCACCGTCGCGGAATGCTTAAATGATGAAATTGCAGAGGGTGGTGTTCATGGTTTGTCCACACGAAACAACGGGAACACGTGAACTCTTCACGCCGTCGATCCCTCTGCAACCCCGAGCACAAGGCTAACCGTAGCATAGCGGGGAAGCACTCAGAAAATATCTATTTCAGCATTCTCCCAAGTACACCTGATATTGAGTGAACAGTTGAATACAAACCTTTTTCCGTTTATACAAGACCAAGACCCGATATCGAGTGTTCTTCCGACTTACCCCTGCAGTCGCGTTGGCAGCATTACCAAGGGTGTAGGAGAAGTGACGTGTTTCAATGTAGCGGAAGAATTATTTCCGTGGAGTAGCAGAAAGAGAATACCGGTGTAGCAGTAGTATCATCACCATGGAGCAGCAGAAATAGAATATCGGGAGTATCGAGATCGTGGTAGGGATTGTTGCAGGCAGCACACGATTAAGAAGGTCTGTCTTCTCATGTGCACAGCGAATCCATTCTTCGATGATCAACAGCACGTGCATAGCATCAACAATTACAGAGCAGATAACAGGTGCACTACGTCTATATATATATTTGAATAATGAATGCCTAGTTCTGTCAATTACTGAAATAACAGCAAGTAGGAAGGGAATTAAATTCATATGAATGAGAAATATCACTGCTTGTATGTTATTCATTGTTCTGTCATATCTCACTAGCTATATTGGGAAAGATTTTGCTAATGAGCTGGACAAATGTCTAATAAATAATTAAGGAATTTTACAGTGGTATCAAAGCTTTTGAATCTTGCCAGCCTGTAGGGTGTTGAAACTTCATGAAAACTTAATGCACAGTTGAGTATGCACCAAGGAAATTATAATTTCCGAAGTACTAGGGCCCGTCAAAACAGATTTCAAAACTCACCTTTAACTCAGAGTAGTTCATCTATTCTGTTTGAAATTGAGGATAGCCACACCGAAACTGACGAGGAATTTATTTTTGAAACCAACATGGGAGACCTGGATAACAATAGGGACCTATTGGCTGCATTAATCAGAAGTCAGCAAGATATGCAAGATAATGTTAACAGAATGACCAACTTGATGACCCAATTTATGGCTAATAATTTAAATCAGCACCAACATAATGATAGACAGAATAATCAACATCAAAATAATGGGGGAAACAATGGGGGTAGAGATGAACAGTCAGTCAATAATCAGCCAGAAAGAACAGGAACAGCAAGACCATTTATGCCTACATTTACTATTAGAAACCAGCCACCTAAAAATGAACCTACAATAAGAGAAATACAGGAAGAAATACATCAGGATTGGTTAGGTTCTGGAGAAGAATTCAGATCAACAATGACATTTAGAGAATATTTAGATGTCAAAATGAAACATAGGCCAAGAGGACAGCATAGTAACAACAGTGAATTGCAAAGAAAAATTGGAAAAATATCCATTCCTTATTTTGATGGAACAAGTAAAACAACTGCTCGGGCCTGGGTGCAAAAATTAGACATAATACTTCCAATTAAATCCTATGTTGGAAGAGGAGGCAATCAAATATGTTGCATTACATCTTGACGGTATAGCAAATGAATGGTGGCATCGTGGGCAAATAAGCCTGGGTCATAATTTGATAGGTACTTATGTTGAGTTCACTGAGAAACTTATTGATAGGTTTGATTCTAAAGATCCTGAATTACATCTTAAAGATTTGAGTCAGCTTAAGCAAACTGGAACTGTTGAGCAATATATTTCTGAATTTGAAAAATTGGCAGTCTTAGTTACTAAAATTTCAGAAAGACATAAGATTGTAATATTTATAGATGGATTGTATGATTCCCTCAAAGGGTGGGTTAAGTTCTTAAACCCCCTCACCTTACAAACAGCTGTCAAAAGAGCAAGAGAATTAGAACCATCTTCAAAAGGAAATTTTTTTAATAAAAGACCACCTCCTAAACTAGAAAAAGACAAACAACCTTTCAACAAAGATAATTTCCCTAAAAACAGGTTAGACAAGGAGGAAAGGGAAGAGTCAGAAGGAAAAAACTATGCTTCAATTGTAGGGAAGCATGGCAACCTAGACATAGATGTTTAGGGAAGGGAAAAATTCATTATATTGAGGTTATGTCTGACAGTGAAGATGAAGAGAATGTTGATCCTAACATAGAACAAGCATCACAGAACACAGAGTCAGAAACAAGTACTAAACAAGGAGGAGTAATAGCATCCATGACAGGAACTCCACATTATAATATTTTCAGAGTTAGAGGAGTTTTGAATGGACAACATATAATTGTTATGCTTGATAGTGGGTCTACTCATAATTTTATAGATGCAGCACTTGTGGAAAGACATGGTTTGCAGACTTAAAAACATGAGGGATTTGATGTTAAGAGTAGCTGGTGGAACTAACTTATCTAGTACTCATAAAGTTCCTAAATTGAATATTACTCTTGGCAATTACACTGTTACTGATGATTTTTATGTGATTGATTTGGCTGACACTAATGTTGTTTTGGGCATACAGTGGATGGAAACATTAGATGAATATACACAGAGTTTTAAAAGAATGGAATTCTCTTTTAAAATTGATGATACGAAGGTAGTCCTTCCTGGTATGTCTAACAGTGGTCCCAGGATCGTCAGTGCTAGAAGAATGGAGGCTATTTTCAGACATGGAGATGTGGCATGGTCAGCACAATGTTTAATCTCCAACAAGGTATCAAGTTTTGAATCTAAATCTTATCAAGATGATTTGTTAACAGTATTAGATTCACATCATTTGGTTTTTAGTGATATTCCTCCAAGAGTCCCACCTGATAGAGGATTTGAACATACTATTGAATTAGAAGAAGGTGCTAAAACAGTTATGACTACTCCTTATAGACACCCTAAAACATTCAAGGATGAATAGAAAAGGCAATTAAGGAATTATTGGACATGGGGCATATCAGACCTAGTTCTAGTCCTTTTGCATCATTTGTAGTGTTGGTAAAAAAGAAGGATGGAACTCTTCGGATGTGTATTGATTACAGAGCTCTTAACAAGAAAACAATCAAAAACAGGTATCCAATTCCTCGAATTGATGAATTGTTAGATGAATTGCATGGTGCTGTTTATTTTTCTAAAATTGATTTGAGATCCGAGTATCATCAAATTAAGTTAAGAGAACAAGATATTCATAAAACTGCCTTTCGCTGTCATTATGGTCATTATGAATTCTTAGTTATGCCGTTTGGCCTAACAAATGCTCCGGCAACATTCCAGTCCTGTATGAATCATATTTTTAACAAACAGTTAAGGAAATTTTTGCTAGTATTCTTTGATGATATATTGATTTATAGCAAAACTTGGGAAGAACATTTGAAACATATTGATATAGTTCTGGGTATTATGGAATCACAATCACTGTATGCAAAGGCCTCTAAATGTGAATTTGGAATGACTGAAATTTTGTATTTAGGGCATATTTAGGGAATTGAATTCATGTGAATGAGAAATATCACTGCCAGTAAATTGTTCTGTCATATCTTACTGGCTATATTGGGAAAGATTTTGCTAATGAGCTGGACAAATGTCTAATAAATAATTAAGGAATTTTACAGTGGGCTAAAAACTTGCCTGGGGAAAATTGATTTGCCTTGGGATAAAAATTTATCATTTAATAATTATTGTCAGGCATTAAATAATTGTAACAAGACACACTTAACATTTAAATCATTCACTTTGCATCAAATTTAAGCCAAATGGGGGAAAATCGATCCATGTTAGGACATCAAAATTCATTAAATCTTTACCACAACTCATCATAGATAGCCATTTGGGGAAAATCGATCCCCATTGGGAGCATCAAAATTCATCATTTCACTCACTAAGTCCCAAAAATCCACACTGGGGGAAAAACGTGGGTCATCTAGATACCCAATTCTGTCATTTTAGTCCATAAACCACATTTTGGGGAAAATCAATCCACATCTAGACAATCCTCTGCATTCTTTTCCTTGAATTTGTTCATAAACTGGCTTTGGGGGACAAAGAATTTTGTCTACATTAAACTTCTTCATTCATTCCTGGGGAAATTCACACCTCATTGGGAAAATTCCCAACACTTAGTCAAATTTTGGACCTCACAGTGGAAAAACATGGTCCATCAAGACAATTATCAGGATACCTAGGGAAAACACCCCTCATCAGGAAAATGAGGAGAAAATCATGAACCATTAGGAAAAAGTCCATTTATACCTTTAAAACTCAAGAAAAAACGTCCTTCATCGAGAAAACTCACTTTTAGACTTCCATTTCATATTTTCCATCAAGACTTTGATGATTTTAGCACCACTAAATATCCAGACATGTCACTTTTCATAGTTATGCATCAAGACATTCACCATTTTAATTGAATTTGAGTGGGAAAAAAGGGATTCCATCGAGGTAAAATGCAATTTTGACTCGATTATCCTCCTAGAAGTGGAAAAACAACCCCTAAAGGACCTCTTAATGCTTAGGCACAAAAACATCACTGACTTAGACACATTTAAACTCATTGACGCTCAAAATCCAGACTTAAACAAAATTTAGGACCACCTAGACAGTTTAACATTTTATACGTTTGATCCTATTCAAAACTCAAAACCCTAATAGCGCCTTAGGCATGATCACTTCAAAAAATGAGACTCGGGCACTTGAAACACAAAATTGTTGCCTGACTGCCAAAACCCTGAACTAATTGTTAGACAGTTCAAATAATCAAAAGACAAATGAGAGGGGGGGGTGAATCAGTTGTCACAAATTACCAGAACATTTAGCAATTAAAACTTTAATACCGGAACCCAAAACATTAATACCGGAATGCTTAAACCAAATACCGGAATAGCAGTTAAACCAATTACGCATAAACAATAATCACAGAATAAATACCATCCACATGACACCAAGATTTATAGGTAGAAAACTCAATAAAGGGAAAAACCATGGTGGGAAGCCTACCCACAATCAGATAATACTTCTGCAGTATGTGAATTACAATTGAGGGGCCTGCACTTGCAAGAAGGCCAACAACCTAGAGCACACTGCTCATCACAAAAAGAGTCTCACCAACTACATAGAAATCCAGACTACAATCCGGAAGAAGGAATGAACTGCAAAGATAGCATCTCCTATGCCTGGGTACAGTTTCGGTTAATCTCAATACCGCAGGACTAAATCCACTTACATAAACCCAATTCGATCTCCAATGATCGATCAAATCCTCTGCTTGAATGACATTACATTATTCGCACATTACATATCCATATCCCATTCCTTGACCTTATACCTATGATGATCTACAATGAGATCTTACATCATATATATACAAACCCTCGACCATAAACAATCAAGTCGGCCACCAGACAATAAACCAATTACATAATTACAAAACATGTCGGCCTTCGACCAAACAAATAATATCCAACTCATAAGACATCCCAAAAACACATCGAGAGGCCCAATCCATACGTTACATTAAGCTGGTCCATGACCTAGATCAATCGGGACCCAATATAGGTTCATACGCTAAAGCAATGATCTCCATTCGCCAAGTCTCGAACATGATCACCAACAACATCCCGATTTCCACTAGAAGCTACACCAACACCACTTATGCAATTCATCAAAGATCTTCATCAAAAGCTCTGTTGGTGAAACCCTCGCCAAAACCACAAGCCAAGCTTCCAAGCAAGCAGGATAGCATCCGATCACCAGACCAAAACCAACTGACTAAATCTAAACATGAGTATCATGAATAAGCCAATTCCATAACCAAATCATACCGGAGCATACCGGATCATGCCAAATCTAAACCAACCAAAAACTACTCAACCTACCGAGACCAGAAGAGTGTCGGTAAAGCATCCAAAACAGCTAGTGTTGACATCAATGACAAAACATCAATGCAACACATAATCAATTCCTCCAAATGGCCAACACTAACATGACGCAAAAAGCAGGAAAGGGGGGTCCTCGTTTACGACGGGGCAATGTGTGAAAAGGTGACAACAAGACTCAAGTTCAATTCCCCATAAGGACTTCTAAAGCAAAACTTTAAGTTGTGACTCTTGGTCATCCATAGTTGGCGTCTAATATGGAGGTTATTTCTAAAGAAAAGTGAATTTCTAAGTAGTGACTCTTGGTATTCCATAGATGATTTCTAATATGTTTGCTTGAAAGGAGCTTGTATTGGTCCAATGTTGATGCTCGCATGAGCAAGATATTTGTAGTTGATATTCAATCCAGAAAAAATTTAGACTCTTCATTTTAAAATACTTATTTTATTTTATTTATTTGTATTATGTCTCCTTACTAGCAAAACATGGTTGATTATATTACTACTTGTGAGGCGGGGTTCAAACCCTCTAACGAAGAAGAGATAAAGGACCCCATTTTGTCACAAAAGGAGGCTGGTGTGAAAGCCACAAAAGACGAGCAATGAGAGATATGGAGGAAAAAGGGTTGCACCATCATGACGGATGGTTAGACAGATAGAAGAAATAGAACATTGCTAAATTTTCTTGTTTGTTCCTCAAGAGATAGAAGAAACGGAACTTTAAATTTATGCTTAATTGAAGCATTGATTTTATTTCTTTCTCAGGCAGCATAGCATTCATCAAATCTATTGATGCTTCGGGAAACACCAAAAAATGTTGAATTCCTTTATGAAGCCTTGGAGGGAATCTTGGTTGAGGTGGGTGAGGAGAATGTGGTGCAAGTAGTTATAAATAATATAAAAAATTATATTGTTGCAGGTAAACCATTGATGGATAGGCACCCATCATTATTTTGGACTCCTTGTGTTGCTCATTGCCTTGACCTCATATTGGAGGATCTTGGCAAGACTCCATGGATCAAAGCGTTGTGGAGATAGCAAAAAATATTTGTAAATTCATGTACAATCATAAGTGGGTCCTCAATCTAATGAGGCAATTCATGGGAAAGGAGTCGACTTGTCTTGGAATAACCCAGTTTGCAACCAAATTTATCACATTACAATCCTTGCTTCAGGAAAAGGGAGCATTGAGGCACATGTTATTTAGTGAGGAATGGACTTTCTCATCATATGCTAAGACTAATTGTAGTCGGCAGTTCTATTGTGAGATAGTAAATAATGTTTTCTTAGTAATAATTGGCCATGTAATGAATAGTTGTGCCTTGGTAGTTGCCGACAATTGGTACTCTTAAGCAACCACTAGGTACTACGTATAGAAACATTATTATTGCTTGTACACATTACATATTCGGGATATAAAAACATATCTTTCTAGCCATGTGTTGATGTTTATTGTTGTATGTTATATTGCTATATGTTACGTTTCTTTTGTAGTTTACACTGCATAGGTTAACTCACATTCCCTTTGGGAGTAAACATTTTGGTGTTATTGCTGATATGTACCTAGAGATCTAAGCTATCGAGGGGCAGTATGGCAACAAGAAATGTGAAACCGTAATGGGCCAACTATTCAAACAACAAGTGTATTGGTATTGGAAACTAACAAGGAAGACACACCGAAAGATCAACTAACACAGGATCTAGTAGACTTGTGGGATGTAACTGTCAATCAATACGTTCAAAGGGAAGCTCTCAAGAGAGCGGTCCCTGAGAGAGTCATCCTTGATGAATTGAAGGTGAATGACGCTATCTTCGATCTCCTCAGAAGACTTCCAAGGTTGTTGGCAGAAAACCTCATTGACTTGCAAGATCGCCGAGAGGAAACGAACTGAGAGCAACAACGGCAACAAATACTACAAAGGTACGAGGAAGGGAACCGAAGGGAGGAAGAGGAGTGTGATACAAGCCGTCGCTGAACCTCTGGCAATTCCAACAATTAATGTCCCTACAACCAAACAAGGAAAAGAGATGTATGGTAAAAGGCCCTAAGGAGGGAGAGGGATCGGTGAGAAGATCTCTTGGATCAACAATGGCAACTACGGAAGATCATCGAGGAATCAAAAAGTCCAGCAAGGAGTAGAAGCAGAAGTGTTAGCCGAAGCCATAGTCGGAGGAGACCATGCAGAGGCACAACACCCCGTACATGGAACAAGTGGCAAGAAGTTACTAGGAACCTAGCACAACCTGACGAAGTAGGCAAGGACCTTGTAGACCAAGCAGCCAATCAGTCTGTACAATCAATGGATAGAAACTTTGAGAGTGAGTCCACAGAAAGTGGAAGTAAACCATACGTACAATCTATACATGAGGAAGAAGAGGAGGGACGAAATCTTGGGGGCGAGGTTGCCGAAATACTTGAAAACAACCTGCACCATATTCAGAACTTATCTATAGGAAATGAATTGAGAATAGGAAGCCTGAGCCAAAGACCCTAGAGAGGAGGGATTCCAAGGGCGAGGAAGGTAGCCAAGGTGCAATGTAGATGGTGGAAGAGTAGAGGGCTCGCAGATGGCCGAGAGTGCAAGTGAAGCACCAAAATGTCAAGAGCAAAGCAATCCAATCTGGTCTTGGGCACACGGTACACACCGTTCAAGAACCATGGTGACCCCTCCCCCTCAACGAGTCCAATTATGGACAGGCAGAACCTTCCCAAGTTCACTGGTAATGGATTAAAGGATCCTATAAGACATTGCAAGACATGTGAAACCATATGGCAAGCAAGCGACCAAGTTGACAAAGACTACTGATTGAGGTCATTCCATGCAACATTAAGGGGAGTGGCAATCGATGTGTTTTCAAAGTTGGAAGAGAAACACACAGAACCATGGGATAGCCTGAAGAAGGCATTCTAGGAGGAATTTGAATTCCTAATGGACAACAACGAAATTGTGGTAGAAATTTATGATACCAAACAAGGAAAGCATGAGAATATGAGTGCTTACAATTGTAGGCTCAAGGAGTTATTGGGTAAAATGGAGAATCAGCCAGCCAATGGGTTGAAGAAACAGTGGTTCATTAAGGGACTAATCCCCTCACTAAGGAAGAAGATGAAGGTAGCACCCCTATCCTCGTATGCTGATGCTAACAATCGGGCGACGAACATTGAAAGCAAAAGTAAAACATTGCGGGGAAAGAAAAAAGCACATGATGATGAAAGCACAAAGGATAGTGGCAGCGACAACGAGTCCAAAACCGTACAGGCACTCGGATAGGATATGCTATGAATGATGAAAGAATTAAAGGATGAGAAGGAGGGGACGAAGGAGAACAAGGAAATGTGGTGCATTCACTATAAGGTAGGTGGTCACAAAAACGACTTGTCCAACGAAGCTATTTTGTGACATTTGTCAAAAACTGGGACACCCCAACAAGGAATATCAGTACAACTTAAAAATAAGAAGTATGCAAGTGCTCTTTTCCCAAGGGGACCAAGCAACCCCTCCAACCACACCACCAAAACCACCTACCAATTCCAATGCCTCACCTAGTGGATACCATATCAAGAGGCAAGGGAACAACCACTACAATAATAATTACAATAATAGTGGGACAAGGAGTAGGATACAATATGATGCGAAGGGGAGACCCATGATCCAATGTTGTAAATGTAATGAATGGGGTCACTTCGCTTGAGAGTGCCAAAGCAATCAAAACAATGCAACCATGTTGTGTAGGCATGCTTTGCAAGTGGTGTGGACCTGGAAACCACGAAGACGCTGACTACTTCAAACAAAAAGGGGTAAATATGTTGGTCATGGAAGAGCTAGACAAGGAAGTGTTGGCAATAACAAAGCTACAAACAAAGAAAGTGGTATATACAGATCCCCGTACAGAGAAGGAAAGACTTTGAGAAGCCAAAGCCGACGTGGAACGAGCAATAGTGGATGAAAGAAGAGCCTCAAATGAAGCCACATGATTGTCAAGAATCTACTTTTGTTGGTAGAGCTAAGCCATGCAGACTTGCAAACTGCGAGAGAACGAGTTGGCAGCAAGTAATTCCATTTCATGGTGGAGATCTGAGGTGGTAGCCTCGTACGGCCATCATCGGAAATGGAAAATTGTCATCCATAGATATAGAGGAAGCGAGATGTATGTTGAATACCACGGTTCCACCAAGCTATCCACCCAATTTGCTGAGTAGGACAGGACTCCAGGTTCCAAACCCCATGAATGTGGACCAACGTGGGCTTGTAACTCAGTAGAGAAGTATTAAAAAAAGGGTTTTGGAAGGCCATTCTGAACGCACTTTCCAATTAGTGTTGAACTTAAAGGGAAAATGGTTGGACAAGGTGACCTCGGGGAGAGGCATCACCAGACGATCTTGACAAGAGGAAAAAGTGAAAAATGAGTGCGTCATTATCATGGCACAATCAAGCCATTTAAGGAATCTATCATTTTCCACTCAAAAATTACTCCACATATGTCAAACAACTTGAGGTTGGCAGCCCAATGTGTTGTGATCATAAAGATCCAATTTATTGTGCATGTAGAACCATGCCTCTCGCTTGCCAACTATCCAACAAAAAGGCAAGGACCCCTCTTTATCGAAAGCAAGACCATATTAAAGTCTCCGCAAAAAAACCCAAGTGGCAAGAGGCATTAAATCCACAATCCACCACCAAAGAGAAAATCTCTCAATAGCATCATTGGGAGAACAAACATTAATGATCCCAAAAGAATGATTATTGATTGACATGAATGAGCATCCAAAGAAGCCGCTGAGTAGGATCCGACCAATGGTCAATCACACAAGAATGCCACCATGGCACAAGAAGGGTAACAACCCCTCCACAACCAGCCTCATGATTGGAGGCAAAAACCAAGCCAGCTAGCCAAATAACCTAGCACGTTGCAGAAAGCATGAAGAAGCAATCTTAATTTTCTAAAGAGATAACACATCAATACTAGGATGATTTTGTCAATTATCTGACACAAAATACTCCCTAACGAGGTTAATGGTCTCTCAAACATTCCATGAGAGAAAATTCATGACTGGAAGTCTTGCATGCCATCCTCGTACTGGAGATAAGAGTATCGATTCTACAAGTCTACAGTGTTTTGAAAACTAAGCAAACCATTCCTTTGTTTTTCTAGAACAATCTTGCCTTCCTCAACTCGCCTGGAATAGTTGTGAAAGGGGCCAACTATGCAGCTACAAAGAGAGAATCGAAGCCGGTTGTGGTGTTTGATGAATACTAAGAGGGGGGGGTGAATTAGTATGCCAAAAATCTGTGTACTTAAACACTTAAACAATCTGAAGATAAACCGGTAAAACAGTTTAACAGACAGACCGGTTATCACACATGCAAACCAAAATGCAAGTAAAGCATTCACCCACAAAAGCAATACAACCATAACACCAGATATTTGACGTGGAAACCCAAATGGGAAAAACCACAGTGAGATGGAACTCACAAGTCACTATATGCAGAATAGAAACCAGACTGGTTAAGGTCAGACCGGTTAAGGTCTTACAATGTTCTTCACCAGAACAGATCCTGTTAGGAATCTCAATCTCTGTTAGGAGATAAGTCCGATTAAAGACTACCTTGTTAGAGGATTTTAGATTCGCAGAAGTGAACCACCTTGTTAGAGGATTTTACAATAGGCTTTTGGGCCTACCCGGTTAAGGGCTACAGACTTGTCAAAGATGTGAGTAATCAACAAGTGTTTGATCTATCTAATAGCACAGACTGCTTAGTTAGATCCAGTATAGCTCACTGCTAATGCATTCTAGCATTACTTTAGTCTTCTCTATCTCTCTCTCAGTTTCAACTTGATCTTCTCAGATAAGATCGCTCTTTCAACAACTCAACAATCACCTTAAACCCTAGCATAACATAAACCCTTTCGACAACAACCTAAAACCCTAGACATGATGTCCTTTTAAAGGAATCTGATTTCATGTCGGTCCAATAGGATTACATTACAATTTCCTAGGTTCAATGAATCTAGACATACTCAGTAACACCACACAAAAAGCATCGTCAGTGTGTCGGCACCGTCAATCAATCAGTGGATTGGTAACTCATCACAAAATGTCGGTTGGTAACTCATCATAGAGTATTACCGGTTCATACAAAATACCGGTTGCCGGTTTGACAAAAATGAAGACTGGTAAGAATGTGTTATGCCGCTTTGCTTCCTCGTACCGTTTGAGATCTTCGAACCGCTTGGGGTTGACATGCCGCTTCAGATCGGGAAACACATTCTGCAAAATCACCAATAGTCTAAAGACTAGAATACAACATACCGGTTGGAACAAATACCGGTTGAGCTCTAGCTCATACATATAAAGGAGATCTCAATACAAGTGTGTGTCCATCAATGACAATCACAACATAAACATCAAAAATGCCAACAGTGTTCACACAAACTTTGGACGAATAGGAACCTTTTTTTTAGGGGAATTGGCACTATCTTTCCCCTTCAAAGAAGGGTTTGAATCAACATGTTGTGACTATGTAGTGGCATGCTCTTGGGGCTTGCTTGGCATACTGCTAGACTAGGCAAAATTCCCCTTGTGAGTAATTGTCATCCATTTCTCTTATGGTTTAGAAATGTCAAGAGCACGTGAAGGGTCAAGAACCCTAGGAGGGGTCTTAACCCTTGGAAAAACCAACAAGCAATCCTTAATGTTATGCCCCAAGGATTGACATCGAAAGCACTTATTTGGCAAATTCAAATAGAGCACACGTTGGATGTGACGAAGACATCCTATCTGAATATCAATCGTGTCTTTGAGGTCACAAGACAAATCCACTTTGACACAAACTCATTACTGGGGTTGAGCATGATAGAAATGGTCAGGTTCAGCACAAATGACCTTCCCTAGTGAGGAAGCAATAGCTAAAAGAAAATGCCAACAAGGAAAAGGAAGACCCGGGAAATCTAACCGAATAGGAACATAGAGCTTCTTGTCTTCAGAGACAAAAAAGTTTCGAGACCAAGGTTGGAAGACTAGCAGAGACAACTTGACATACCATGGGCCATGCTAAAAGATAGCCTGAACATGACTAACCTCGGCAAAACGGAAAAGAAGAAACCCTTTGGTGAGGTTTTGGACTCCGTCAAGATGGACCCCATTAGGGCCCATGACTTGGCAACCCAATCCCAAAGCATGCTTTCAAGGGGGACCGTCCCAACAAAATATCCTATTAGAGTGTGCTACTCTAACCATTGACATGCGAAATCATATTCCACAATGGGTAAAACCACATCTGTGAGGTTATCAAAAAGCATACCTCATGCAAAAATTTCAGCATGAATTTTCAGGGATGCTTGTTCAGAGGAACCATTGTCGCTAGACACCAAACCATCAACACTAGAAACAATGCTGGGTTGAAGCTGGCCAAGACCATTTTAAACCTAAAGCTATTCCCGCAATTAATGTGGTATGACACAAGGAAGGGCAACAATGACAAACCACGGTATGCAGAAAAAAACTAAAAACCCTACCAGAGCCAATTTCTCCTCCATCCCTCCTAATTACTACTCTGAATGCAATTAATTTTATTCTGGTCTGCCAAGTTTTGACAATTTGAGCTATGCATAGAAGTACCAAAAACATGTTGGATCCTTGGGATGCGAAAGTATTGTGTAAAAGTGTTATGTGTTATTGTGTTAGAACATAGATTATTGGTACATTATGTCATTTGTCATTTTCAGTTGGTAGGTTATTTATTGATGAATGTTTTAGAGTTACCAAGAGTTACTTCCTTGTAGAATGATTTGTGTAGTTGCATAGGCTCCTATGTATTATCTTTGTTATGCATTGTATTGATTATCCAAGCATGTTTGATAAAACTATTCATGGCCTGTATTTAATTTCTTTTTTCTCTGCTATCTAAGTGCTCTAGATTTCAACAAGTGGTATCAAAGCCACTCAAGATCATGTTTGACCTGGGAAAAGATGAAAGGAGAGCCATTCATGTTTGCAGTGGATACCTATTTTCATGCACCTTGAAGAAAGAAAACTGCAATGATCTGTTGGATGACATAGCATGAAGAGCATCATTTCTTCAAATCTGATTGATAATGAGTTAGGTTTTAGGGAATCATGAGCTATTTTCCCATAGGGTTGTTTAGGCTCCTATATGTTATCTCTGTTATGCTTTGAATTGATTATGCAGGCATATTTAATAAAAGTATTCATAGCCTGTGTTTAATTTCTATTTTCTCTGCAATCTGAGTGCTCTGGATTTCAACAAAACAAACCAACTCTAATGGATACTGCCTCTTGTCTAGCTTTAATGCTACCCCGGTATACAACAATACATGTACAAGATGGCATAAACCAAAATGAACCATATAGAATACCCTTAACAAGTTCTTGGCATTTGCAACTATGATGTTTTGCAATGATGTGTACTCATCCAAAACATCTGCTATATTGCTTCACATGCATTTCTATGTGGAAATATATCTGGATGTGACTTCCACCCAACTTTTCCCAAAATATTATTAGGATTTGTTCCTTTAAATATTTTTGCATTCCAAAATGTTTAGAAGGGAACACTATCTTATGCCTTAGGAGAGACTTCCACCCAACTTTTACCAAAAATCTTATTAGGACTTCTTCCTTTAAACATTTCTGCATTTCAAATACTTTAGTTGGGAACCTGTTGTGACGTTTTCACACATCGCCCCATTGCAAATGGGGACCCTTGCTTTTTTGCTTTTTGGGGTTTGTTCTTTAGGTTTTTTAGGGTTTTGTTAGTTGGCCTTTGCATTTTGAGTGTCGCCCAGGTGATCACATGGATAAGCAAGTCCGGCTTGAGTGATGTCTTGATTCTGAAATTTGGCTAAGTCTGAACGTCCTGATCCTGAAATTTGGCTAAGTCTGGAATGTCCTGATCCTGAATTTGACTAAGTCTGGAAACTAAAAAAACCTCCAAAAACTAGATTTTGCAATATAACTCCTGGAGGTCTGAAACCACTCTCAAACATCCTGAAAGTATATATGGAATATAACTTAAAGTATCACTTATACTTAAATGTTATATTCCATAAAATTTATCCTCATAGAGAGTTCGAAAAGTCAAATTTCGCTCCTGTCCTTCACTGAGGATCCAAAGCGAACTTCGCTCCTGTCCTTCACTGAGGATCCAAAGCGAACTTCGCTCCTGTCCCTCCCAGGAGGACCAAGGCGAAGCGCTCCTGTCCCTCACCAAGGGTCCAAAGCGATAATACTTATTTGAGCCATTCCTGACCTTGTTTGGACGAATTGAGACATCAAAGGCATGGTGAAGGACGAAATGAGCATGATAGAGCATCCAGACTTGATCAAAAACAATGAAATGATGAAGTTTTTGCCTAGAAGGTCAAATTCGCTCCTGTCCCTCACTGAAGGACCAGAGCGATTTTCTTTATATGCACAATTTTAGACCTTTTTTGGACATTAACTTTTATTCACAGCATTAAGTAAGATGATATCTTCCTTAGCCAAGACTTTTTTTGATGAAAATTGTAACGAGTTGGCCTAGAGAGCAAATTTCGCTCCTGTCCCTCAGTGAAGGACAGGAGCTTAAAGTCTGACATTGCTTTGTCCTCGCAGGATTTTAACGACTTGATGATTTGAAGAAGTCCAAAGAGATGCATTTTACCAAATGAATATAACTTGAAGTGCCGTCGTGAAGAAAAATGAACCAAAATGCAAAAATCGCTCCTGTCCCTCAGTCAGGGACCAGGGCGAAGTCTATTGTAGCTCCCGTCCCTCTCCCAGGGACCAGAGCGAAATTCTTCATAGGGTATGCACTGGGCAAAGATCAAGCAAGTTTTTGGTTTGAAGGCAAGAAAAGATGTGACTTGAGCCCGTTGAAGATAAATTGAAGATTATGAAACGTCAACAAGGGACCTAAATGCCCAAGTTCGCTCCTGTCCCTCAGGAAGGGACCAGAGCGATTTTTGTCTTAGACAAATTTTTTGCCAAGTTTGAAAGATTTCCAAGGCATGGATGAGTGAAAAGGTACATTACGAATCCGTTGAAGATAAGTTTTGAAGGTGATAAATTGAAATGATGCCTACAGGACCAAGATCGCTCCTGTCCCTCTCCAAGGGACCAGGGCGATATAATGATAATATTGCCTCTTCTTCAAATTCAAGATACTCTAAGACGGAGAACAAGGTGGCAAGGACGTTTCGAAGTGTTCCAATCAAGCACAAAGCATCAAAGGTCGCCAACATTGAAAGATTTGCACTAAAATATCCCAGTTCGCTCCTGTCCCTTAGGAAGGGACTAGAGCGAAATTTGCATAAAGGCATAAATTTTGAAAGTTTATCACGCATCAAGCGACTAAGAAGGATCAAGGGACTTTATTTTGCACGATGAAAGTAATTGCATGTTGGCCGAAACAAGGACAAGCTCAAAATGTTGAAGTTCGCTCCTGTCCCTCAAGAAGGGACCAGAGCGATATTGAATATATTGGCCAATTCATGCAAAAATCACGTTAAGTCAATGTTTTGCAAGGATAGGCAAGGTCAAGGATGCTATTTGGAAGGCAATGAACGAAGAACAAAGATTGAAAGATGGCAAATTTAGACCAAGACATAGAGATCGCTCCTGTCCCTCTCCAAGGGACCAGGGCGATGATCCTCTAAACATCAAATATGCCTCATAGAAGTCAAATGAAACAAGCGTGGAGTGGAGAAATGATGTCATTATTCGCCTTATGATGAAGATTGGAGATCGAAGATGCAAAATCAAGGAGAAAGCATGAAGATCGCTCCTGTCCCTCTCCAAGGGACCAGGGCGATATCACATCTAAAGGGCATTCGTTCGCAAAAACAAGTCAATCAAGCTCGAAATCCCTAGCAAAAATGGCAAATTCAACGTGGAGATGAGGACTTTGAACGTTAAAATTGCAAGAATCAAGACCAAGATGATGGATCGCTCTTGTCCCTTAGTCAGGGACCAGGGCGATGAGGTATGTATTGTTCATCTTCAAAATTTGGCGCTTAAACAAATATTTTTGAATCTATTTTAAATGCTAAAAATCGATAAGTTTGAAATCCAATTAAAGTTAGCAGTTAACATTAGCGCATGGGCATTTATTAATTAATTTTTGCCTTTTAAAAATCGAGTTTATTTAAAATTATAGGCATTAAATGGGGCGCTTGATTTAAAATTTGTTTCATTTTACAAAGGTCGGCCTTTAAGTTTATTTTAAATTTGCCTTATTCACCAAAGTCGGCCTAGGGTCAATGTGAAGGTGAGCGCCTATAAAGGGAGGTGTTTATTTCATTTTCAAATCATCATTTTATCCTCTTTCATATGCGATTTTGGAGAAGACAAGGTGCGAGTTTTATCAATAGGAAGGCACAAGCATTATCAAAGGAGTTTGAGTTTCAAGTAAGGCGAATTTGTTATCTTCAAGACATTGAAGACTCCTCCCCCAAGGTGGCGAATTGCTAAAGTGGACGTTCATTTGGAGAGAGATCACGTTGAAGCCATCAAATTTTGCTATACATTGGTCAATTTTTCCAGAGAGGACATGTGTCCAAGCAATACAATTTTATCATTGGTCAAGCATTAAATGTTATGTAATGGTTGTAACAAACCCTAATTAGGGTTTTCATTGTAAAATCTTGGCCATTGATCTCGAATTGATCTAAGCCATCGAATTGTATTGTGGGCACTATATAAGCCCTGGCATTTCATTTGTAAAGGCTAATTAGCAATAGCTAGAGAGTTAGAAGATAGAGAGTAGTTAGAAGTTGATAGAATAGCAATTAGAGTAGAATAGGAGGACAAGGCAAGAAATTGTTGCCATTGATTGTAAACAAACTCCATTTTCATTGAAGTAATGGTGAAGTGTGTCGTTTCTTGCAATTTGCATGGTTTCTTGTTGAGTCTTCAATCCTAGATGGTAGATGATTAGATGAATGGAGGAAATGCGATTGATTAATGGTGGAATTCGTATATCCATACTACTAGCAGTTTGTTGATTGCAGACTTGCCTTGTGTAGACAACTGGAATCATTCAGCTTAAGCTCAATTTCAAATTGTCGCTTCTTCATTGATATGCATCAACTTGATGGTGTCTATGCCTGTGGTGATGATTTGAACATCATAAAGCTTCCCTTAGAAGATCGCACTAGCCTTGTGGAGATGGTCCATTGATGTCAAAACAAGACCTAGTTAGAGTTTCATCAAAAATCAAATCATTGCTCCTACATTCTTAGTATTAGGATTAGATCTTCTCTTCGCCCTCATCCTTTTTCCATTTTTTCAAATCTAAGCTAGTAAGAGCTTGTGTTCCAGCAAAGCAGATCGGAAGTTCAATCACCAAATGTAAGTCCCCTTGTGATTCCAGCAAATCACATCAGACCACGAAGAGCTTATCCACACGTAGAGACCCTACCAAAAGAACATTGGAGTCATCCTAACTGATCCTTCATGCGAATCTTCAGCAGTTAGAGACTTTATTCAAGAGAGGATAAGATGCATTTGGGTATTTTATTCTGTGTATGATCGTGTACAAAATACTCGTCAACAGAACCCTATCTTATGCATTAGCAGAGAATCCTAGGCAAATGAAATTTCATCTTAATTGCTATTCGAATTTCCATGTACCTGATATTCCAGTTCTAAAAGTGAACCCAAGCTTATTCAATTTGAGCATTCCTCTTATCTACTCAGGATCAAGAGCACAAATTACATTGTATTCAGCATTCATTTTTAGGCAGGTATGAGAATCTAAATTCAACACATACAACTCATTTAGCATTGGACAAGGATAAACCTCCCCTGCTCAAACCTAAACAAAAGTCAAGATTGTTTTATGGTGCTTTTCTTCTCCACTTTCAAGTATTTGTTGTATATTTGATGATACATGGAAGAAAAGCCACTATAGCTTAATCATGTATTACAAATCAATCATATTATACACTTTTTTGGTACGGTTCCATAAGTGACCATTTCTAGACTAGTTACAGGGTTTTAACCAAGAGCCTACAATTTGGGCAAAGGTTGTGTAGGAAGCTTACAAGGAGGTCATTATGATGGTATAGAAATCTATTGAATGGTTGATTGTTCTGAATTTTTAGGTTGCTGACTGGTGATTCTGTTATGCACAGTTTCAAAGTTCAAAAGGAATGTTGTCAAGGGTGATTCAAAGCATTACTTTCTTCAAAGTCCCCCCCTTCTACCACAGTAAAAGTGCAAATCCCTGACATGCATTAACTGTGGATAAGAACTCTCCTGTTAACTATACAAAGACAGATCAACAGCATTAACTGGAAATAAAGGTGAGCTTAGGGACTTCTTATATTAATTCTTTAAAGCGCTTTTATCTTAATTCTTTAAAGCTTTAAGAAAAAAGAGTGCTTAATGGTCTTTGTTTGTCTCTCAACTCGTCTGGGATCTCTGAATTCCAAGGGGCTCCTTGGGACTCAGTCTTTTGTCATGGCATTTCAAGTTTGGTTTCTCATATTTTTTCTTTACAATCCACTTCTTCCTCAAAGCCTATTGGAATCTAGAACAAAGAAAGTGATTTGAAAATGGACCTATTAATTGTGATCAGCTAGCATAGCCACATAATCTTCCCAAAACTCATACTTGTACTTCTCACTACTGTGTAATGTCCCTACTAGTTAGAGATCCCTGTCCTGCAAAACAGATTGTTAGAATACAACATATATAAATATATAACTAATCTAAATTGCAATTTAACTTTAAAATACTTAATTAACACAATCACAATTCTTATCAAATAAAAAGGATATGAATGCCATACGGAGATACGTCCTTAGGCGGCCGTGAAGCTCGCCTTCTTGGAACCCATCTTGGTTCCAAGTCATCCAGGAAATCGAAGGTGAATTCGATTCCTGTCTTGGATATAATTTTTTACACCCAAGCCATGCATGAAATCAAAGGTTAATTTGCTTCTTGTCTTGGATGTAACTTCTTACACCCAAGCCCTCCAGGAAATCGAAGGTTAATTCGATTCCTGTCTTGAGTGTAATTTCTTACACCCAAGCCATCCAAGGAAGACCATATGTCAATTCCTTACCTTGGATGATGCATCCCATCATCCAAGTCCTCGGAGGGGACCGGCCAGATCCATCTCTTCTTGGATGAACTTGGTCAACCAAGCCATATATATGCATATAGATATTCAATATATACTGCCTTCCAGGGATTATCATAATCCCTCCATTAGGCTAAGGGAGTTTCCTCCCTATAACCTCCATTATTTAATCACATTTGTATTACATTTATAATTTATTACTACTTCCTATTCCATAATCGACATTCACATATTCCTAACTTAGCATATATTCAATAACCTATGTTAAGAAGGTGTCTATTATAAAACATTCACATTTATTAACGTATATTCCTAACTATGCATTGATATGTCTTCATTAACGTATGTTTGTACATATTCATTAACATACGGTTCACACTTATTCCTTAATATCTGAAAACCATTCATTAATGTCTACATTAAAATATTCATTATTTAAATATACATTACTTACATTCATTAACATATGTATTAAATATGTATTAACTTCATTCATTACCTATCTATTAAAATAGTCATTCATTAATGTATATATTAGAATATTAATTATTTATATTCACTAATACATACCGTAAGTACGCATTAACATATAATAATATTGATTCATTACTTACCTGTTCTATCCGCAGCAGTCGTATCTGATATTTGGTTGCTTCTGATCGCAATTCTCTTCTTACCCTTCCGCTGCCCTTCTCCCCTTCAAACTGCTGGCTGCTGTTCCCTTTATATCCCGTGAAGGGTTGTACCCCTCCATGGGTCCCCTTCCGCATGAAGGGGCCCATGGAGGGGTGCGGTGGTAATCGCAGCCCGATTACCATCGCACCACTTCGTGCGGGAGTAATCGGGGGTGGGGGCTAGTTATAGTGTAGTTAGATTATGTTTGCATAGGGGTACATTAAATCTTACTTTGTCGTATTGCCATTAAAAATTAAATATTAAATAATGCTTTTTCTTTATTATTATATATATTTTAAATAACTTTCTTTATTAAAATATATTAAATATTAAGTAACACTTTTCTTTATCATTATATATTAAATATATTTCCTTTATTTTTAATAGATTACTTATATTATCATTTTAATCATTTATTTGCAATAACCTTATTTAATTAATCCATATATTAACATTATTAAATAATTTTACATCCGGTGATACCGTAGATATATAGATTAGTTATGTATATATTTTTGTTGTGTTCTAACAATCTGTTTTGCAGGACAATGATCTTTAACTAGTAGGGACATTACAGTGGTATCAGAGCATAATCCTGCCAACCTGTGGGAAGGGTTCTTAGTTTATGATCACATATCAAAGAAAGAAAGGCGCGAAAGCAATGGCCGATCAATTGGCCAAACAACTTCAGAGTTTCATGGAGCAAACCAATGAGAAATTTGAAAGAATGAGCCAATTAATCCTCCAAAGTACAAACAGCAACGATAGAGAGATGCCAAACCCTAGAAGAGAGACACACTCTAATCACGCCGATAACAAACGATCTCCTCAGAGTTCTAAACAAACAATTCCCGAATTTCTCCCTAGAGAGGAACATGGGAGGGAGGAAGAGGAACCAGCCACACTTGGGGTGGAACAAATCGCCCAAATTTATGCTAGATTAGAGCCAGAAGTTCAGAGGGTGGTGTCCTTCAGAGAAGCCATTAAGAAAACTAGGAACCTCCAAAACTAGTGAAGGTAGAAGGAGAAAACCTATGGGAAATGACCTCAAAGCTAAAGTCAACAAAATGTCCCTACCATGTTTTGATGGGTTAGGGAAAGATGTCGCCCAAGCTTAGGTACAAAAACTAGACACATACCTTTCATACAGTGTAGTGTTCCCAGTTGGGGATTGGGTTATTTGGCGTCCAAGTCCTGCAAACAAACGTTAGTGTACAAACAATATGGAAGGTAATTAAACATATATATTTATTTGTGTAATTATACTAGAAAGAATGTGATACGTTATTCTACCTATTTAACCAATAGTGTTAAAATAATTTATTGTTATCTATAAAAAGGATACAATACTTAGTTGCACCTTACCTGGATTGACCCAACCCTCTATCGAGAAACACTTCTCAGTTAGGAGCAATCCAAGATGTCGTCCTCCTAAGGTCTCTATTTGGGATCTCTATTAATGAGTGAAATCATTAATGCTCTCAAGCTTGGCAAAGATCCCACCCCTGCTCAAGCCCCTCTAGCTCTAACATATGCATATGGTTTAATCTCTACGATGTATATCGTCTCTAAGAGATTCTCTATGAATCTCTCTTTGGATTCCTCTCGGAATCTTTGGCATTCAACTCTGCTCTGAAAATGCCTCAACGATTCCTAGCTCTGTAAATTTCCTCTGAAGTAATCTCTATTTCCTCTGTTTTAATTCTGAGTGTATTTCTACAGTCTTATGGTAATTTTTATTTTTTATTTTTTATTTTTAACATTACTAATATATTACTATTATAATATAATCCTGAAAGTATCCCTGTTTCTATAAATGTTATTATAATTCTGGGTGCATCCCTATGTTGCTAATTCTGAATATATCCCTGCAACGTTAATTCTAAATGCATCTCTGTTATTTTAGAATGCACCTCTGTGTTTGATCGGCTATTCTATTTAAGTCTATCTGATTCGAATTTATACGATATTATTTATGAGATATTTGCTATGGCTTAGGGTGAAACACTTACAGATTACTTGCTAGAGGTGTATCCCGGATATGCTGGGAACGCTTCCCTCTTCCCACGATTTGCTTCCAACCCGGTATTCTCTTCCTATCCTCCTTTTTCTCCTCAGCGCAACCTCGTGGTCCTTAAGTATTCTGCTTGGTTCCCGTCAAGGGGCGTGACTCCCGTGCGTGACTCCCGTGCGTGACTATTGTATTTTTGTTTGCCTATGTTTAATCTTTTTGTGACTTTAATTTTTGTTTTGCCTGATTAATAATAAAGTTGAGTATAATAAAACATAGTTTCGTTTCTTTATTTTAATTTATTACCCGCTCCAATGCTCCTTAATGATTTACGGGTTACTTTCTTATTTATTTGTTTCATCATTATTAATTTATATTTACTAAGATTTATTCTTTATTAATTATTATTTGCCCCTTATGTTATTTGTAGCATTTAATTAAAAGGTGATATATATATATAAAGAAATGAATAAAAATAATAATTAAATAATAATTAATAATTATTTATTTATTAATAATTAAAATTGTTGTGTATTTGACAAGAATAAGGTATCAGGATATATTAATCGAGGGTCATTGCATACAGCCCCATGACCGAAGGAGATACTATTAAATTTGCCATACTACATTTAACCGGAGCAGCCCATAATTGGTGGCATAACGGTCTCATTACCCTAGGACACAAAAATGTCTCCACCTACAATGAGTTTACCCAAAAGCTCATCAGCCGATTCGACCAAAAAGACTCCGAATGGTACTTCCAAGAGTTAACACACCTTAAGCAATTAGGAACCATTGAAGACTATATAGACCAATTCCAAAACTTGTCAGTAATGGTCCTGTTGTGCGTTGCACACGCTCCCTGTCGCCGACAAGGTCCCCCTTCCCGTTTTGAGCTTTTCGTCGTTGTCCTACTAGGTTCCGAGCAGAGTTTCTCGCATCTCTTCGAGCAAGTTCGTGACCGATCCATAAACTGATTGACGTTGAAGTAATGAACCGATGAGTCCTCCTGACTAGTCTAAGCTCTCGGGCGTGAACGCCAAGAGCTTTGTTCGAAGTTTTGAGAATCGCCTTAGATCGGCGTAAGGTGGTAGGAATTGGCGGAGCCCGCCAAGCAAGAGCAGTGCGCCTAAGGGTCGCACGAAGACCAAAGTGGGTATTTTTCGCACCAAAGCTATGAGGCCGATTGCATAAGGTTTGTCAGCCGATCTTTGTAAGGTTTGAACCAGAGATGATTTTCGCCTGCTGATGAAAGATTGAATTACCCGGCCAAGTGCCTTAGTATTCTGATGCCTCCTAAATCCAGATTTGTGGAACCTGGCAAAAGGCTAGTAGGAGGTTCGACGTTTCGTGCAAGTTTTCAAAATCGTCTAAAGGGCAGATTTCAAACCCAGAGGCCCGAAGGGGGTCAGAATTTCACTAAGCTAATCTTGCCAAAATCGCCCAGGGGATTGAATTTTAGACCCTAGGATGAAAATTTCAAAATCTGATGCCACCTACTTGGTCCGAAAACAATGCAGAATTTCTTTCAAATGTTGGGGCAAAACTGGAGCTGTAAGAAGCACGTTTTGGTCCGAAAGTCGCCTCAAGTTCCCATTTTCGGACTCTGGGGATAAATGGGATAATGTATCAAGTTTGCAAGGTCACCCCCTAGATCCGAGGTTTCTTTTTAGAGCTCGCCAAGCATGTCAAAATCCGAGAACCCTCAATACGCCCAATCTCGGACCATTGGATTAAAAGATTAAAACGCGAAGCGTCCACATTCGGACCTTAGAGCAATTTGTTTTTTTTTAAATGATAGAAAGGGTGCGAAATGTTCCAAGAACTCTCCTAGCCCCGAGAATCGCTTAAGTTCCAAATTCGAACCTGGAGAATAAAGGGCGTTGAGTAAAAATAAAGAAGCGCGTTCCAGCTCTGAAACTCGCCAAAGCGCTTCAACCCTCCGAAAACCTTCAGGCGTCTATTTTCGGACCCTAGGATAAAACGGCAAAAATCGCAAAAGAATGGCTAAAGTGCTTTAGCCTCCGAAAACCCTTAAGTTCTTTTTTTTTCGAACCTTAGCTCAAGGATGTGAGATAATAGAAGTCGCGAAAGCACGTTTAGGTCCGAAATCTCCGAAACCCTTAAGATCTTTTTTTTTTCGGACCCTTGGGATTAAAGAGAGGAAAACGCAAAACGTTTAAAAGAACACCTCCCGCTCCGAAATCGCGACGAATATAGGGGTCGAGTGCTCCGAAGTTTATTGGCAAATACACTTCGGACGCTCAAAGCAACATAGCGCTTGGAATCCGAGTTTCTCCATTCAAGCTCCGAGGTCATCGCGAAATTCACCAAAACACCTCCAGCTCCGAAAAAGCACGAAATGTCCAAATTCGGACCCTAGAAAGCAAATGAAAGAAAACGCGAAATACTCAAAGGGACGCATTTAGTCTGAAAAACGCGAGAATGCCCCCAGCTCCGAAGTTTTTTTACAAATAAAGGCGTCGTGACTCTTGAAGTCGCGAAAGTCGTAAGGAAGGGCATAGTTTAAAGGTTCGCACAGCTTGCAAATTCGTTCAAATCCTCCGAAGGCATCGCAAAAAATAAAAATAAAAACTCTCCAAGAAGCCTGAAGCCACCGAAGGTTAAAATCGCCAAGTATACCGAAAACCTCTAAGCTCCAAATACAGGGGCACGTTGAGGTCCGAGGTTAGTTTGAAGTCATCAATAATGAGTTGAGAATCCGTAGTTTTGGCGAAGCCGTTGAAGTCCGAGGTTCTACCTCCCAAACAGTGTCGGTGCTCTGAAATCCGCCAAGCGCCCAAGACACCCAGCAGGTGGAGGTCGCAAAGTTTCCAAGTTTGCAAAAGAGGAAGCGAAAGGTCCGAAATTCACCAAAGTGGGTCAGACCTCCGAAATTCGCCAGAGGTGTGCAAATTGCTAAGTGAAAGACGCGAAATTTGCAAGACTCGCAAGGAGGAAAACGCAGTTCAGAATTTGAAAACCATCCAAAGCCCGAAAGCAAGAGGGTAAGGTGTTGCATTAAATCCTCCTGATTATCTAAGCTCAGATTACCAATTACCCAGGGTAAGAAGGAAACCATTTAAAATGATAAATTCTCTTTGTCCAGCGACCGCGTAAGTTTAAAACAAAAAGATAACCGTTGGAATTCAAACTTTGGAGGAGCGTCCGTTCATTTCACGCGGCAAGGTTGGCTAATCTTTCGCCATCTGCTCCCATCAGGTAAGTGCGCTTTGCCGCATATGATTATTTGAAAAATGTTTAAATCAAATGCGCAAATCGTAAAATTTGATCGCAATGCTTGAATTCTTGAAATTTGCATCTCTTTTGCTCATAAACATTGTTCAAACGCTCGAAATTTAGAAATCCACTCTTAAGGCTTCGCCAGAAATTGCACCTCTTTTCAAACTTAGGAAAATTTTCATGCTGTCTCTGTTGAAAGATTAATCCAGATTCTAGAAGTGATAAGTATAAATGCGTAGCCAGAAATCTTCATGAATATGCTACGGTTAAAGTTGATCAAGCTGTTAGCTAGAAATATTGCTCCATGTCCAGACTAAACTTTAAATTAATCCCGGCCTGCTGGAGCAATTTTTTTTTGTTATCTAACCCGCATTACCTTTCTTGTATCACCTCGTAATCCGCATCCGTCTGTGCAGGATAGATGCCTAAATCGGCGGTAGAATCATCAAAAACGCCCGCTGCAGCCGAAACCTCACGAGCATCCAAATCAGACATCCCGCGTAAGGTTGAAAAGATGAAGTACCAGTATCAAAGGGGAGGATTGAGGGAGTCGAAAGTTCAGAGCGTCTGGGACAACATTGGTGATACCGACCTTGGCCATATTGATATTCAGGACTTCAGGAATCGGGTCTTCTCACCCAACGCATATGGCAGGCCTAGGCCGATGGTGGAAAGTGGCATCGCCCAAGCGGCAGGTTTTCCTCCAGCAATCCAGAACTATGAATTAGTAGTAGAGGTTGCTCGGCATTACGAACCAAAGTCCAGATTAGTGCTTCTGGAGAATATGACTATCGCCGACTTCTCCCTTGAGGCTATTGGTGATGCATTTGATATCCCCTTTCCAAATAATCCCATAGCTACAACCATAGACGAAGCACAAGGGGCATATGATATGAATCTAGCCCGATGCAAAGCACTGATTAACGAGGAATGGTTCAAGGAGAAAAGGCCTTCGAGCACCAGGATTGTAAAAAAGACCCCCAGGAGTGATTTTCATAATGAACATGGGGATATGGTCACCTTACTCAACCGAGTCATGGGACTTCCTAAGTCCAGCTACTTTGAAGAGTGGATGTTCTATTTTACAGAGCAGGTCTTCGCCGGAAAGTCTAAGTTTGACTGGGCCCAGATCATAAGCGATAACATCCACACTCAGCTAATTGAGCTCGAAACGAAGAAGTACTTCACCATGACCTCCTATTTGGTCTATATGTTCGCAAAGAACCAGCCACTGCCAAGATTGATAATGAAAGGTGAGATCGGGAATGGGCCCGGTCAGGTGAAAGTCTATGATTGTTACCCGCAGCTGCACTACCAGGATATAGCTCAAAGGGAAAAGAACAGCCCGGCTTACGCGGTTGGTCAGTATGAACGCGTCAATGACGCCTTCACGATGCACCTGGTTAGGCTAATGCAGGGAGGGTTGCACATAAGGCTCTCGGAGCAAGCTACTACTTTAGTGCAGAGGTATGGAGCCTGGTTCATTCAGTTCCCAAAGTTTTCCTACATCCGAATAGCTGGCTTCGATGGTGCCCCCCTTCGATTTCCACGGTATCCAATCGACAAAGTAATCCTTATGGAAGTGGCAAGGCAGTCACGCCCCACCGGCATCTTACTTCGAGAACGCAAGCAGGCTGGATTCGCATTTCCTATGATCATAGGCAACCATGATGTCCATTTGAAGACCCCTACCCTAGTAGAGGAGTCCCTTGCAGAGTTGGCCTCTTATGGCCTACAGGACCATTTCCCAAGAAAACACTTCGATCATGATAATCTAGCAAAAAGGGCCTATGGTCTATGGTCGAAGATACAGAGCAAAGGAGTCAGTTGAAGACTATTGGAAGAATTGCTCTGATGACTACGAGGTCAGGCGACGGGAATATTCTAGGTTGAGTGTGCAACAGCTGCGACTCTTTGAATACCGTTGGGTCCCAGATCAGCTCACGGACTCAGGAAATTGCCTCCAGGTCCGAGAATTCGAAGCAGTACGACACCTCTTACCAAGCGTTGATTGGTCTCAGGACCCAATCACAGATTTCGAAGCAGTTATGGTAGCCCCAACAAGGTACACAGATCAGTGGTTACATCATCAGATCGAGAGGCTAGTCCATGAGGGAGTCCAGTTCACTTACCATTTCATGGGCAGTCTTGATTCTCAGTCTTCCGAAGACGAAGGAACATCTAGTGCACCCCGGGAAAGAACTGAGAAACCAAAGAAAAGAAAGAAAGCTAAGGCTTGCAGAGGAACCCGGACATCCAAGAGAACAAGAAGGGAGAAGATTCCTATAAGGAGGCCAGAAGTCACTTCATCTTCAAAAGATCCCAGCTCGTCCGACGATGCCATAGAATTGGATTGCGTACCTGCTCCGCCTTCCCAAAGCGACATCGATGCATTCGAGGCCAATGATCCTCCTGCGCCTAATATACTGGACATTGAGCTAAGAGCCCTCGAGTTGACCAAACTGGGTAACCAAAAGGAAGAAGGAGAAATCCCATCCACCTAGGGGGTCGAAGTGCATGAACCTACCCAGCAGAGCCGTCACGAATTGCTACTCCTCAATACAGCCAAGGACGACTCCACTGTCGAGGGAGAACAAAGGATAGACGAAACTCATGAGCCCGAGAGAACTGAAGAGCAACCTTCACAAGAGGATGTCAGACAGTTGTTCAGTGAAATAGGGGAGAACTCAGCTGCAAGCAAAGAGCTTCCTACCTCTTTCACTCCTCCGATGGCAGGGCAGCTACGAATTTGTGGTCAGTCGGTTGAGAACGTAGGAGAACAGAATGCTGACTTGACCCTGTCATCGACCCAGACAGTGCCTCAAAAGTGGCTGATTGCCAGAGCTCAGCGTAGGGCCGCCACCAAAGCACCCATCGATCTAGAGGATATCTTCTCGCGAATGGATCAAGCAAAAGCTAAAGGGAAGAAGAAACCAAGGGCATATTCTAGAGTGACCAAGGACGAGCAAAGGAACCGCACTCTTCATATTGCCACCCCGCCCGTAGACAAGCCAGCAGATCAAATAACGCTGGCAGATTATAGCATCACGACTGTCCCCATCGGACGAGCTACCAAAGAGCAAGAAAAGGAAGAATTTAAGGATTCAGTGCAGAACATACTCAGACAGCTCGAAGAGATCACAGCGGAAAAGGATATGTATCGGGCCCGTGCTGAGCAAGCCAAGGGATACATCGATCAGCTCCTACGGCCATTGCACAATCCCTCCGAATCCCATATTCCCCCAACAGCATTGGCACAGAGGACCACGACTGAATTTGAAGGAATTCAGGATACCGCAAAAACCGTCAAGGAATGGATGCAAGACATCAAGAAAAGGGGAGAACAAATCCTTAAAGAGGTGAAAGAAATGGCCCTCCATCAAGAGCTCACTCTAATCAAGCTGTTGGAGGTAAAGAGGGAATCCCTTCACATGCACGAAGTGGCAGCCTCTACCCTTCCCCTCATGAGAGCTCTTTTTTGGACACATGCGCAAATTTCCACATTGTCTGACATCCTAGATCCTCATGGCATCAGTGTTCTCAAAGAATGGTACTGGACCATCACCATGAAGAACGACGCCAAGGAAATTATTGACAAAGAAAGTGACGCATGTGAGGTAATTCTAGGGAACATGCAAGAACTAGGTAAGACCATCCTCCAATCAATGGTTTCAGGATGGATGAATGACCTGTCCGACAGTGTAATCCGGCCGGACTGGGAAGAAAGGTTGGGGACAGATAAGGTTTCCTATTCCGCTGGGGACTTGAGTTTTGCTGGTCAGTTCCATTCGGACATATTGTGCTTTGAGCGCAATCGCTCCAGCTAGAAGGACGATTTAAAACACGTAGACCAGTATCTCGAGGGCATGCAATACAAAATTCGCCACCCTCCCATGCCTCCATTCAGTCTGCTCTTCCAGTTGTGTATCAAATTCCAAGAATACGTTCACAAGGAACAAGCAGCAGGTCGTGATCTATCGCAGGAATACCTGCATGGCGAGGACCAGTTTCTAGAGAAAGAGTGTGAAGTCGAAATAGAGAAAGTAGTTTCTCGAAAGTGCTTTTTTCCCTCCAAATCTTGAAATGCACTTTTGTCCAAAAAGGGTGACAGTTGACTTTTAGTCAACAAATTGTAAAACTTTTTGTGCACCTTTTTTTGTTTTGTTCCAAATTGTTGTAATTATCCCTTTTTGGGTAGTTATTGCCCATTTTGGGGTAGTTGTTGATATTTGCCTCCCATTTATGGGTATGGGCAGCAATGCTTTATGGATGAATCTGGGCCACTTATTTAGATTAAATCTAGGCCATTCATCCTTTTTGAAACCTATTTAAGGGACTGGTTTTCCCTCTTTTTTGTAAGAAGTTCTTGGATTGTTGCGAAAGCTCTAAAGAAATTTGCAGGAATTAATGCTATGAATTAAGACTATTTTCAAGTTTCCTTGTGAGTGCATGGTCTCCTTCTTCACTTAATTTAGAAAGCTTTCAGTTATGTCTATTTATTTTACATAGTAGTTTTTAATCAAGCATCTAATAGAATCTTTACAGTCCATACCATTAGAGAACAGCTGATTGCTTTTCTTTCCGTATGGTTAATCTGGACCCCTTTCATGCTCAGTTCGGTTATCAAATACATACCATGAATGTAGAAGTTCTAATATCGTACTTGATAATATGAAAATCTAGTTTCTCCTTTGAAGATTGCACTAGATTTATGCAAACATTGTGTCTAAATAGTTGATGATGTTTAATCTAGTTCCCTGGAGGTGTTTGTCTGCTTGACTGAATTTGCTGTCCTAGTTAGAGTTTACTGTTCGTGTCTCTCTCTCCCTCTCTATCCTTCCCTCCTTTTTCCCTTTCTTTTTTTAGAAAATCTGCAGTCCTATCAAAACAACACCAAAATTAACCAATATCATCCGATGGAAAGATCATAAAAGTTCCAGGGAGCTTATCCATAAAATTGCCAATTCAACGTAAGTCCCCTTGTGTTTCCAGCATAAACACATCAAGCCACTGAGAGATCCCGCAGTCAAGACCTGGCAAAAGAAACCTTGGGGTAGTCTCCTTTGATCAAACTTAGAAAACAGCATTAGAGACTTCCTTATCTCAAGAGTAGGATAATCAGTCGGCTATTCTATTCTGCGTTGGCCCTATGGAGTTTGCAGCAATGCGATTCCAGACACATCAACAGGTCCCCGACCTATCCCAGAGAAGGCTTACCTATATGTTTTTAGAAGGCCTGAAAGACTATTAAAAAATTTGTAAAACCCCTGGAACCACAGAATTTAAGAGAAGCCATTAAGAAAACTAGGATGGTCGAATTTAGTACTCCCAAGAATACCTCAACCAAAACACCACATAAGAATGAGGGACCCCAGAGGGACCATCGAGAAAAGCCTTGCCGCTTGTGCAAGAAACCTTGGAGTTTTAATCACCAATGTAAGGAGAGAGAAGAACTCATGGAGAAAGAGTCATGTTTCAAATGCAAGGCCCCATGGGGGAAAGGCCATGAATGTAAAAGAGGACAGTTAAATAACACAGAAGAAATACGAGATGAGGAAAGACCCTACAAAAGAGCCAGATTTGAAAACAATGAACCAAGTACCTTGGCAGTCATCACTCAAGGAAGTGAGAATAGATGCTTCAAACTCAAAGGAACTATCAAAGGACAGAAAGTAATCGCATTAGTTGACACAGGAGCCTCACATGACTTCATTAGCAAACACTTAGCAGAAAAGAGAAGGTTAAAAATTGAAGAATTTGGAGGGTTTGAAGTAATCATGGGCAACGGAGTCATAGACAGGTGCACTAAAGTTATACCTCAATTGGAAGTCACCCTGGGGGGGCATACAATTACAAGGAACTTCTTTGTGGTGAACCTAGAGAATGACATCATTTTGGGGATGTGTTGTGACCATTTCACACATCACCCCATTAAAATGGGGACCCCCTCTTTCTGCTCGTTTTGCTCGCCTTTCTCTCCGCTTTTTAGGGTTTTGGTTTAGTATGCCGGTTGTCTGGACTAGGGTCAAGCCTTAGGGTTTCTGTTACTGTGTTTTCAGGCCAGAGTCCAGTCCAATTTTGAATTTGAGAGCTTCCTCCCGAGGGATGCAATTTTGGAAATAAAGTGAATTCGCCAGAAGCTAAGTGAGTTGGTCTAGTTTCGGTCGGAATTTTGAATGCAAAGTCCAAATTTGTCTAAGTGTGAATGATGAGATTTTTTATTTTATTTTTTTTGAATGATTTTGACCGAATTTTGGAATTTTGATGATTGATTCTGGGCATTGGAAATGACTTGTTTTTGCTTTGTGAAGTGTTTGAACTCATAAAATCATGATATTTTGGCCTGTAGAAGCAAAATCGCTCCTGTCCCTCAGTGAAGGACCGAAGCTTGTTTCTCAAAATTTTACTGTCCTTGCAGGATCAAGACAATTTTCGGATTGGAAGTGGTAAAGGGAGGCATGTTCTTTCCGTTGAATATAATTTGAAGAAATTCGCAAACATGGAAATGTGCCAGGAGCAAAAATCGCTCCTGTCCCTCAGTGAAGGACCGGAGCTTAAAATCCAACATTACCTTGTCCTTGCAAGATTTGAGCGATTTGACGATTTGAGGAGAACCAAGGAAGTGCATTTTATCAGTTGAATATAATTTGAAAGCACAAACATGAGGAAAATTAGACCTAGAAGCTAATTCGCTCCTGTCCCTCAGCCAGGGACCAGGGCGAACTTGATGTTAGCTCCTGTCCCTCTCCCAGGGACCAGAGCGATTTTCCTCATAGGGCAAAATTCGAGTGAAGATTAAGTAAGTTTTGAGTTTGAAGCAAGCAAGGAAGGTGTAACGAACCTGTTGAAGACAAATTGAAGATTGCAAGACACCAAAAGGAGGCTCATATTTGCCTAGGCGCTCCTGTCCCTCAGCCAGGGACCAGAGCGATTTCTTCCTTAGATCAATTTCTTGCCAAGTTAGAACGAACTCCAGGCCAAAGATGAATGAAAGGGGGCACAACGAGTCCATTGAAGATAATTTTGGAAGTTAGCAAAGTGTGATTGAGCTTGAAAATGAAAATTCGCTCCTGTCCCTCAGCCAGGGACCAGGGCGAAATGTTAGTTATCTTGCCTTCCACCCAAATTCAAGTCACTCCAAGTCCAGGTGTAAGGTGGCAATGTCGTTTTGAGGTGTCTCGACGAAGAAGGAAGTTGCAAGGACCGCCAAAGATGAAGGAATTGCACTATATGCTCAAGTTCGCTCCTGTCCCTCAGTCAGGGACCAGAGCGAAATTTCTAAACATGCTTAAGTTTTGGATGTTGATCACGTTTCAAGCGTTCAAGAAGAATCAAAGGACACCGTTTTACATTGTGAAGGCGATTGCAAGTTGATAGGAACAAAGATGAGCCCAGGATACCAAGAATCGCTCCTGTCCTTCAGGCAAGGACCAGGGCGATATTCATTATAATAGCCAGTTCTTTCAAAAATCACGCTAAGTCAAGGACGTACAAGGTTGCACAAAGTCTAAGGTGTCTTGAGAAGATGATATGCGAGGGAGTTAAACGTCAAAGGGTGATCAACTAGAGCAAGGAGACAAAATCGCTCTTGTCCTTCAGGCAAGGACCAGGGCGATATTCACAAAATCACTCATTTTCTTCCAAAGACCACATCAAAACAAAGTTGCATAAGGTTGGAAACGTCATTTGGGAGGCGACAAACAAGAAGCTAAGGTTAGGAGATGATGAATTTTGGCTTGAACACAAGGATCGCTCCTGTCCCTCACCAAGGGACCAGGGCGAAAATCATTCAAATATCAAAGTGCCTTGTTAAGGACGAATAAAGTAAGCGTGGAATGGAAGGATGACGTTGTTGCTTGCCTCATGATGAAGATTGGTGATTGAAGAGACAAAGGTCAAGGAGAAAATGAAAGTTCGCTCCTGTCCCTCACCAAGGGACCAAGGCGATAATGATCACAAGGGGCATTCGTCTACGAAATCAAGTCAATCAAGCACAAGATTCTTGTCGAAGATGTCAGTTTCAACGTGAAGAAGGTGATTTTGAACGTAAAAGGCGAGAGATTCAAGACTAAAGTGCTAATTCGCTCCTGTCCCTCTCCCAGGGACCAGAGCGATGTGGTTTGTACCCTTACCTCTCCAAGTTTTGGCACTAACACATTTTTTGAAATTTTATTAAATGCTAAAAAATCGATAAATTTGAATATTCAATTAAATAGCATTTAAAAATTGCGCGTGAATATTTTATTAATTATTTATTGCCTTCAAAAAAAAATCGAATTAATTAAAAACGAAGGCATTAAATGAATTAATTATTATTTTAAATAAAAATTGGGGCGCTTGGATTTTATTTGTTTTATTTTACAAAGTCGGCCTTTAATTTTATTTAAAATTTGTTTTTTAAATTGCTTTTTTTGCAAAGTCGGCCTATGGGGATTGATGAGGTAAGCGCCTATAAAGGAAGGGTGGTTTATTTCATTTTCAAATCATCTTTCAAACTTCCTTTGCATGCGATTTGGAGAATAAAGGAGAGGTGCGAATATCATAAAGGAGAAGTGTGAAACATCATCAAAGGGGAGTGCGAACTTAGTTTCAAGAGAGGCGAACTTGCTATCATCACGTCAAAGACCCCCCCAAAGGTGGCGAAGTTGCTAAGGGGAACATTCGTTTGAAGGGAATCACGTTGAAATCTTCCAAACATCGATTTTTGCCGAGGCGAATCTCTTTATTTTGCATTTTAGAGTTAGATCTCAAGTAAGGTATGGTGATGTAATCCCTTGTCTTATTTTGAATTTTGATCGTCATAGCCTTAAATTTTGAATTTTGAAATTTTTGAATTTCAGTAGCTCAATCGTATTTAGGAAATGATAACTCAATGACTTATCATGAAGTTTCCTAAAATTAATCTCTAATCTATGTTTGTACATTGCAAAATTTAGTTTCTTATTATGAAATGTGGTGTAGGTGTTACAATGGCGACCCTGAAGGCGGGAGCATCCACCAGTCGTCCAGCTCTCATGAAGGAAGATCAAAAGAACGAGGAACTAGAGACCAAGAGCGTGTCGAAGTGGAGCAACATTGGAGATACCAACTTGGGCAACTTCAGCACGAAGAAGTTTCGAGAGGTCCCTTACATTGGCAAGCCATCATCTGTCGCCAGGAGGATAATTGAAAGTGGCATCATTAAGGCAGCCGGCTTCCCTCCAGCAGTACAGTGCCATGAGTTGATGATCGAATGTGCTCGTCATTATGATCCACAGTCCAGAACGATCGTATCCAATGAGGGAAACACTTTAACTTATCTTTCAGAGGAAGCTATAAGTGAGGCTTTCCATCTTCCGGAGCACAGAGATTGATTTACAAAAGCATAGAAGGAGCCAGGTCTATGTACGAAGATGACCCAGATGCTTGCCTAAGCATCATCAACAAGAATTGGCTACTTAAGAGTCATCCTCGCCTGAGCAAGATACCGAACACACCACATAGGATCGATTTCCAGGAGGAATACAGAGATTTGATTACAATGCTCAACCGAGTCACAGGAGCTCCTCAAGCCTTCTACTTTGAGAAGTGGATGTTCTACTTCATCCAGGTGATAGTTCAGGGTAAAGGAACAATTCATTGGGCTAGGATGATTAGCCATTACTTGGACGTACAGTTAAGGAGATTGAAGGCTACCAAATCCTTCCACATGAGTTCATACGTCATATATGCCTTGATCAGGAGCTTTGAGTACGCAGGACTACCTGTTGACGTGTATTTTGTACACTATCAAACACAGAATAAAATACCTAAAGGTACCTTATCCTCTCTCGAATAAAGCCTCTGATTGCTGAAGATATCGCGAAAAAGGATCAATCAGGATGACTCCAAGGTTCTTGTATGTAGGGTCTCTACGTGTGGATAAGCTCTCTGTGGTATGATGTGATTTGCTGGAATCACAAGGGGACTTACATTTGATGCCTGAACTTCTGATTTGCTTTGAATATTGCTGGACACAGAATTTTACTAGCTTTGACTTGAAAAAAGGAAAAAAGATGAGGGCGAAGAGAGGATCTAATCCTAATACTAAGAATGTAGGAGCAATGATTGATCTTTGATGAAACTCTAACTAGGTCTTGTTTTGACATCGCAGGACCATCTCCACAAGGCTAGTGCGATCTTCGAAGGGAAGCTTTATGATGTTCAAATCATCACTGCAGGCATAGACACCATCAGGTTGATGCATATCAATGAAGAAGCGACAATTGAAGTTAAGCTTAAGCTGAACGATTCCAGTTGACTACACAAGGCAAGTCTACAATCAACAAACTGCTAGTAGTATGGATATGCGAATTTCACCATCAATCAAGCATATTTCTTCCACTCATCTAATAACATGAAATCAAATATGAGAAGTATAAAGACCATGCAAATTGTCGAATTAACCCATAAATTTCACCATTTCTTCAATGAAGTTACAAGTCTTTTACAACAACATCTTGGCAACAATCTTTGCCTTCTCTCTCTACTCTACTCTAATTGCTTCCAACTATTCTCTAACTATCCTAACTATTTTCAACTCTCTAACTATTATCTAACTATTGCTAATTGCCTTTACAAAATGAAATGCCAGGGCTTATATAGTGCCCTCAATACAATTCGATGGCTTAGATCAATTCGAGATCAATGGCCAAGATTTTACAATGAAAACCCTAATTAGGGTTTGTTACAACCATTACATAACATTTAATGCTTGACCAATGATAAAATTGTATTGCTTGGACACATGTCCTCTTTAGAAAATTCGACCAATGAATAGCCGAGGTAGGTACATAGAAGTTTGTGCCACCTTCCATGAGTTAGGTACATTGAATCTGGAAATGCTGAGGTGGACCACACTGATTGGAGAAGTGATGACTAGGATGCCACCTCGTCTGACACTTGTAACTTGGTAAATATTCAACTTGATGTTGTTGAGAAGCTAGCTTTAATTAATTCATCTGGAACTATCTGCTTCTTCAACAAACCCTTGTTCTAACTTCTTGTGTCCTTGATGTGCAGGATGACTGTTGTACCTCGCCTTGGAATGCTGGATTGGAAGAGGTCGCCCTTGATCTTGATGATGTTAGTCCAAAGAAGGCCATCCTTGTCGATGCTAGGCTGGAGGAGGTTGCCCTTGTCCTTGCTTGATCGTCCTTGATCTGGCTTGATTTTCCTTGAGGAGAGTCTTCCGACTTGTGGATCTTTCGAGCTTGGGAGACGCCATCTTGGTATCTACACAACATTTCAAAATTAGTAATATATCTTTGAAAAAATTAAACTTTAAAAGGAAGATTCAAGATTTTAATTAGGAAACTTCATGATAAATCTTGAGTTATCATTTCCTAATTTAGGATTTTCAAAGCAAAATTTAAATCTTCAAAAATGGTGCCAAGGTGATTACGCCATACCTCCACTTGGGAACTAAATCTAAGAAAAGATGCAAAATTAAGCAAGATTGCTTAGGCAAAATGAAGATCAAAGTCTTCTAGCAAATGCGCCTCCTCTTTAACTTCACCACCCTTTGGGGTCTTCAACGCTTTAAGGAAAATTCGCTCCACCTCTAGCCTTCAACAAAGTTCACTCTCCCTCTTGAATCAAAACTCGCACTTCTACTTGGATGAGATTTTGCACTTCTATTGCTCCTTCAAAATCACACTTGGACAAATGATTGAATGATGGGTTAACATGCTCAACACACCCCTACTATATAGGCGCTCATCTTGATAGTTGCCCCTAGGCCGACTTGGATAATAGGCCCAAAAAAATAAATAAAATTTAATAGAAGAGGGGGCCGACCTTACAAAAAACATTAAAATAATACCCAAGGGCTCCCTTTTTAAATTTAATTTAATAATAATTAATTTAAAATGCATTTACAATTAAAAATTTTGATTTTTTAAAGGCTCAAAATTAATTATTAAATACCATGCGCACTTATTAAATGTCAATTTAATTTTTAAAATATCCTGGAGTTCTAGCGAAATTGGCATTTAATGTAATTTGAAGGATATTTGGCGCCCAAGCATGGAAAATAATGGCCATTAACAAGATCGCTCTGGTCCCTTGGTGAGGGACAGGAGCGATTATACCTTTTGGACCTCACACTTCTTGTTTTTTACGTCCAAGACCTCATTTTTGACGTCCAAGATGGCATTTTTACTTAGAATTTCGAGTTCAATTTATTCGATCTTTGAAATGAGTGCACTTTAAAGCATTTTCGCCCTCGTCCCTTGGTGAGGGACAGGAGCTATTTTGCAAATCCAAGCTTATCCGTCCTTTGTTAGCCTTCCAAATTATATTCGATGGATAAATCATGTTTTCCTTGGTCTCTTCAAATCATAAAATTGTCTTGATCCTGCATGAACAGTGCAAATTTGAAATTCAAGCTCCGGTCCTTCAGTAAGGGACGGGAGCACTTTTGCAATTACAAGCCAATTCGTCCTTTGCTAGTTTCGAAAATTATCTTCAACGGATCGATTGCGTCTTCCTTTACCCACCTCAAACGTAAAACTTGTTTTTCTCTTGCCCGAATCTTGTCTTGAGGGAAAATCGCTCTGGTCCCTTGGAGAGGGACAGGAGCGCCCTAGCCAGTCACCTTGGTCCCTTGGAGAGGGACAGGGGCGAACTTGTTACTTAGGCCGATTTTCTTCATTGTGGCGTACTTAAGTTATATTCAACGGGCAAGACATACTTCCCTTGACCTCCTCAAATCGCGAAACCACTTAAATCTTGCAAGGATAATGTGAAATTGGAATTCAAGCTCCGGTCCTTCAGTGAGGGACAGGAGCGATTTTTGCTCTCAGGGCCAAATCTTTTTTACTTTTCACTTCAAATTTCCTTCGTTAAGGAAAATATCATCTCTTTACACGCCATGAATAAAAGTTCGAGTCCAAACAAGGTCTAAAAATGTGTATATGAATAAAATCGCTCTGGTCCCTTGGTGAGGGACAGGAGCGAATTTACCTTTATAGACAAATACTCCATCATTTCATCGTCCTTAATCAAGTCTGGATGCTCTATCACGCTCATTTTGTCCTCCATCATGCCTTTGATGTCTCAATTTGTCCAAACAAGGTCAGGAATGACTCCACTAAGCCTTTTCGCTCTGGACCCTTGGTGAGGGACATGAGCGAATGGCCTTGGACCCTTGGAGAGGGACATGAGCGCTTTTCGCTCTGGACCCTCAGTGAAGGTCAGGAGCGAAATTTGACTTTTCGAACTCTCTATTAGGACAATTTTAATGGAATATAACATTTAAGTATAAGTGACATTTCCTTCTATGTTTCTTCTTTCTTATACTTTAAGTTATATTCCATATATACTTTCAGGATGTTTGAGAGTGGTTTCAAACCTCCAGGAGTTATATTGCAAAATCTAGTTTTTTGAGGTTTTTCAGTTTCCAGACTCAGTCAAATTCAGGATCAGGACATTCCAGACTTAGCCAAATTTCAGGATCAGGACTTTCAGACTTAGCCAAATTTCAAGATCAGGACATCACTCAAGTCGGACTTGCTTATCCATGTGATCACCTGGGCGACACTCAAAATGCAAAGGCTAACTGACAAAACCCTAAAAGACCAAAAAAACAAACCCTAAAAAGCAAAAAACATGGGTCCCCATTTGCAATGGGGCGATGTGTGAAAACGTCACAAAACTACCTCACAGAGGAGTGATTGGAAGAGGACCCGGTGACGTCAGAGTTTGTGATTCCTATGTTCACTTACATCATCCACCAGGAAGTAACTACAAGTTAGTTAATGATACCTTCACGATGAACATCACAAGGACGTTGCAAGGTGGGATTCACAATAGATTATCTCAGGATGCACAAGAACTAGTAAAGAGGTACGGTGCTTGGTTTATCCAATTTCTGAAATTTACTTATGTCAGAGTCCATGGATGTCCTTCACCTCCATACATGTTGCCGAGGTATCCGACAGACAGAATAGTGTTACTTGAGGTAACAAGACAGTTGGCAGCTTATGCGAAGGCATTCAGACACAGACATGGAAATGGAGTCCCTGTACCCATCATCTTAGGCAATTCAGTTGAGGTATGTCCTAATGCTTTAGCCATGGATGACGCGGAGAAGGAGTTAGCTTTGTATTCTTTTTCATTCTTTGCTTTGAGAGAAAGCTTTGATCCACATGGATATATAGAGGAGACAGTCGGTAGAAAATTTAAGCATGAGTTTCAGATAGAAGATTTTATGATGAATCTATTAGATGATCTTGAAGTGAAAAGAAAGATGCATTCTAGATTGCCTTTGGATTTCATCAGGAAATGCAAGATTTACAGAGTGGCCGACCAAGCTCAGGACGGTGGCAAACATCTCCAATCATCCTATGATCGAGATAGCAAAACGGTGAGGTTAGATTGGAATGAGCCCGAGGTTGTGGATCTGGATGCTTTGATGGCCCCAGTCTTGTCTTGTACTCGCAAATGGGTTGATGTGCAGCATCAGAAGTTGAGAGAGCAAGGCATAGCTATGACTTCCACCTTGGAGGAAAGACCAGCTGAGGGTGGAGCCAGTGTAAGCGAGGGCAATCCTAATCCCAGAAATACAAGTGAGGGCAACCTTCGAAGTGCAAGTGAAGGCAATCTCCATCCAAGAGGCTCGAAGAGGAAAGAAAGACCTGAGAAGAAAGAATCTTCCAAGAAGAAGCAAGAGGCCAACCGAGATCGTTCATCCGGCACATCTTCTCGACAAGAGAAGAGGACACTTGAAGTGGAGGAGTCTATGGAGTCAATGGTACAGAATGATAAAGAAGGACAGGCACCAGGTGGATCTCTTCAAGACAATGAGTTGCATGAAGATAGGGAAGATAATGAAGTAACATCTCCTCCCAGAGAAGAAGAATTGCTCAAAGAAATACAGGTTAAAGAGACAAGATCCGCCATCCCAGATTGGTTGAAGGAAAGGTTAACGAAGGTAATTGTGATCGAGGACGAAGACAATGTAATTGATTTGGAGAGCCTTGTCGGACATTCCCAGGAAGTGACAGAGAAGAGGAAGGCTACCAAGATGTCCAAGATGATTAGAGATGAGACTGGATCCAGAAAGTTGCAGATAGCTACACCGGCAGTGGACAAGTATGAAGGTGAGATCCTAGCAGAGGAATATGATATAGAGACATTTGAGCTAGGTCCATCCACAGCCGAACAGACAATGGATGATGCCACCGATTCATTTGAAGCATTGAAAGACAAGCTTAGGGAAGAAATGGAGAAGAATAGGAAGCTTGAGAGAGAAGTTGGTGCATGGAGAACATATTTCAGCCATCTCAATCAGCCTTTGGGACGTCAGGATCCAGCAAGATCACCCGTACAGGCACTTCCCCTTCAATCAATTAGTGAGGCAGAGAGATTCAGGAGTTTGGTCCAGCATATGAGCACTTGGATGGACAAATCCCATACAGTTGCCGTAGAATTTGCAACAAGGATGATGAAGGCTATTCATAGGGCTATCCAGGTTCTTGAGATCATCCACAACTTGATGATAACAGTAGCTGCTTTTGCTCATACCAAAGAGGTTATCATTCCTGTCTTGCAAGTAATCAGACAAACATCGAAGAAGGTCTTAGCACAGGAAAAGATCATGGATGGAGGACCTCACAGTTTACTTCAGTGGTCAACCTTACTCCAAATGAAGGAAGTTCTCTTCGAGGACATCAGTACTAGATGTAGCCATGTTGAGGAGGTTATCCACCCGATCCAGGACAGAGTATTTGAGATACTACGTACCATTCTTGGCAGGAGGATCGAGATTGAGACAGATGTGGATTTGCAAGAATTGGAGGATAGAATCAAGGTTATCTTTTGCAAGGATGCGAATGTTATCACAGATGAGCAACGGGACCAGATGTTTGCTACCATGTTGCTAATTGAAAAGACTAAGGAACTTGAACCTGGTTGGGACACTGCTCTTCTCCAAGCATTTGATCAGGTCATCCACTTAGAAGAACGAATGAAGAATCTTCCCGAGATTCCAATTGCTGAGATCGAAGGAATCATATCAAGATTCATTGCATATGCTAAAAAGGAGCTTTGGAAAGGAAATAAGATTCTAGATGAGAGGTTATTATAGATGACATGGCACCTTAATTGTCATTGGTTTATGTCTCCTAGATTTTCGTGCCAAATTTAATAATTGGCTATGCATTTAATGTTGCGCAATAAAAGGGGAACTTTTGTAATGAAACCCTAATTAGGGTTTAGGTGTCATAATCTTGACTGTTGATCTGCTTTTTGATCTGGACCGTTCATTGTAATTGAGGATGCTATTTATACCCTCATTTCTTTCATTTTTGTAACTAGAAAATTGGAAGATTAGATTATTGATGTATTAGAGAGAGATTAAAGTTTAGAAGCAATTTACTTTTGTAGCTAGATTGAGCTTTGAGAAAGGAATTCAAACAATTGTTGTACATGATGGCTTTGAGATCAATAAAGTATTGAAGTTATGGTATTTTGTTGCAACTCTCTTGGTTATCTTCATGGTTGTTCAATTTTCTTGAATCATTCTCAATCAAAGTAGTGTGTTAATTCGAAGGACAAAGTGTTGGACTTGACCTTTGGTAGGATTCGCTTTCCAAACCACTAGCTTCTTGCTGATTGTAAGAACGCCTTGTGTGGTCTACTGGAGATATTTGAATCGCTTAAACTTTCAATCATTGTTGTATCTTAGATATGTACCTTCGTGGTAGTGTCCTTGATCTTTGATGTATTGAAAAATCATTTGTTACCTTAGAAGATCGCATCAATTTCAATTGAGTTGTTAATTTATGGCAATATTGAAGTTGGTAGAATCTCACCAAGTCTCGTCCACATTAAGTCAATCTTAGGGTTAGACTAGATTAGACCTCTTGCAAACCCTATCTTTTTGATATTTTTTGAAAAGCTTGTTTAGTTTAGAAAAATCTTCGGTGACGTAAGGCCCCTTGATGACACAGCAATCACAACGACCACTGGTGCTTATCCACACGTAGAGACCCTACTAAAAAGAACATTGGAGTCATCCTAACTGATCCTTCTTGCGATATCTTCAGCAGTTAGCGACTTTATTCAAGAGAGGATAAGATGCCTTTGGGTATTTTATTCTGTGTATGATTGTGTACAAAATACACGTCAACAGGATGCCATGGATAAACTCATTGGGACGATTCACCATGGATAGTCCAAATCGGGAGATATGCTTCCATATGAAGGGAGGGAGATAACATTAAAGGGAATTCCCGACAGCTCTCCAAAGATAGTATCATGCAATAAAATGGAGAAAATCCTTAGACATGATCAAGGAGAGTGGGTCGCCCAATGTATGGTCTTGGATAAATCTCCAACCGAAGGTCAAATCATTCAGAATGATATACAACCCATCCTTAAGAGACACAAAAAAGTCTTTGAAGACGTTCCTCTGGGTTTACCCCCAAAAAGGGGATTTGAGCATTCCATTGAATTAGAAGGAGCAAAACCTGTCATTACCGCTCCTTACCGCCACCCCCACAAATTCAAAGAGGAGATTGAAAAAACCATAAAAGAATTATTAGAAATGGGACACATCCAACCAAGCAGTAACCCTTTTGCTTCATCAGTAGTATTGGTCAAGAAGAAAGACAGGACAATGAGAATGTGCATAGATTACCGGGCCCTGAATAAAAAGACTATAAAGAACAGATACCCTATTCCAAGAATTGATGAACTAATGGATGAACTCCACGGAGCAAAATATTTCTCTAAAATCGATCTAAGGTCAGGAAACCATCAGATTAGAATGAGGGAAGAGGATATTCCCAAACCAGCATTCAGATGTCACTATGGACATTTCGAGTTTTTGGTTCTGCCATTTGGTCTCACTAATGCCCCGGCCACCTTTCAGTCATGCATGAATCATACATTCAGGCAACAGTTGAGGAAATTTCTTCTAATATTCTTTGATGATATACTCATTTACAGCAAGAAATGGGAAGAACATCTCCTACACATCGAAGAGGTATTAAATATTCTTGAATCTGAATCATTATATGCTAAAGCCTCCAAGTGTGAATTTGGGATGAGAGAAATCATCTACCTAGGACACAAAATAAGTGAGGTGGGAGTAAGTGTGGATGAGGAAAAAATTAGGGCCATCAAGGAATGGCCCACCCCTAGAACCTTAATGCAACTAAGAGGGTTTGTGGGACTATGCAGCTACTATAGACGTTTTGTAAAAGGGTTTTCCAAAATAGTGGCACCCCTCACCGACCTAACTAAGAAAGGGGCCTTCACATGGAATGACCAAGCCCAAAAGGCCTTTGAACAACTTAAAATAACCATAAGCTCATGTCCAGTATGGCCGTTCCCGACTTCTCTATACCTTTTGAACTACAATGTGATGCATCTGGGGAGGGAATTGGGGCAGTCCTCATGCAAAAGAAACACCCCCTAGCTTTTGAGAGTCGTAAACTTACCAAAGCAGAAAGACACTACTCTATCTATGACAAAGAAATGTTAGCCATAATGCACGCCTTGGCCAAATTTCGACAATACCTCGTCTGTGGGAAGTTTGGTGTGAAAACCGATCATAACAGCCTACGTTTTTCCTTGAGCCAAAGGGACCTTAATGATAGGAAACAAAAATGGGTGAGCAAAATACAAGCCTATGACTTTGATATAGAATACGTAAAAGGGGTGAATAACAGGGCAGCAGATGCACTATCCCGAAGAGCACACCTCAATGCCCTTACCAGCATCTCAAGGGACTGGAAGGAAGAAATCCTTAATGAATATAACCAAGATCCACAAACAAAGGAAATCTTGGAGGGAAACCTCCCTAATGAAGATTTTAAAGTTAGGGGAGACCTCATCTTGTACAAGGGAAGGGTATACTTGACCCCTCAAACCAAATTCAAAAACAAACTCCTAAAAGAATTCCATGATAACCCCCTGGCAGGACATCAAGGATACTATAAAACTTATAAACACACAAGGGAAAGGTATGCATGGAAAGACCAAAAGAGAGATGTCCAAAAATATGTACAAGAGTGTCAAACTTGTCAACGCAATAAAACCGAACTCACTCACCTAGCCAGATTGCTTCAACCATTACCTATTCCCAAACAGAAGTGGGAGAGCATTTCGATGGACTTCATAACAGGGTTGCCAAGGACACAAGGAAAAGATAGCATTTTTGTGGTGGTAGACAGACTAACGAAGTATGCCCATTTCCTTGCAGTCTCCACCGAATACAAAGCCTACCAAATAGTCGATTTATTCTTCAGGGAAATTTTCAGGCTCCATGGACTCCCTCTGAATATTGTCAGTGACAGAGATAGCAAATTTATTAGCCAGTTCTGGCAGGAACTCTTCAGAATGGCAGGAACGGTCTTGACCCCTAGCACCAGTTACCATCCTCAAACTGATGGGCAAACTGAAATAGTGAGCAAGTGGATAGAGGGCTACCTAAGGAATTATGTTACAGGGCAACAGACGGCCTGGGTCAAGTGGTTACACCTGGGAGAACATTGTTACAACACAACACACCACATGTCAATAGGGATGAGTCCTTTCCAAGCCTTGTACGGCTATGAGGCCACAAGCTTTGGAGAACTAATAAACCAAGAAAGCAAAGTACCAAGAGAACAAGATTTTGTTCAATAGAGTAAGATATCATGAAGACCTTGAAAGAGAATTTACAACAAGCCCAAAATCAACAAAAGATCTATGCAGACAGGAAGCATACAGAAAGGACTTTTGAGGCCGGAGATCTAGTGTTTTTAAGGCTACAACCATATAAGCAATCTTCCCTCAAAAAGAATGGGGCTGAAAAATTGAAACTCCGGTTCTATGGACCCTATAAGGTAATTCAAAGGATTGGGGAAGTAGCTTATGAAATAGAACTTCCCAAAGACAGTAAAATACATAATGTGTTCCATGTCTCCCGACTCAAAAGGGTTCTCAGGCAACACTTGGCTCCTTGCAGTGAACTACCACCCTTAGATGATGAAGGGAAACTCACCTTGTACCCGGAGATCATTCTAGATACACGAAAAAAAGAGCTTAGGAACCGAACCATTACCGAACACCTGATTAAATGGAAGAATCTCCCAAATGAGGATGCTACTTGGGAAAAGGAGGAAGATCTAAAGATGCTTGAGGACAAGCAAAATTGAGACGGAGGGACTGTGATAACCCCTACGGTATCACCAGATGTAAAATTATTTAATAATGTTAATATATGGATTAATTAAATAAGGTTATTGCAAATAAATGATTAAAATGATAATATAAGTAATCTATTAAAAATAAAAGAAATATATTTAATATATAATAATAAAGAAAAGGGTTACTTAATATTTAATATATTTTAATAAAGAAAGTTATTTAAAATATATATAATTATAAAGAAAAAGCATTATTTAATATTTAATTTTTAATGGCAATATGACAAAGTAAGATTTAATGTACCCCTATGCAAACATAATCTAACTACACTATAACTAGCCCCCACCCCGATTACTCCCGCACGAAGTTGTGCGATGGTAATCGGGCTGCGATTACCACCGCACCCCGATTACCATCGCACAACTTCGTGCGGGAGGGGACCCGTGGAGGGGTACAACCCTTCACGGGATATAAAGGGAACAGCAGCCAGCAGTTTGAAGGGGAGAAGGGCAGCGGAACGGTAAGAAGAGAATTGCAATCAGAAGCAACCATAGATCAAATACGACTGCTGCGGACAGGAAAGGTAAGTAATGAATCAATATTATTATATGTTAATGTGTACTTACAGTATGTATTAATGAATATAAATAATTAATATTCTAATATATACATTAATGAATGACTATTTTAAAAGATAGGTAATGAATGAAGTTAATACATATTTAATACATATGTTAATCAATGTAAGTAATCTATATGTAAATAATGAATATTTTAATGTAGACATTAATGAATGGTTTTCAGATATTAAGGAATAAGTGTGAACCGTATGTTAATGAATATGTACAAACATACGTTAATGAATACATATCAATGCATAGTTAGGAATATACGTTAATAAATGTGAATGTTTTATAATGGACACCTTCGAAACATAGGTTATGGAATATATGCTAAGTTAGGAATATGTGAATGTGGATTATGGAATAGGAAGTAGTAATAAATTATAAATGTAATACAAATGTGATTAAATAATGGAGCCTATAGGGAGGAAACTCCCTTAGCCTAATGGAGGGATTATGATAATCCCTGGAAGGCAGTATATATTGAATATCTATATGCATATATATGGCTTGGTTGACCAAGTTCATCCAAGAAGAGACGGATCTGGCCAGTCCCCTCTGAGGACTTGGATGATGGGATGCATCATCCAAGGTAAGGAATTGACATATGGTCTTCCTTGGATGGCTTGGGTGTAAGAAATTACACCCAAGACAGGAATCAAATTAACCTTTGATTTCCTGGAGGGCTTGGGTATAAGAAGTTACATCCAAGACAGGAATCAAATTAACCTTTGATTTCCTGGATGGCTTGGGTGTAAGAAATTATATCCAAGACAGGAATCGAATTCACCTTCGATTTCCTGGATGGCTTGGAACCAAGATGGGTTCCAAGAAGGCGAGCTTCACAGTCGCCTAAGGACATATCTCCGTATGTCATTTGTATCCTTTTTATTTGATAAGAATTGTGATTGTGTTAATTAAGTATTTTAAAGTTAAATTGCAGGTTATATATATATATATATATATATATTTGTTGTATTCTAACAATCTGTTTTGCAGGGCAGGGATCTCTAACTAGTAGGGACATTACATACTAAGAGAGAACTCATCTAAGCAAGAAGCTAACTGAAACAGTGCAGCAAAGATCAGATTGTCGGGGAAGCACAGAGATGGATATGCACTAAGTGAACAGACACTCAAGGTATTGAAGTAAGACATGAACAGAGCATGGGTGATGGGTTTGACTAGAGTCGAACTCAACAACAATAAAATTCATCAGTCGAGACAGTTGATAGAAATGGGTTCAACCCCAATCAAAGCAGTCTAAGAATAGAGAAAAAGACGAAGTCTGTGGCATTTTCAGAAGCTGAAATGTTCTAGATTCTGGACAGAATAGAGATAGATATGTACTAAGTTTACAGACACTCAAGGTATTTGAGTAAGACAAAAACAGAGCATGGGTGATATAGTTTTGACTGCAGCCAAACTCATTAATGGGTTTGACAACAATCAAATTCATCATGAGCAGACAGTCGATAGAGACAGGTTCAACCCCAGTCAAAGTCGTCCAAATCAGGACAAAAAGCCAGTCCATGGCATTTTCAGAAGCTGAAACGTTCTAATTTCCTTGGTTTAAGTTTCAAATGTCATTTGCACTTCTTTCTGACATCCCTTTGCTTCTCTTTTCTTTAAGTTTATATACCTCCAAGACAGGTCAATTTGTAACAATTTGAAGACTTGAAATAGTTTTCCTTAGTGCTCTTGTAAAAATAGTTGACTAAAGTAATCTTTCTTCTGCTTATGAGTCTAACTGATGTGATTTAATTTGAGGGAGTGAGAGAGCAAATTGTGGAGTTCTATAGTGTTTGGTATTGTTATTCTTAGGTCAGAGCATCTACGCAAGCCTTGAGAAGGCAGTAAACCATTTGTTTAACACACACACTCTTAAAGTTTTCACTCATTGGGTTTCTCCAAGTCATATTGCTGCTGTCCCTTATTTCTATGCTTTCCTACTTGTTGTCACATGCCCCCTTGCGTTGCTAAGCACACATATATTGCTAGATGTGTTACTATAAAGGCCGATTTCCTATTATTCCACACACATAGAATGGCAACTTTTCTACAAAATTACATTAAGGTTGAAAAAGATTCTTGCTGATGAATTATGCTAAGTTACCAGTTCGGGATAGGGCTCAGATTTGGGCACGCGAACCCGGTTAATGGGTTCAGGAAATTTTTTTTTGCCCTTTGGGTTCATGGGTCGGGTTCATCCATATATATAGATAATGAAATATACAAAATTATAAAACTAAATACATTTGATAGTATGATACTTCATTATTGATCAATGCCAAATGCCAATTGATAGTTCAGAATTGAATTGGAAGATGGAACAATGCAAAATGGCAGAAGAAAAACATTTAATAGTATGCTACTTCATCATTGATCAATGCGTGAGGAAAACCCAACGATAGAAGGGAGATGCTTTTAGGTACATTTTAGAGCTTTTGGATGCAAAAAAATGTTAAAATGTCTATTTTTGTTATGTTTTGGTGCTCAGTGCCTTTTGGATACGCCCAAGTTCATACTTGGGTTCGTACCTAGCGAACCCAAACCCCTGGGTACATACCCAAGGCGAACCCAGATGAACCCCTGGGCAAACCCGAACCCAAGCGAACCTAGTCCGAGTGCATGGACCAAAACAAGCAAACCCGATAGCTCAAGAATTATGTAGTGGAATATCTCCACACTGATTACTGATCATAAAGTGAGAAACTTACAAGGGGAAGCCCCGCAGCGCAACGGAAGTTTCAATCCCTATTGATAGGGAGTTTGTAGGTTCGAGTTTGTAATGTCCCCTTCTCAGTGAGGAGTAAGCAATGGTCCATTGGCCTATTTTCGGAGACCCGTAGGCTGATTGGAATGGAGAATTAGGGTTTCCTATTTTTGTGGAGTTCTGCACGAGCCATTTGAGGATTGTCCGATGGGAATTCTACATTTTTTTTCATGGATTCCTTCTGGGTTTTTCGAGAGTTTCTCGGTGGTATAACATGCATTCAGTTCTAAGGAGAATTCTAAACTTACTATTTTTAGTAAGTGGGTGTTGGGCTAACTAGATAGTACAATGTATTTTCTGGGTAATCTGAGCTCTCTCTCTAGGTTCGATGATCAGGATTTTCGGAGTAGTTTTCCTTGACTTACTATTTTTAGTAAGTGATAGCTCAGGTATTGCTATTTTTGGCAATCTTGGGCAAAGCTTCGATCCAGTGCAGTTCAATATTTTTCTTCACTTCAGTTCACCTGTGGATTTGACTGCGATCAATATTGGGGATATAAGTGAATTAATTAAATATTATTACTTTACTTTAAAATTTAATATTTAATTATTTATATTCCTGATCAATTGTATTTAGAATTGTGCATAATGTTGTTTTCCTAAGTCTAGCTAGGCGAAATATTTATTTGATAGAAGGGGACACCAAAGTGAATGTGGAGGCATTATTTTTATTTAGCAAAGTTTTATTTATATGCCAAATCGTGGTTTTTTCCCCTCTAGGCGTGATTTTGGCAAATGAGTGGGGCGCCAAACGTGGGCCCACCTTGGGAAATGAAATGCAAATTTGAAGGGGTGAATTTGGCAGTATTTGGATTTGAATTTCAGACTGGGAAATCTATTTATACAGGTGCTTGGCTCATCATTTGATCATCTGGAGAATTTACACCATTATGTTGCCGGAATGGTTAGTGACTGAACTTCGAAGTTGGAAGAGCTTCCTAGTTGCTTCAGTTTCGTACTTGAGCCACAGTACCTAGCTGGATAGTTGTTTTTGGGTGACATTTTGGAGTGTTGATTTAATTTCAGTGTGTATTTTGGAGTTTCTAAGTTGCTGCTGTGTTTTTGTTGTGTGCTGGGCATAGTGGCTGAAATCATATTCTGATCGTACCTTCTTGCCTACTGTGCATTTTCATATGGCTATTGGCTCTTAAGTTCTTCTTCCTATAGGCGATGATATCTTGAAAAGCAGAGATGTTGGTTCGCTGAATTGAATTTACTATTGCTGATCGAACTTTCCAGCTTTAGCGCCCCTCTCCATTGCCACCTTGGGATGTGTGCCACCGATCCTTGGACTTAAGTTGCAGGTTTGAAGTTATGTATTCTTCGCCTAGGTTGTATTGTTCATTTGCTTTTGATTTGGTGTGATTCTGAGTAGATTTGAATGAGTTATGTGCATTTTGGTGTTTCCCGTAGTGGCTGGTCTGTGCATTGTTAAGTGTCAGAGATAAGAACAGCAGTAGTCGTTTATACTTGAGTTGGTTTTGTTAGTAGCTTTCAATTTTGATCAGCATTGTTCTTCTATTCTAATCTCTCCTCTCTATTTTGTAAGGTTGAATAGTAGTACTATCAACCACTTCTGGATTGTAAAACATACCCCACTAAAAAGTGGAAGAGGCTGGCTTGCTGCCTACATTTGATATTTGTAATTCAGTCCTCCCTCTGCATAAGTGGTCAACTGATGTCTGTTTGTAATGGTCCTCCCGCTGCATAATCGGTTGAGTGATATTTGTTGTAATGATCCTCTCGCTGCACAAGCGGTTGAGTTGAGCTTTGTTATGTGTGTTCAGTCCTCCCGCTGAAATATTGCGGTAGATTGATTCGTGCTTTGGAGTGTTTGTTCACTTGGCCGGTTTACCACAAAGTTTCTTTGTTTACCCGCTGGATAAGCGGAAGGGGCTGGCTTACCGCCCATTATTGTAATCAATACTTCAACAGTTTGCAACTAACGATCCCCTACTACCATATGCTCTCACCCTCCCAGTTTGGGCTCTTGGTGATCAAAAGGTGTAGGGTTCCTTCTTGTTGGTTTTGGATTTCTTATTCTAACCCTAACGGGTGTGGTTGTGTTTGTAATCTTGTTAAAAATCAAAAAAAAAAAAATTGTGGGGATACTACAGAGTCCCTTTCCCCATGCCTTGGACTTGTTGCCGCACACTTGAAAGAAACTTTGGAGACTACATGCTCACTCTGCCCAGTTCATCTGGTGGACCCTACTTTGCCGATTGGCTGCAAACATGATGCAGAGGCATTAATGCCTAACTGTTCACTGTCCACACAGGCATGCTACGGATGCATATGGACTAGGATGGTTGGTGCTGGCGTAATACAAATGGAGAGATAAGGAGGATCACATGGAGAGATAAGGAGAGGAAGGTATAAGGAGAAATGTAGAGAAATAAGGAAGGTGAGTTCGTGGTTAGCAAAAAATATAGGCTCGGAGGTGTTAATACCTCAAAAATGATAATGTAACCACAGGGAGGGGGTCCCCCATTTGTGACCCTCACTGGTTGGAAACTACGGTCCAAAAAAAGTCATTACCAATAAATAAATAAATAAATAAAGTGAGAAACTTATAGCCATTGAATTTTTCAATCATCTTCATTTAGACTGTTTGGCCAGTAATAATTGTGATCGATATCATTTAAGATTCCTATGCAGAATAAAATTGCAACATCAAGATTTAAAATAAAACAACATTAAATGACACAAAGCTACTGATTACTGAAATCAAATAAGGCCTACTTCGATGATTAGCATTTTGTCATGGCTCAAATACAATTATTATACTTACTGATGTTCATTTTGTTGGTTGAAAATTTTGTACACTTGGGGAAATATACAAAATTGTGGTTTCAACCTGGTGACCATTTCACACATCGCCCCATTAAAATGGGGACCCCCTCTTTTTGCTTTTGTTTTGCCTATTCTTCTCTCCGCTTTTAGGATTTTGAGTAAGTGAGTGAGTCGTCTGGACTAGGGTTAAGCCTTAGGAGTTGCCTTTTGATATTTTCAAGCCGAGTCCAGTCTAATTTTGAAAGATTATTAAGCATCCTCACGGAGATTGCAATTTTGAAATAGCTTGAGTCTGTCAGGAAGTTGAGTATGTCTCAGGATGGGTCCAGTTAAGATTTTGAGGGCAAATTCAAGTTAGGTCTAGGGGTTAGCATTTTAATGATGGAATTATTCATTTTGTCTGGGCAAACTTTAACCAAATTTTGGAAGCAAGGTAACCGATTCCTGGACTTGAAGATGACCTCACCCTGCATGATGAAGTGATCTGAAGACCTAAATTTTTGACATTTTGGCTTATAAGGGCAAAATCGCTCCTGTCCCTCTCTCAGGGACCAGGGCGAAAGTGATATTTTATGCATCTTGGTTATTGACTTGTTTTAATTGTTTTATGCAGGGTCGCCAGGGGATATAATTGGACGTAAATTGAAGATTTTGAAGATTTTGAAGACTCAAAAATGACAAGTTTTTAAAGTTTAAGACCAAATCGCTCCTGTCCTTCACTGAAGGACCAGGGCGAAATGGCTTACTTAGATCGTTTTGGGCCTCATTTGATCAAACTGAAGCATCAAGAACGCAATGAAGGATGAAATGAGCATGAAGGAGTATCCAGACTTATTCGTTGGCAATGAAAGATTGAACTTTTGGCCCAGCAAGGACAAATCGCTCCTGTCCCTCACCCAGGGACCAGAGCGATTTTCTTCAAACACACCTTCTTGGACATTTTTTGGATTTGGACTTTTGTTCATAACTTGCGAAATGATGGTATCTTCCCCAGCAAAGGAAATTTGAGATGAAAATTATAAAGATTTGACCTTGAGGACCAAAATCGCTCCTGTCCCTTGCTGAAGGTCCAAAGCGATTTTCTAAAAAGTGCAATTTTCTTACAAGGACGAAGTAGTTTTGTGATTGAAACGAATGAAAGAAGGTATTTTTAGCCCGTTGAAGATAGTTTGGAAGCCTAACAAAGGACGAATAAGCTTGGATTTGCAAAATCGCTCTTGTCCCTCACTGAAGGACCAGAGCTTGAATTCCAAGTTTGCCTTATCCTTGCAAGATTTAAATGATTTCGCGATTTGATTAGGACAAGGAAAGTGTGTTTTGCTCATTGAATATAACTTGAATGGACCACAATGGAGAAAATCGATCCAAATTGGCTAAGGCGCTTCTGTCCCTCTCTCAGGGACCAAGGTGAATTTCAAAGGTAGCTCCTGTTCCTCTCCCAGGGACCAGAGCGATTTTCTCAAGAGCCAAGTTTTTGGCAAAGGTGAAGCAAGTTTTACGTTTGGGATGAGTAAAGGAAGGCATAATCGATCCATTGAAGATAATTTTGAAAGTTTGCAAAACACAAGTGGAGCCTATAATGGCCAAGGCGCTCCTGTCCCTCTCCCAGGGACCAGGGCAAAAAATGCATTATCAAGTCTTCCCTTCCAAATTTGGTCGAATCCAGGCCAAGGCACAAGATGGCGATGATATTTGAAAAGCTTCAAGGGAAAACAAAGTTGCAAAGACCGCAAAACTGGACGAATAATGGCCAAGGCGCTCCTGTCCCTCACCAAGGGACCAGAGCGAAATCTTCAAATTTGCCTTATTGCCTAACATTTTGGAGTGTTACTTTCGTTTGCAAGACTCAAGATGGATTAAGGAACAATGTTTTACGCCTTGAAGGCAATTGAAAGTTGACACGATCAAGGGTTTGTACCAAGAACTAAATGGCGCTCTTGTCCTTCACTCAAGGACCAAGGCGATTTTCATAAAAACAATCATTCCCTTCCAAAGCCACGCCAAAGCAAGGTTGTACAAAGTCAAAAATGTCTTTCGAAGGGCGATGAACAAGGAACCAACCCTAAAAAATTGACTAACTTAAGCACAAATGCAAAATCGCTCCTGTCCTTCACTGAAGGACCAGGGCGAATATCCTTGGAAGAACTCATTTGGTATTGGAGAAACGATTTAGGCATGCATAGAACGAACAAGGAAGATCATTGATTGCCCTGCAACATGAATTGGCGATTGGAAAAGACAAGGACCAAGGGCAAAAGGTGGATCGCTCCTGTCCCTCACCAAGGGACTAGGGCGAAAATGTTTTAAGATACACTCCTTCCATAGATGGAATAAATCAAACTCAAGATTCCAAGCGAAAAGGCCATTTTGGACGTCCAGGATAAGACTTTGAACGTGAAAAGCGAGAAATACAAGGCTAAAATGCATGGGCGCTCCTGTCCCTCTCCCAGGGACCAAAGCGATGTTGTTGATGTCCCAAATATCTCCCATGCTTAGACGCCAAATTTTTTGAATTGCATTAAATGCTAAATCCGCTAAAACTTTGGAATATATTTTAATTAAAATGGGCATTTAATGAGTTCGCATAAGGCATTTAATAATTAATTTAGCCTTTTAAAAAATCGAAATTTTAATTGCAAAGGCATTTAAATTAATTATTATTAAATTAAATAAAAAAGAGAGCGCTTGGGATGTTATTTTAATAAAGGTCGGCCTCCTCTTTTATTTATTTTTTTATTTATTTTAGGCTTATTTTTCAAGTCGGCCTATGGGCAATTGCAATGCATGACCGCCTATATAAGGGAGGTATTTTGAAACATTTTGATCCATCATTCAATCATTGTTTAAATGCAATTTGGAGAAGCAATAGAAGGAGCGAAATCTCATCCAAGGAGAAGTGCGAATTTTGAACCAAGAAGGAGTGCGAATTTTGTTAGAGGTGGGGCAAGTTTTCCTCAAGGCGTTGAAGACCCACAAGGTGGTGAAGTTGATGAAGGAGGCGCATTTGCTAAAGGGCTTCGATCTTCATTTTGCCTAGCGAATTTCTTAATTTTTGCATCTTTTTTTAGAGCTAGTTCTCAAAGAGAGGTATGGTGAAGATCTTCCTAGCCCAATTTTGAAATTTTGAAATTTTGAATTTCCAATTGCATCGTCATATTTAGGAAATGATAATTCAAAGATTTATCATGAAGTTTCTTAAATTTAAAACTTAAACTTAATCTATATTTCTACATTCCAAGGTATATTGCTCATTATGAAATGTTGTGTAGGTGTCAAGATGGCGACCCCAAAGGCAGGAGCATCCACCAGTCGTCCAGCCCTCATGAAGGAAGATCAAAGGAATGAAGAAATGGAGACCAAGACCGTGTCAAAATGGAGCAACATTGGAGATACCAGCTTGGGAAACTTCAGTATGAAGAAGTTTCGAGAGGTCCCTTATATTGGAAAGCCATCACCTGTCGCAAGGAGAATAATTGAAAGTGGCATTATCAAGGCGGCCAGCTTCCCTCCAGCAATCCAGTGCCATGAGCTGATGATCGAGTGTGCCCGCCATTACAACCCACAGTCAAGATCGATCGTGTCCAAGGAAGGAAACACTTTGGCTTATCTTTCAGATGAGGCTATCAGTGAAGCTCTTCATCTACCGGAACATAAAGATATGATTTACAAAAGCTTGGAAGGAGCAAGATCCATGTACGAAGATGATCCAGACACTTGCTTGAGCATCATCAACAAGAATTGGTTACTCAAAAGTCGTCCTCGCCTAAGCAAGATTCCCAACACACCACATAGGATCGACTTCCAGGAGGAGTACAGAGATTTGATAACCTTACTTAATCGAGTTACAGGGGCTCCTCAAGCCTTCTATTTTGAGAAGTGGATGTTCTTCTTCATCCAAGTGATAGTTCAAGGAAAAGGAACAATTCATTGGGCTAGAATTATTAGCCATTGCTTGGACGTGCAGTTGAGAAGACTGAAGGCTACTAAATCCTTCCGCATGAGCTCGTACATCATGTATGCCTTGATCAGGAGTTTTGAATATGCAGGACTACCTCACAGAGGAGTGATTGGAAGTGGACCTGGAGAAGTCAGCGTTTGTGACTCTTATGTTCATTTGCATCATCCATCAGGAAGTAACTACAAGTTAATCAATGATACCTTCACAATGAACATCACCAGGACACTGCAAGGCGGGATTCATAATCAGCTATCTCAGGAGGCACAAGAACTTGTAAAGAGGTATGGTGCCTGGTTTATCCAATTCCAGAAGTTTACATATATTAGAGTTCATGGGTGTCCTTCACCTCCATATATGTTGCCAAGATATCCGACAGACAAGATAGTACTACTTGAGGTGACTAGGCAGTTGGCAGCTTATGCGAAGGCATTCAGACACAGGCATGGAAATGGGATTCCTGTACCTATCATACTAGGGAATTCAGTTGAGGTATGTCCTAATGCTCCAGCTTTAGATGATGCAGAAAGAGAGTTGGCCTTATATTCATTTTCATTCTTTTCATTGAGGGAAAATTTTGATCCTTATGGGTATATAGAAGAGACAGTTGGTAGAAAATACAAGCATGAATGTCAGGTAGAAGACTTTTGGATGAATCTCTCAGATGATTTAGAAGAGAAAAGAAAGATGCATTCCAGATTGCCTTTAGATTTTATCAGGAAATGCAAAGTTTACAAGGTGGTCGATCAAGCTCAGGACAGTGGCAGGCACCTCCAGTCCTCTTATGATAGAGAGGACAAGGCAGTCAAGATAGATTGGAATGAACCTGAGGTTGTGGACTTAAAGGCTTTGATGGCCCCAATTTTGTCCTATACTCGCAGATGGGTTGATGTGCAACATCAAAAGTTGAGAGAGCAGAACATACCTATGACTTTTACTTTGGAGGAAAGGTCGGCAGAAGGAGCAAGCGCGAGTGAAGGTCATCCTCATCCTAGAAGCACAAGCGAAGGCAATCCTCACCCCAGAAGCGTAAGTGAAGGCAATCCTCATCCTAGAGGTGCGAAGAGGAAGGATAGACCTGAGAAAAGAGAATCTTCCAAGAAGAAGCAAGAGGCCAATCGAGATCGCTCATCCAGCACATCTTCTCGACAAGAGAAGAAGACACTTGAAGTGGAGGAATCTATGGAATCAATGGTTCAGAATGATAAACATGAAGAAGGACAGGCATCTCAACGTTCATCAAGTCCATCTCCCCAGGTCAATGAGCTACATGAAGACAAGAATGATGATGAAGCGACGTCTCCTCTCCGGAAAGAAGAGCCACTACCTAAAGAAATACAAGTTAGAGAGACAAGGTCCGCCATTCCAGATTGGTTGGAGAGACTAACAAGGGTGATTGTGATCGAAGACGAAGATAACGTGATTGATTTAGAAAGCCTTGTTGGAAATTCTCAGGAAGTGACAAAAAGAAGGAAGGCTACCAAGATGTCCAAGATGATCAGAGATGATGAGACAGCGTCCAGGAAGTTGCAGATAGCTACACCGGCAGTGGACAAGTACGAGGGTGAAATCCTTGCAGAAGAATATGATGTAGAAATCGTTGAGCTTGGTCCACTCACCACCGAGGAGGCATTGGATGAGGCAACTGATTCATTTGAGGCGCTTAAAGATAAACTTAAGGAAGAAATGGAAAAGAATAGAAAACTTGAGAGAGAGAGAGGTGCTTGGAGAGGCTACTTTAGCCACCTCAGTGAGCCTTTGGGACGTCAGGATCCAGCAGTATCTCCTGTGCAAGCACTTCCCCTTGAATCAGTTGGTGAAGCAGAGAAAGTTAAGAGCTTGGTCCAGCTTATGAGCTCTTGGATTGACAAATCCCATACAGTTGCCATTGAGTTTGCAACAAGAATGATGCAGACCATTCATCGGGCTATCCAGGTCCTTGAGATCATCCACAACCTAATGATAACAGTAGCCACCTTTGCTCATACTAAAGATGTTATCATTCCTGTTCTTCAAGTAATCAGGCAAACACCAAGGAAGACCTTAGCACAAGAAAAGATAATGGATGGAGGAGCTCATAATTTACTCCAGTGGTCAACCTTACTCCAGATGAAGGAAGTTCTTTTTGAGGACACCAGCGCCAAATGCAATCAAGTGGAGGAGGTCATCCATCCAATCCAGGACAAGGTGTTTGGGGTTTTATGTACTATTCTTGGCAGAAGGATCGAAGTTGAGACAGATGTGGATCTTCAAGAGTTGGAAGAAAGGGTCAAGGTCATCTTTTGCAAAGATGAGAATGTTATCACAGATGAACAAAGAGATCAAATATTTGCTACTATGCTCCTGATTGAGAAAATCAAGGAACTCGAACCTGAATGGGACGCAGCTCTTCTCAAGGCCTTTGATCAGATTATTCACTTGGAGGAACGAATGAGGAATCTTCCCGAGATTCCTATTGCTAAGATTGAGGGAATCGTGTCCAGATTCATTGCATATGCTAAAAAGGAGCATTGGAAAGGGAATAAGGTTCTAGAAGAGAGGTTGTTATAGATGACATGGCACCTTAATTGTCATTGGTCTATGTTTCCTAGATTTTTGTGCCAAATTAAATATTTGGCTATGCATTTAATATTGTTCAATAAAAAGGGAACTTTTGTAATAAAACCCTAATTAGGGTTTAGGTGTCAGAATCTCAGCCGTTGATCTTCTTTTGATCTGGGCCGTTCATTGTAATTGAGGATGCTATATATACCCTCATTCATTTTCATTTTGAAATTAGAGATAGGAGCAATAAGAAATAGTTAGAAGATTAGAGTTTTTGGAGAGAAGAAAGTTATTTTGTAGCAAGATTGAGTTTGAAGAAAGAATTTCAAACAATTGTTGTCTATTTTGGCTTTGAGATCAATAAAATATTGAAGTTATGGTGTTTTATTGCAATTCTTGTGGCTATCTTCATGGTTGTTTGTTTTCTTGAATCATTCTCAGTCGAAGTAGTATTTAAGTTTGAAGGACTAAGTGTTGGGCTTGATTTTGGTGAGATTCACGTTCCAAACCACTAGCTTCTTACTGATTGTAGGAACGCCTTGTGTGGTCAACTGGAGAGACTTGAATTACTTAAACCTTCAATCGTCATTGAGCTTTGGATATGTGCCTTTGTGGTAGTGTCCATGATCCTTGATGAATTGAAAAATCATTTGTTACCTTAGAAGATCGCATCAATTTCAGTTAGGCTGTTATTTCATGGCAATATTGAAATTGGTAGAATCTTGCCAAGTCTAGCCTACATTAGGTCATTCTTAGGATTAGATTAGAATTTATCCTTTGCAAACCCTACCTTTGATCTTTTTTGAGAAAATTATTAGTTTAGGGAAATCTTGTTCCTACAGCTCAGAGGACATAAGGCCCCTTGATGAAACAGCATTCACAACAACCACTGGTGCTTATCCACACGTAGAGACCCTACATAAAAGAACATTGGAGTCACCCTGATTGATCCTTTTTTGCGACATCTTCACCAATCAGAGGCTTTATTCAAGAGAGGATAAGGTACCCTTGGGTATTTTATTCTGTGTATGATTGTGTACAAAATACACGTCAACACAACCACAGCACACGAGTAAAAACTCTCCTAATTAAGGGAAGGCTCCCCCTATCTAACTACAACTTGGAAAATAAAATAGGATGGGACTGCAATCTTTCTTCTTTTTTCAAGAAAGACAATATCCTTTTCTCTTCACAGAAAAGGATAGCGATTGAATAACAGCAGTAACCACTTTCAAGTGAAATAAGAGAAAGGAAATGAAGTTTCCTGAAAGCGCAAAGACTTCCGTCACTTCCTTCGAGACGGGACAGCAATATCAAGCTCAAAGACTTGACTATTGGAAGTCCTATCTACCCTTTGCTATACTAAATTTTACAACGAATAAAAGATAACAGCTCAAAGATTGGAATAATCTATTCTTTCAACACAAAGACAAGAACTAATGCAAGCTCAAAGACTTGCTGCTATTTCTTATCAAACAGTAATTTTTCCTCAAGAATAGACGCAAGCTCAAAGACTTGCTGCTCCTTCAAGAGAGTTTCCTATTTTAATTAATCTTCTCTACTTGCAACTCAAAGACTTCAAATCAAATTGGACTAAGCTCCTTTAGAAACACTTGGCATAGAAGAAATAAAAGATTCAAACTCAAACATGTAGCTCAAAGACTCAAAACTTGAGTAATCCTTCTTTATTATTCTTCAAAAACTTTCAATCCACATACATAAGCTCAAAGACTTCTTGCTATAAATTTGGCAGAGTTTTTGCTTGCTTTCCAAAAGATACCGATTACAAAGGACCCTCTCTTCTATTTATAGGAGAGGAGCCTTGAGAAAAAGGTGGGAGGATCCTAACTAACTTGAGAAATTCCCTCAACCACCAAGACCTATTCAACAACTAATTATAACTTCATTAACTAACTAAGACTTATTACAACTACAGTCCTAATCAGACACAACTTGTAGTTGCCTTAAAAGTAATTACAAAGTGCAAGTAAGGAGTTAACTTGCAATTACAAAAATGCAAGTGATGACAACTTGCAATTACAAAAGCGTTTTTACTAGTAAACTTGCCGAAAGGGAAACTACAATTATGAAATTATAATTTTAAAATTTTACAAAAATCACTTAAGTTGCACCTCTTGAAGATATGAACAATTCAAACTTTTGAATAACTTTCTGCAATTCATCAGGATCTGGTTCATGAGTGTTCATAGCCACCACCCTAGTCTTTACGACAACATCATCGCATTGGCATAGCATGGAGTTGCCCTTTTCCAATGCGGACCGGATTTCCTATAACTCAGTTTGATACTTAATCAATATTTGAATGGAAGCGACTAAGAATTGCTCACTTCTCCATTCATCATGAATCTTGAGTTGCAGACCTGCAAGAACTTCTTCCTCGAGCAGTAACTCATCATTCTGATTTAAAATGTCACAGGATGCCTTTTTACAACAGGAGGTAACATCTTGAAAGACTGTTTCACGCAACTTTAAGGTCTCATCAATTTCTTCAATGAGTGACTTGAGAACAAGAGATTTGTTCTCCAGAAGTTCCTCATATTCAATGTACATGACTCTGGAAGGAATTACGTCATGCACCTGAAGAACGCCCAATTGATGTTGAGGCATCTTTCACCAAGAAACTAAATTTCTCTCAACCTTCTCCAAATTTAGTTTGAAAGCACCCAAGATTTGATTCAACTTATCTTCAATGGTTTCCAATTTAACCATTGTTTCAAATACCTATCTTATGACTTGTGAACATAAGTCATGCAATTGATCAACCCAAGTGTCTAAGGCTTGAACCTTTTGGGCGGCTCTCTCGATACCTTGGATTGGTTCACCGGCCTTGGAAGAAACAGGCACTTGGCCTTCTCCATTTGAAGGTAGAATAATACTTTGGATGGCTGCCATGAGTCTTTGATTCTCTACTTCCAATTGATCTTTCTTGGTCAAAACCTCATCATACCGTTGTACCAATGTAGCCACTATTTGTTGACCATCATGTTTGACAACCTCATGAGTCTCCTTACCCAGTTGCACTTTGGTGATCCGATAATCAGCTGCTTGCATTTCTTCAACTGGTTTATCTGATATTGGTTCAGCGATTTCTGCCACTCTCATCCGATTTTCATCAATGATCACCCTCGAAACTGTCTTTGCCCTCTTAATAGTTTTAGGTTTTGATTGTTTCAACCGTTGGTAGTCAAAGGCATCAGGTGAGATCACCTGCTTCTTCCTCTTTGTAGTGAAACAACTGAGCCATGGAGGTAAAGCCATTAACTCTGATTCTGGGATAGAGGAAGAAGCAGTTTCTGTTTGAACAATTGTGGTGATCTTGAGAGAAGTGTCCGTCTGGATAGCCACCATAGTCTGCTGAGTGACAACAGGATGTGATGAAGATGTCATGAACTCATCAAAATAGGTCATAGAAGTATCAATATCAGACACAGGTACATATGAAGGATCATCTGAAAAGATATTCAACAAATTTTCCTGAGAATGACCTTGAGATGGTTCTGCTGCTGAAAGTGGAAGGACGTTCTGCGGAGATTCTGAAATTGAAGGGGCAGATTGAGAGCTCACATCTATCACAAGAGGAAACATGGGTACCTCAATAGGAAGTGAAGAAAGAGAATTATGTGGGGACTCTGTAGAAAGCGACTGAGGAGCATTATCAGATTGAGTTTCTTCCTCTGAAGCTTCAGGATCAATCACATGAATTTCCAACTGTGGCTTCTCCTTGCCTTGAATTGTTATTTCCTGAGGAGGAAGCACCATTGCACGGCTGACTCGCAATTTAATCCTCGTACTAGAAGAGGATGCACCTTCTTTATTGTCTAGTTGAATTTCAGACTTCCGCCCAAGAGGACCTGTAGAATCATCTTCTTTCCCAACCTTAATCTTAATGAGCTTGACACCATTGTTCTTAAGCCAGCTATTGGTATTGGCAAGAACTGACTGAAATCTATCCAAGATAGAAGTGCCTTCCTTATGGGACCAGTGGATAGAAGGAAGTGGAGCCTCATCATCATTCTGATTGACAAACTCAAGATCAAGAATGTTGCCATCATCAATCATCCCTTGTGGCACATTCACAAGGTTTAGATCCACAATCTGTTCTGCAGTGAGTCGGCAGTAATCCATCTTGCGAATCTCCTTTTTGGTACAAAGATCAACCCAGATATCTTATATCCGATGTACATGGATGAAGGTCTTCTTGATCTTCTCCTTCATGCCTCGGTAATCGAAATCAGCTCTAGGTTTGAATCTTTTGAGTCTAATTTCCTACAACTCGGTCTCCATAGCCCTAGCCTTGATTGAAGTCATTAGAGAATATTGACCAATCTTCAATGGGTTGTTGGAAGAAATACCCATGCCAACCTTGTGCTTAACTGACTGATGTGCATGCACAGCCATGATCTGCCTTCCCAATTCCATGAGAATAATCTTATCTGTTGAGTATCGTGGGAGCATGTAAGGCTGCCCGCCATAGCATCCAACTCTCATTTAGGTAAAAGTTGGAAACTAGAGAAACAAACAACCATATTCTTTCACCTTTTCCCATGTTTCATTTGAAACTCTTTTGTTCTTCAAGTTCTTGTCAAATTGACACAAGTAATGACCAAAGAAAGCGTCCTGAACCCTTCTGAAATGAGACCTACTTGATCTTAGAGGCAACTGATCATAGTATTTCCAAACCGGTACAAGCATGCGATCACCCTTGGTGGAAAGACCTGGGAAATGTCTAAGTGACGCAGCAATATACACGAGATATGAATTCATGTAGAAGGTGAAAGTAGTAGAGACGACTGCAAGTTGTTCACACAAAGCATCACTGATGATCTCACCCCGACAGATGTGCTGAGACTGCCTTATTAACATAATAAATTGGTACATCCAAGGTTCAAAAACATTGGAATGTTCCAATCCCATCATACGACTCAGAAGAGTAATAGTATCCCCGATCTCATTCTTGAAATCAGATCGATATAACTTTGCCCATCTGGTAAGCGCAATGCGAGGTTCATGAATCCATTTGTTGATATGACACTTACAGTCTTTCTCCCTTTTGGCAAAGTATTCAGCTGCACTTTGCTCGGAGATCTCTATATAAATGGTTTCAGAAGGTATTTTGAAAACCCTCTCTATAGCTTCTGCATCCAAGCGAATGATCACTTCTCCATCATCATTTTTAATAACTCGTGTCTCTTTATCAAAATGATGGGCACATGCTAGAACAAATTCCAGTTCAAGGGCAGCAACTGGAAAGGATGCGGCATGATGGATATGGTTGTCCAACAACCGTTGCATATCCCCCTCCTTCGGATCTTCAATCCTTTGTATGAATTCAGACATGTCAACATACCCTATCTCAGTATCCTTGATATGATCAAGGGAGGAGGAAACCTGTGACTGCGGAACTTCATTTTGGTATTTATCATACCTATATTTCATCTTTTTTGGAGTGGGAGATGATGGTACATCTGTCATCTGGAAACAACTGGGAATGCTGCAATGTAAATCCAAGAGTATCAAGGCAACATCAAAGTCAATACCTTTAGACATTTTCACTCCTCCAAATGGGAAAGTTCAACTTTCGTACTTTGGCTTTGTGAGAGGAAATATAAGAGGTGGAAAAATAAGCTTTTGACTTATTTCGGGTTTTGAAACATGTTTTGCAAGTACACAAGAGGGAAGTACAAACGTGTAATCGGGTTTCCAAATTCCGAATGCAATTATACTTGCAAAACACGAAGCATGAATAAATGGAAGGAGAATGAATTTTCAGTTTGGAAGTTGGGAAGAACACATTTGCAATTGGTTTTCTAAATCCAAATACAAACTTATTTACAAACTGAAAATCGAAGGAATGGATGAAAAAATAGTATTTAAGCAAGTAGGAAATGGCAAGGATGATAAGTACGGATGAGGGAATTGGAAACGGATAGGTAAAAATGAATTTCAAGAAGATCACTTGGAACTTTATCATGCCAAAATGGAAAGAACTTTCAACTTGCAATCCGGATTTCAAAACCCGAAATTGGAAAGAACTTGATTTTTTCGTCATTGAAACTAGATTTTTGGACTAAAGAAGGTTAAGTCTTTGTCCAAAAAGGGAAGAACACATCTTGAGGTAGAACTTTTCACACTTGCAAATTTCTTTGCAAATTGGGAAGAGCACATCTTTCTTATTTTGAAACTTGATTTTTTTTTTTGGACCAAAGAAGGTTAAGTCTTTGTTCGAAAAGGGGAAGAACACAAAATTTCCTCTTACTTGCAATCGGGTTTCTAAAACCCGAATGCAAGTAAAGAAGGAGAATTACAAAGGGGAAGAACAACTTTATTTTACAAATTTCTTTATAAAATGGGGAATTTCCTCTCATAAACCTGTTATGAACATGAACAAAACTAAAACTAAACAAGAAAATGCAAGGAAAGAAATAAGAAAGAAATACAAAAATAAAAATTACCTTGCAAGGTTGAGAAGAAATCCAAACTTGGATAATCAACCCAACATGGAAGATGATGCCCTTTAAATAGAATTTAAACAATGGAAAAAACTTAGCCACGCATTGTGACAAAAATAAAACCGATTTGCTATAAAAATGCCACGTAAAAATGCCAAGGAAGTAGTTTGAAACTGATTTAATTCATCATTAAATACAAGACAAAGCAAAAATGATTTAGGATTGAAAGCATACCTTATAGGGGAAGAATGCATTTTTGGCAAAAAACGTGACTGGTTTTCAGGGCCTTTTTGCAAATCCGAAACCAAAAATGCGCATAAAATGGTTTGATAAATGCTTAGAATCCAACGCATTTATGGTTGAGTTAAAAACGCCTTAGAAATAGATGGATTGAAACCCCCAAACCATGGCAAATCGCATAAATGCATGATTCAGAAAAAACGCTTTGAAGAAGACAAATGGTGAAAAAATGGTTTAATGAATGCGTGGAAAATGGGTTTGAATCCTTCAAAGTTGCAGCAAATCCACACTTGGAAGGAATCCCTACATTTCCTCCAAAAAATTCGAACCCAAATCAGCTTGCAATGGCATGGAAGAATTTCGGGTTTTGAAAACAAAACAACAAGTTTTATAAAATGTTCATATTTTTGCCTCTTAAGGCAAATTTCGGGTTTTAGAAAAGAAATTACAAGTTAAATTACTTGTAGTAGGGAAATAGAATTCCCTTTACAAGTGATTTCACTTAAAACATGTAAAGGGGTTTTAAAATCCCATTTACAAGTTTTATTTTAACATTATAAAAATAACTTTAAGTTACAAAGACATGTAAAGGGGTTTTAAAATCCCATTTACAAGTTTTATTTTAACTTAAAGTCAAACTACTGGTAATGGGGGTTTTAAAACCTTCATTACAAGTTTTATAAAAACTTGCAATTGGAGAAAAATTCCCCTACAAGCGAAAAAGCTTCAAGGGGGTTTTGAAAAACAAATTACCAGTTACTGGTAATTATCGAAAAATTCCCCTACATTGAAGCAAAAACATAGCAAACGGACTCGAAACGTGACGAAATTCAAAACGTAGCTTGGGGATGGATCAACGATCGATCCAATCCAAGGATGGGGCAAATTTCTGCCTCGGGAAGTGTGCCATAGAGTAAAAATTTTCATTTTTTAACAAAAATTTCTATATGATAGTCCAATTTTTGAAATCAAAAGTTGAGGACAACACATTTTTTCATATAGAACTTCCTATTTTAGTTATTTTTACGGTAATAGAACAACCACACATTTGAAATTTTGCATTCAATATTGAGTTCATGGATGTTCTATTTATATTTTCAATGCAGCTCTTCAGAGTGTTTACTGATGCTTATATAGCTAATGAAAAGCTGTAAAATTTGTCCCCTAACCTTTTCTTGCCATCCCCAAAATCCAGCAAAATCAAATACTAGAAACTTGGAGAAACATTAATGCCCACGAACTTTAGTTGGACCTGCATTGCAGATCCCCTTTTGCAACCTGGTCTAAGGTGGTATAAATCACAGAAGCAATAATCTTTAAAAAAATTCTCATCCGCATGAAAGTTTTACCTTGAAAACATCAGTTAAACAATATTTTGACAAATCATGGGTGAATCTCGGTAAAGTAGCAATCCATGATTACATCATGATTTTCTACAATAATTTGGCAATTTTTCAGTCAAAAAAGTTTATGGTTTCTGGGTTTCTTTAATTTCTGCAGCAACTTTTTCCAATTCTTCACCTAAACTTAACCCTATTTTCTACTGATTGATCCTTTTAAATTGAAAAAACCTTTATCCTTCAGTTTGCCAATTTCTTTCCGAGAAATATTTTTGCTGCTATGGTATATAAAGTAACAAGTGTATTTTCAAGGGTGTGCTCTCTTGATAAATAAGGCGGGTCATTTATAGAAGTATATTTGTCTAGATATGAAAAGTTGTTCCAGTAACAACAGGCAATGTTGATGTGCATACCAATGTGGAGATTCCTTTGTTCTTGCTTCTTTCTAACTGCATTTTTATGTGACATTTCTAATTTCATAGACAATTATTATATTCATGTCTCACTTATAGTAGATTTGTGACCTTTTTTTCAGGTTCCTTATTCAATTCAAACCGAAGCATTGAAATCATAGAGACGTATCAGAAATGATGCATTACAAAAACAAGCCTTACCAAAACATAAGTGTCCTTCAATGGATCAAGGTCAGTTGTTACAGTTGGGCCCCAATTTCCAAATTGCCGGAGGGGATAAATCTTGAAACCAGGTAAGGATGCAATATCCCTGTTAATTGTCAATCCAAAAAATGAATTGTAGTAACATCAGAACAATAATAGAAATATTTGGAAAAGAATTTCCTTTATAAAAGAAAAATAAAAAAAATGTTGGTGGATGGCAACAAATGTCACATACACTTCATCTGGTTCACGAACATCCATTAATTGAGCATCATTTGTAAAATTCTCCTCCTGCATTTTAAGATGAAGCTCCTCTGGTTCAATATTCTTAAGAGATCCTCCCTGCCTGACATAATTTTAAAGAAACAAGTTAACAATTTGCAATAATCAACTGCTAAATTATTTCCTTACAAAATATTGCCACAAAAGAAATTAGAAAATGGTGAACAGTAAAGCATGAACAGGTGTGCGTACCTTTCAGACAAGACTTGCACCAAGTGCCAACCAAACTTCGTTTTGCATCTGACTGGTTTATTTAGAGGTGCACTAAATGCTGCTTCTTCAAATTCTGGGACCTGTATGAAGTTTTCATCATCCATGTCTCCCAAAACACGTATATTCTTATTCCTAATGTAAAAACCAAATGGATCTGTTCAAAACTAAAAGGAAAAAAAATGAAGAAAAAACCATTTTCGTTGTCCTTTTAAGTAATAAAAAGATTCACAATTAACACCAATGTCCTTAGCCAATGCATTTAATTACAAATTTTTTTATTAAAATTAACTATTGATGTATTCATTTCTCATTAAAGGACAAAAGTTCACAAAGTTTCAGATCTCTGCTAGCAGATGGGCAAGGAGTACATTGCTGTGGAAGCTTTATAGAAGGACAAAATTTGAGATCCCTGCTAGCAGAGAGGACTAAGGATCTGAGTAAAACATAGATTTGCAGCTGCATACAAAAATCATTATCCACTAGCACTTGGTGAAAAGAATGCAATCCAATCTACCAAAAACCAATCAAAAGTACACTTCTAACTGAGCTAACTCTAGAAACACAAAAGCAGCCCTCTGAAATTAGCTCTCAATAGAAATTGGTTCCATGTGCTGCCTTAATAGATATATGCCTCTTCTGATATGGCTCAGGTACCTCTCTACTGTATTTGATCCATGCCCATAAAGGCACAAAATCTTATTGTATAGGGTACTTTCACTAACATACTTATACACATCTATCCCTATCTTACATATTGGATTTGCATATTAATAGGGTACCTTATAGCATCCAATATGATACATAATTTAATATGGCTATGTAGATATTCTGGCTTCATCACAGTTTTGTTATATCTTCTATTTTCCACTTTACTGGCTATACAGATATGCAGTCATATACAAAGATTGCTAACCTCCAATGGCATTTGGTGGAAAAAGTGTAATCCCTTCTACCAAAAGCCAATCAAATGTCCACTTATAATAAATGAGCTAACTCCAGCAACACAAAAACAACCGTTACAAGCTCATCTTTTGAAGGCTTCTCTGTTTCTCATAATAAACTGACAAGAAAGCATATCATTAAATGATGGTATAAAATTTATAATCCATAACAGTGTTCAATGGAAAAGAAAATGAAATTTTATCGGAGCAGAATTATTTCCATGATTTTTCCAAGGGAGTGATACACACAAGACAAACAGTTAAAAAATGTGTTAATTTTTTCTAGTCATTATCAACCAGGGGTACAAAAGTTAGCCAAAACCACCATCTAATAAAGATCTTCAACCAGTGTGCTTGATAGATTCTTCAATAAAGCTCTATGGATTGACAACAGAGTTTTTCCAAATGGCAAACTAATAATTTATTGTGATAAAGTTGAATGAAAGTAAATACCTCATCCAAATCAATTATCATAGTTTGATCATGTAAACATGCATGGAACAGAATCTACAAGACTATGCAAGTTTATTTTGGCTTTTTAATGATAAATTTTAGTTCAAAGTTCAAACTGATGGAAAATGATGTGCATAAGCATACTACATTCTGATGGATTCAAATGTTCATAATTTCCTACAAAACTGCACAGTTAATGTCACCAGAAATGTGAAAATCAGAGATTCACGGGTAAAATACAATGTCTATTAACTGAGAAAATATTACAATATATAGGAATTACAAAGCACTGTAGATATTAATGGAATCAACTACTTCTAACTACCTGCTACTGTAGACATTTAAGATGTCTAACAACTAATTACATTATTGACCCATTAACAGAATAAAGAAATATTATTCTAACACCCTCCCTTAATGGTCAATCTATCAAAAACACCAAGTTGCTCCCTGAATTTTAGAAACTTATCCGGGCTCAAAGACTAGGTGAGAATATCTGCAGTCTAATCGGCTATCAGAACATACTGCAACTGAACTGATCCGTCTTGTACCAACTTGCGAATGTAGTGACAATGAAGCTCGACATGCTTGGTACGTTCATGGAAAACTGGATTTTTGGCCAGTTTGAGCACCCCTTGAATATCAGTATACAAGGGAGGACCTGCTTGTGGCATCTACATGTCAGAGAGCATCCTCCGGAGTCAAACTGCCTCACATGCGGCCTTGACTATTCCCCGATATTCGGCTTCGGTCGAGGAAAGAGCCACGGCCTGTTGCTTCTTGCTGCTCCAAGTGACAGCACCTATACCCAAACTGAATACGTACCCAGAAGTGGATTTTCGATCATCCATTGATCCTTCCCAATCTGAGTTAGTATAACCAATCAGCTTTGGATTGTTGCACCTGCGATGCAGAATGCCATAGTCTGAAGTGCCTTTCACATATCGCATCACTCGCTTCGCTACAATCCAATGATTAGCTTTTGGGGCTGTCATGAAGCAAGAGATGTAGTTGACAGCAAAACAGATGTCAAGTCTAGTAGCAGTGAGGTAGATGAGGCTGCCTACTAGTTGCCTGAATTTGGTTTCATCTACTGCAGGTGAATCAGACTTGGCTGATAACTTCAGCCCTTTCCCCATAGGTGTGGAAGCGGGTTTACAATCCTACATTTGAAACCTGTCAAGCAAACTGCGGGCATACTAGGACTGTGAAATAAAGAAATTGTCATCAGTCTGCAACACTGATACCTAAGCAATAATGGAGAAGCCCCAAATCTATCATGTCAAAAGCTTGGCACAAGTCCTATTTGATGGCTATAATCAAATGTGCTGAATTGCCAGTAATGTTCAAGTCATCCACGTAGACAACAAGAAAAAGTATATCATCACCGGAGAGTTTGACATGCAGATTGGTGTCAGAGGGACTATGCTGAAAACCATGTTCAACTAAATATTGATCAATCTTGAAGTACCAAGCCCAAGGGGCTTGCTTCAGACCATAGAGGGCTTTTACCAATCTGCAAACCTGATGTTCCTTACCAAGAACCTTGAAGCCAGGAGGTTGAGTCATATAAACTTCTTCTTGCAACTCACCGTTGAGGAATGCACTCTTAACATCCATCTAGTGAATTTTCCATCCAAACTAAGCTGCAATGGCGAGAAGAAGACAAATTGTGCTCATCTTGGCAGTAGGAGCAAAAGTCTCCTCGTAGTCAATGCCCTCCCGTTGTGTAAATCTCCGAGCAACCAATTTGGCCTTGCACTTATCCAAAGTACCATCTGCATGATATTTGACTTTGTAAACCCTTTTACAACTGATAGGTCTCTTCCCAGGAGGCAGATCAAAAATACCCTGTGTTATTCTTCAACAGACTATGGTATTATGTCTCCATAGCCTTTTCCCACTCAGGAATGCCTTTAGCCTCGAAATATGTCTCAGGCTCATGGATGTCGTGGATGTTGGCCATAAGTGCAAAGTTGACTGTATTCTATTGCTTTCTCTTTCGACGAACTAATCTATCCTCAAGAAGCTCATCATCATGAAGATCGCCTATTGTCTTGGCCCACCATTTAGGCCTAAGGGTAGAAGTACCAACATCTGGCATTGGAGGAACAACATCCCCTGGAGTTTCTGGAACAAAGTCATTTGGATGCGAATCCTCTGAAAAATCAGGTGGTGTTGGATCGGTAGATTCCTAATCTTCAGAGTCAAAATGCTCTGAAGCCCTCCCATCATGGGAACCAAGAGGAAGATGAACACCAACATCAATCTTCACAAACTGAGTCGTAGAACTAGAAGTAGTAGAAGGCATAAATGGACCAGTAGTCTCATCAACCACAACATCACGACTGAAAATGGGACAATCTATCTCCACATCAATCAGCCTGTAGGCCTTGTGGTTGTTGCTATAACCGGTAAACTCTTTGGCTCTTTAAATCCAGCTTAGCACGCTTGGCATCTAGAATCCATACATGAGCGGTAGAACCAAAGACTTTCAAATGGCCCACTTTAGGCTTGCGTCCTGACCAAGCTTCTTCAAGAGTCATCTTCTTAACGGCATGTGTAGGTGACCGATTCAGGGGTAGATTGCAGTGTAAACTGCTTCAGCCCAGTATTTCTTAAGAACATTTCTATGCTCCAACATAGAACAAGCCATTTCAGTAATGGTGCGATTTCTACGTTCAATGACACCATTCTGCTGAGGGGTGTATGGTGTGGTGAGTTGGCGCTTAATGCCATGTGTAGCACAAAATGTAGAGAATTCATTGGAACAAAACTCCCCCCATTATCTGACCTTAGAGTGACAATCAAAGAACTGTATTCTTTCTCAACAAGGCCTTAAACTGCTGAAATTTACTAAACACATCTGATTTATTCTTGAGAAAATACACCCACATTTTACAACTGAAATCATCAACAAATAACAAGAAGTACCTACAACCAGTAACGGAAGGTGTATTCATTGGCCCACATACATCAGCGTGAACCAATTGAAGGAACTTGGAGGCTCGCCAAGAATCGCCATCCGAGAATGGTGTCCAATGCTACTTCCCAGCTTGATAGGCTCTACATACTCCATGATTTTGAGGTTGGATCTCAGGTAGACTAGCAACCAAACCCTCCCGAGATAGTTGAGAGAGATAGTGCACGTTTAAGTGCCCATAACGTTGGTGCCAAAGTGTTCTTATGGATGTACTCATAGCAGCCAAAGCGTGCTCATGAGTATCGCCAAAATCAGCAAGTCTATACAAACCATGATCCTCAAGTCCCATAGCGATTGTAGTACGAGTCTCCCTATCAACAATGTTGCAGGTGGATGAACTGAAGATAAAATCTAATTGAGGAGAATACCTCATGATCTGGCTAACGGAGAGAAGATTATGTTCCATGCCTGGAACATAGTAGACATCAAGAAAAATTAAATTTCTACCTCCTGAGTGAAACTGGACAGTGCCCTTACCAGCAATTGTGTACTCTTCTCCTCCTCTGAAGATTATTGAATCCGAGAATGGTTCAAATTTCGTGAACCAATCCCGACGATGAGTAAAATGCTATGAAGCCCCTAAATCAATATAGCAGGCAGAAGAGTGTACTGGATCTGTTGTTCTCTTGGCCATAAAAGCATAGAATGCAAATTGTTTCTACTGTGTTTGGCGACATTTGCCTTTGGTTGAGGCCCTCCCAGCTTCATTTGTTCAGAAGCCAATCGAATTCGACACTCAGCCTTCATGTGATCAAACTTATGACAATAATTGTATTGAACGTTCTTATTCTTCTTGTTGTCTTGAGAAGAACCAAAGCCTTTCAGCTGAAAAGATGGAGCCTTCCCTTTGTTTTAGCAGAAGATTTGGTAGAGAACGCTTGCTCGGTGGAGGTGGAACTAGTACTACTTCCAAACTGTTTGTCGCCACCGTTCTTGTTGTAAAAGCTTGTTACAAAGATCGAGAAACTTCAAATCGACAACAGTGGAAGTGATATTGAGCGTTTCAATGAAATGCTCATAAGATTTTGGCAAGCTCTTCAAAGTGATGATGACCATGTCCTCTTCCTCCATTGTACGACCAATCGCCTCAAGTTGATCACGGATGTCCTTGATCTTTGTCAACTAATCCTGCAAAGGTGTCCTCTCATCCATCATAATCGAAAAGAGCATGTTCTTCAGAAAGAATGCTCTGCTCTTGTCAAAGGTTTCATGGAGACTCTTCAAATGATCCCAAATCTCCTTTGCAGTTTTTCCAGACGGTACCTGAGGTAGATGCTCATCGATGACAGAGAGTTTAATGAGCATGACAGCTTCCCGGTCGTGTTCATCCCATTTGTCCTGATCTTTTTCGACAGTAGTTGGACGTTGAGACGTGCCCAGAACAACTGCATCAAGACATCAGCACTCAAAAATTGTCAACATGTGCTAATTCCAAGTGTTGTAGTTGCGGCCGTTGAATTTTTGGCTACTTTCGAGCATAATGTTTGTCAAAGATGCCATCACGTACCCCAAGGTTGAACTTCTGAAGGCACGAATTCCAATGCACGAAAACGAGCAGATGAAAACAAAGGGCTTTTTTTACAATTTTGCAAGTCAGATTCTAAGGCAAAAATTGAAACCTTGGCACGATTTTCGAGGCAAAAAAAAATCGAAGACCTACAAAATTCTGACGACCTAGTTGAGGTTTCGAAAAACCCACCAAGAATCTATAATTGAAATAAAGGTTTGACTTGATTGGAGGGTTCAAAACCCTAGTTGAAACTAACAGAGACCCTAGGTGGCAAAAATATGTTGCAGAAATGCAAAAAATCAGAAAGAGATTGGGCGCCAAAAGACACAGAGCCAACAAAAATTCCCGTCAAAAAACGCGAACCCGAATCGTGAAAAAAGCAGGAGGTAGCAAGAGGTCGCGACCGCCAAATCACGTTGCAAGGAATGGCGTCAAACAGAAAACACGAAAACCCGTCGCCAATGAAGATTGCAGGTGGACACAGGTTTTAATAGAGCCGCAAAATTAAAAAAATGTGGCTTGAAAAATTGCGAAATACGTCGCAATTTTCTAGGTCGAGGGCAAAACGCAGAGGTGACGCTACAAGCAGAGAAGAATGGCAGGCGATGGAATGAATGCAGTTCGCACAGACCTGACGTGAAACCGCGATCAAAAAACGACACGCCAAAAAAAACAGGGAAAAAGGACGTCACACGAGCTCGAAGCAGCACACAAGCGCAAAATAAAATCGCGATCGAAAACCCTTCGTTTTTCCTCAGCGAAAAACCCCATGAATTTGAAAAAAAGGGTTTCGATTTTTCATGAGAAAGTTGACAAAAATCAAAAAACAAGAAACCCTTGATTTTTCCTTAGAAAAAATCCACGATTTTTAGAGCATAAAAAACAGAAAAAAATGATCTTCAAAGGCTTTAAAAATTACATTCGAAATTTTAGAAGACCAAAAGTTTTTTTAGTCGCCTGTGCTCTAATACCATGTGAAAATCAAAGATTCACTGGTAAAATACAAGAAACCCTTGATTTTTCCTTAGAAAAAATCCACGATTTTTAGAGCATAAAAAACAGAAAAAAATGATCTTCAAAGGCTTTAAAAATTACATTCGAAATTTTAGAAGACCAAAAGTTTTTTTAGTCGCCTGTGCTCTAATACCATGTGAAAATCAAAGATTCACTGGTAAAATACAATGTCTATTAACTAAGAAAAGATTACAATATATAGGTATTACAAAGCACTCTAGATATTAATGGAATCAACTACTTCTAAGTTCTAACTACCTACTACTGTAGATATTTAACAACTAATTACATTATTGACCATTAACAGAATAAAGAAATATTATTCCAACAAGAAAATATATTATAATCATCTTTTACATTATAGGAAAGCAAAGATGTACACTTTCACATCATGATATTCTTTGATGAATAACAGTATCCCACACAAGAACGCGTACCATTTGGCCCTTTCGTACCCACCCAAGCATTCCACCTTCTTCCTTCGAGGGGCATATGGAATGCTCTGTTGCCAAGTCACTCAAGTCCACTCCTTCTAAAAACTTCAACAGAATATACAAGAAACAGATCAGCAATTGACAGTTTATATCTTAATGAAATTAGATTTCCACAATCCATTATGCTGAGAATATACAAGAAACTGATCAGCAATTGACTGTTTATATCTTAGCTCAACTTTAATTAGAAAGAAGAATGTAATCAAATGAAATAAACTAAATTATCAAACTAATCTTTCTCAAAAATTGGCAAGGAAACCAAAAAACATACCATACCACATTTTGAATTTTCTTACTCACCCCAAGCACTCACCTTACCTTCTCCAAACAATCAGGAAATTATACAATATCAATATTATTCATGATTAAACTTTCTTCACTAGCTGCTTGTTCACATTTTTATAATCATATTCCAAATAATCTTATTGTACTTCTATATTGTGAGGCAAGACAAAGAAAAGATCTAGAGCATAATATTGTTTTAAGGAGAAAATGTTAAATATTTCATATATCAGATGAATACAGGTGTGCAAAAGAGTGTCAGAACTACCATCTTCATGGCTCTTCCACAAGGTTTATTACATCTACACACTGACACGTAATTACATATAATAACATGTTCTTGGACAAAAAATGTATAAAACTAAAATCTAGCTTTATGTTAAATCATATTGTTGCTGAAATCTGTGCCACGGGCAGGTGTATTAGTACCCATGTAAAGACCTGAGCCAAATTTCTACACCAAGACTGCTTGCCCTCAAGCAATTGAAGATTCAGATGCTACAATATTTGCTCACCCTCCCGTGTAGCATCCTCTAAGGGCAAGTCCTTCCATCTGATAAGATATTCCTTGAGGATTAGAGTGTAATCTGCCCCTCAATCTCCTCTCTCTAACATCCACGATAACATCTGGAACCAAAACCAATCTGCCCTCATCCAACAGTGGAAGCCCATGAGGTGAAGTGATATGCTCCAATGCCACCTAATCCAAGCCTTCTACTGCCCCACGACATAATTGTGCAAGTATTCTTGCACCCATTTGTTAACAATCTCTGTTTGACCATCTATTTGAGGGTGGTAACTGGTGCTCGGGGTTAATTTTGTGCCAGCTAATCTAAATAGTTCCTACCAAAAGACACTGAGAAACCTATCACGATCTTTGACAATGTTTTCCGACAATCCATGGAATCTAAACCTCTCTAAAGAACAACTCCACAACTTGAGGTTCCATGTATTGAAATGATATGACAAAGAAATCAGCTTATTTGGTCAACCTGTCAATGTAAGAATACCCACTAAAAAAATTTGTTTTTGCAATAAGAAATGACAACATAAACTTGCATTTAAGAGAACACACTGCTATCATAAACCTGATCAAAATCAGCATGCATACATCTATTGTTGCAACTTATTAGGATATAAAATCAAAGCAACATAATATCGCATTGAATAGACATTAGTTTGCAAACACCCATAATGAAGAAAATCATTAAAAACAGATGTAGCCGTAAATTGTAGCCTTGCACAATTTCGTCTGAGCCTAGGCCTCACTTTCACATTCCCGACTGTTATTCCCTGATGCTGTTTTGATTCTGCTCACAGCCACCTAGATTCTGCATTTTTTGTACTTATGGGACCCTGTTCAAATCTGGTTCCTAATCGGTAGGACTAGGATGCCCTAGGCGCCATGGTCCTCCCAAAAGGGGCCCAAATTTGGACCACACAACAGTCACATCTTGGAGGCGGAAAAACATTCACAATCAGCCTACCCCAACATTTCAAACATATTTTCTGCAATAAGGTATAAAGGCAAGCCTAACCCCCTCATGTTGGGGTCTCTCAAGTTAAAATTCAATTGCACTCTAGCAAATTCAAGTGAGCAAGCAATCAAACATAATTAAGGCAATGAAGGATAGGTCAAAGTTTAGATTTCAAGCATTCATGATGGCATCCATGATCAAAACTTTATGAAGACATCCTACGTGACATTATCAACCTTGGCATGAAGACTTCAATGCAAGATTCATCAAGGTATCAAAATCCAATTCAAGCATTTCAAATTCAGACCTAGCCTTACCCTCAAAAGGTAAGCTTTTACTTCAGCATTTCCATTACATTTCAATTGAATTCAAGGGTTAATTCCAAACCCGAGGTTTGACCAAAGGCAAACCCCCCATCAACAACAACATTTTCCTCCTTTTTGTGTGCAGGCGACAGATTTCCAACAGAGGAGGCGACGATGACCAGATCTACTTTTTGCAAAGGTGAAAATCAGACGACCAGGACGAAAAAAACCGCCAGAGTCTCGAGAATTTCTGATTAGGGTCTAGGAACAAATTATGTGCGATATCTAGATTCTGAAAGGTTTCAATCTATCTGCATCTGAAATCAAGGACCAGGACGCAAATTGACACACGGTCCTGCACTTTTAAGACGAACTTGTTGTCACAAGTGCTCTTGTGTCTCTTCTACTCAGACTTGGCCCCATGTCTGCATTATGTACCTGTAGCTTGCTATTTCAGTTGTTTCATGTCAATTCTTCATCATTAACCCTAGATCTTGCATTAAATAATATTAATATACATACAAATCAATTTCAAATCAACAAACGAAAAAGAACTTGATTTGCATTCAATCTTCATAAATTGGATCAATTGAGTTCTCCCTTCAATGTTTTGGTTAGAAAGTTAGGTTATTTCCTAGTTTACAAGGCTTAACTTGTGAAACCCTAATTTTTCACCATTACAACAGACAAGTCTCAAATGTCATATGGAGCAAGAAAGATACAAGATTGTTGTTCATCATTTGTAGGGTAAGGAAGCCATAGAAACCTTCAAGAGTCAACTCTTATTGCTTGTATGTCACCAAATATTAGTAGCTAGGTGCATCGAATGTAATCAGCCTCATCCAACACCACCCAAACTCATCCAAACAACCAAGAATGACCAACAAAGTGTATTTCAGTCAAATACCAACCAATCTAGGCGTTGGTACAGCTTGTGTGACCTCACTAAAACCTCTTAAATCACCTTAAAAACCCAAAAAACTCATCATCAAACCTTTCACGATTCCTTATTCACATCATTTATAACGATAATACAAGGAGTTTTCTCATGGGTATGTCATATTGGTTTACTTGTCTCGACATGGTGGGGATGTGACAAATTCCATGCTACATAAGCACCTTCGCTTTATGCCGATTGGAGAATCCCTTCACCTTTTTGTCCATTGCCCGCTTGGCTTGCCATGTCAACCTTGCCTTTGTCCTTTTGCCAACTTTGTTGACTATATGACGCGTGGACACTTGTATGCTACAGACGCCCGCACACCATGCTAGCATCCCACGAATATGCAATTTGAAGGTGATCGTTGGAGTTTTAAGCCTATGATTGACAGAGGTTGTAACACCTCCTGTAACACACCGACGTCGGTTTTGCTCCCAAGCTGCATTAATAGCCTTTCCTAGCTTCGTTTTTTCTCTCTAGAATCTAGGATAACTCGCATACAACTTTCTAATCACTCACTCTTGTATTCTTGGGCTCTCTTGCTCTCTTGGTTCTCATTTGTTTTATTATACCTCATGCTTCAATAGGACTTGGTGTTCTTCTTCTCTCCTATGAGCTCTTCGCTTTTTGGTGTGGAAGGGGAGTCTCTTTCCTCTTGTATTTATCATTTCATTTTATCTCAATAGCATATCTCTTATCTCTTTTACTTTCTCTCTGGTTTTATCATTTATCTATCTCTCTTGGCTATTCGTGGAGGTGGAAACACCAAAACGGGGATCTAACTATGGCAGACCTCTAAAACACAGCCCCAACATATTCCTCTTTCTAGTTTGTGTGCAAGATAATATTGAGGAAGAGCTAACTTTGTTGTGCGACAATCTTGATGGTTGTAGCGTGTTGCGGATGATCGATGCGTAATTGTTGGAGGTGTTGCGTGTTTGCGATGTTGATTTGGGTCCAAACTATGTCTTAGCCCACATTGTTTTGGTCCGCATATGTTGTTGTAGCATGTGAGGTTATTATTTTGTAATTTGTATTGAGGGTTTAGCCGACCTTGAAATATAGGTTGATGACTTGTATAAACAAATGTAATAATCATGTAAGATGTATGTCTGCGATCTTTGAAAATGTGTATGATCGAGTTGCATGTGCGAACAAGTAATTTGATCTTTCCGAAGTGTGAAGAGAGGAGAAGTGTGGCAAAGTGTCGATCCATTTTTGAACTTGGTCAATTTTCAAATTTTTAACTTCCAAACTTATGAAAATGGCTGACTTCCCGACAATGGTTCTAAACTTGTGAAAACGGCCGACTTCCCGACAATGGTTCTAAACTTGTGAAAATGGCCAACCTCCCGACAATGGTTCTAAACTTGTGAAAATTCCCGACTTCCCAACTTCACCGATTCACGAGTCTAAAAATGCATCCAAAAAAAGTTGCAAATTTCTTAAATCTGGAAGCAACCCGCCTAATATTTTGGTCTCAAATGCCCTCAGTTTTAATGTTATGGCCATACAAGCTCATATGATATGTTATTTTAATATTTTCTCTATGGAACGATATGGTTGGCAGGGTCAGTTTACAAAGGAAGTACCTCAAGTTTGTGAGTTGTTCAAAAATTGTTAAAAACCCATGTTTTATTTTAATTATCATAACCGCTCAAACTTTTATGGCCCCAGGATGCTCGGTTAACCCACAATGAATTTACTCTAAAGTAGCTGCAGGAGAAATTTAAAAAAAAAAAAACTCAATTTCTCTATAATTTATGTACAATAAATTAAAGCATTTGAAGATGTTTTAAATCTTTTGAGAGCAGCAATTTCATGGGAATTTGAAAGGGTTATTTCATTCTTTAAAAAAGAAGCAGTTACAGAAACTGAAAAGGCTTATTGGAAAGTCTTTAAATATGTAATTAACAGATTAGGGAAAGGGAAGAAAAGGGAGAAGGCAGCATAGTTTTATTGTAAAGGAGTCTATGAACTCACATTTTGACATTGAAGGAATAAAGGGGATGTTTCTGAGTCTTTGAATTTATTAATGTTTTCTTTAAATTATAATGAACTGTGCTTCTTTGTAATTACTATCAATGTCATTTTGTTAGATCGAACCGTGTATGTATTTAATTCTGAAGCTTTGAATTTAGATTAAATCATCCATTGAAAAGGTTCTTGATAGAGAGATTCTCACAAAAGAGTTGCAATTTGGTTTATAGGTTAGAAAAAGGTGTTATTGAGGCTTCCTTGTTTTTCCTATGCCCTTCCGTCCTTGTTTGAACCAACAACAACTTCCCAAACTCCTTTGGAGAACTCTCTATCAGTGTGTTTGCTCTAATCACTCAATCAAGGTTGAGACTCACAGGAGTAAATCCAACCATCAAGATGTCAAATTCTTTAACCTTCACTTGCAGGGGACTAGGAGGAGTCTAAGATGGTTTAACAACTCCTACCATGTGGTTTTGAAATTTGTTTCCCTTCATTTCCTTACCGCTTTCATAGATTCCTATTTTCAAGGCCTAGTAGCCCTATGAGCCCCTTTTAGCCCTACCTTCACGGTTTTTGCTCATTTGCTCAAAGAACTTCCAAAAGACCCCCTAAAAGCTTTTATGATCTGGATACCCATTTGGACATTCTTTAAGATTCAGGAGGTTAGATGGTTTCATACGTCCGTACAGGTAAGGCCCCCAAAATGGCACTTTTCAAGGGTTTAAGGTTTATGTGACTTCAACAATGGGTTTTATAGGACTCCAATCCCTGTCAAACCTTCATACTAACACTGAGGCTCTACAAGACAGCCATCTTCCATGCCAATCACTTGGCTCAATCAAATTTGACCACCCCTGCAAGCAATAATAAAAATAGCAGTCATATTCCCTAGCCAAGCTATGGCAAAGCTCGCCTAGGACATGATAGCAAATTGATCCAAAGCAACTTCCAAGACACCACACTGAGTATTTACACTGTACACAGACTCCATTACTTGAATCCCAAGGGCCATAGAGAAAACACAGTGGGAATTCAAGTTGGAGTCATTTCTAGGGTCTTAAACCCTTTGCTCAGGTCGAGAGCAGTGAAATCAAGAAAGATTTCAAATACACCAACTAAACCTGCACAATGAAGGAGCACAAATACTTCTAAAGAACCACAACAATGAATACTAGACCACCATGAAAGAACAATACCGAAATTAATCCATCTAGTACGGACTGCTATAAGCAATTTAACAAGTTTTTGTGAGAATCAGGAAATTGCTTCAAGTTGCTTATTAAGAAATTCAATGTTTGATCTTCCAACACACTTACAATGATTTGAAAGGCCTTATATATGCCTACTCACTCACAACCAACCACCCATCGGACTTCTAACCACCGATTTGAGCATTTTTTTAAAATTGCTCATATTGTTGCAAAATGTTGTCAAGCAAACATGACAACTTTTGCTCCACAATGCATTTTTGCAACTTGTGCATATCTACACACTCTTAACCCCCTAGGATGGTTTCCTAACATCAAACCAACATTTCCAAAAGCCTTCTGAGGCCTTACAAGGAGTATTACACAATTTTGCTATATGATGCCATTCTTAGGCTTACATAGGCCCATTGGCCAAAACTGAGAAAAT